>NC_050525.1:20040796-20073555 GCF_002922805.2 Oryzias melastigma | reverse complement strand
GTTAAAACAAACTAGAAATCTAAACATAAATGATAAAATTATGTAACAAAAACAAATTAAACAACCTGTTAATGAATCAAACTGTTTGTATTTTACCCTTTAACATCTGACGTGTCACCGGTGACGCTTAAACACAAAACATTTATCATACTGCAACTTTTCAACTGTTAACACGATCAACGTCATTTCAGTAGATTATGAAGGAGAAAAGCGGCGCAGAAACTTGCGTTTAAGCAAGTATCTCCAATGAAACGTCTATGGAAATGCCTTCAAAACTCATGTTCGTCCATCACTACGCACATTTTTAAGACACTATTTGGCCTTTACAAAATGTGTCCGTTGAACATGTTGAAATTTGAATTATTTGCACTGAAACTCAATTTTCCCTGCTTCAGAATCCTCTGAAATTGCGTTAATTGTGTTGTTTGAAGAACGTGTGTTATTGTGCTGTCGCTGGAAATTGTCCTGGTGTTAAAGGGTTAAACCCTTAATCCTTCCTCTTATTCTTTCAGGTCCACTAAACCAAAAACTTCAAAATATTTCCAAAACTGGCTGCAAAACCAGTAGAGATTGCGCTTTTAAAGTGGTTTTCTCTCGTGTTTGGAATATCCTTCCTTTGTCATCACAACAGATCAACTTAATTGAGTGTTTCAACCCTCATGCTCTCTTATGGGGTCCAGATGACCCATGTTATCCATCTCATGACAAAAGTGGAAAAAGGTGCACAGGATTTCCTGCTGGCCATGAACACTGTAAAATAAAAAAAAAATATTGAAAAAAAAGTTGAGCACACTGTTTTGTGTGGTCCAGATGACCCCACTTCCAATGTTAGCATGCTTAGAATAGCTCCAGCGTTACAATAAATGTCAATATTTTTTATTCAAATGAGTTTTAAGCTGTCTTTTTTGTGACTTAATCTTTGTTTTAACTTATCCTATGAATAAGATTATCTTATTTCATGTTTTTGGTTGGATTTTATGTTCTCTATTGTGAAGCACTTTATGGTTTTACCTAAGAGAAGTTTTCTGTATAAATATAAATATAAATATAAAAAAGTATTTACTTGCTTACTTTCCTAATCTTAACACTACTTACTCTGTGACTCACAAAATCCACAAATTTATGCAGTTAAAGCTTAAATAACCAGAAGATGGGTTTTTTTTCATTAAAGGAAACTTTTTGTCGTGGTGCAAAACAAGATTTATTGCATTCCTGCAGATGTTCAACCATGAAATTGTATCCACCAATTCCCCTTAAGCTCCTCCTTTTTCTTTTCTTTTTTTTGGAGAGACACTTTTTCTTCTTTTTTAAAGTTTACCTTTAAATTTCGATCAATTCCGTAAACCCGACCTTCTTCATGAAATGTCAATGAAATTGTTTCCCGAGCCATTGCATCACAACTTGTAAAATCGACTAACTGCTCCCCCAAATGACCCGATTCCACAACATAATCTTTGTAGTAAAGAACAACACCTGGGCTCAGCCCTGTGCCAGTATCTGGGGCACCGCTGTGCAGCCTGACATGCTTCTTTCTCACCATCAGCCTGGAGTGAATCTGCTTTCCTTTACCCTAATAAGGTGTTATAATGATACCTTTCATTTCCCTTTATTCTGAAATAACACCTTCCCTGCTGGCATTATGCTTCAGCTCCCTAATCTCACTTCACAGCGGCTCAGTCATTTGGTTAACCCCGTTCTCACCAGCAGTGACGCCTCCAGGGAGTAACATCTTCAACATATGCATGCAGGAAGTGTAACTGAATACATGGGACGTGTCTCCGTTATGCTTCTGGGAAGAAATTATCTTTTCACAATTTAATACATACTCTAAATGTTCATTAGAATTTAGCTTCAAATCATGACTTTTTTTATTCAACTTGTAGCTCTATATCTTTCAGTTTGATTAAAAAAAAAATAAAAAAATCCCTCAAAAGTTTTCTGTGCCTCAGGGGCCTGAACAAAATAAGTGATCCTGTTCTCCAGAGCATCAAATGACCTCACAGTCTGACAGAACACCAGTGTATCTCTGGTTACTGTTGTCATAGCAACGTCTGTAAACTGCTGTGTATCCAGATCTGCAGTGATGACGACGGCCGGTTTGGACATTTAATCCCATCAGCTGAATCAATAATTTTTTTCCTTCATCTAATAAATTCTCCTTTTTTCTATGAGAAATGTTTTCTCCATCCCTAATTTTAATTGATACTTCTCCATCAGGATTTTTGAAAAAAAGTTGAATAAAACCAATACTGCTGACATTTTCTTTATGTGGAGGTCAGGGAGTTGCAAACATGCGAGTAATTCTGTAAAAAAATAAATTATTTTTAATAGAAACATCATGCTTATACATTATTATGTCCTTGGGAAAGAAGTACAACCAGAAACTTAAAAAACATTCATCATCAACTCTCACAAAGCATTGATTCGCTTTCATTTTCTCTTACCTTTTCCTCCATTTTTTTCAGGTGACATAACTAAAAAGAATAGTCAACACCCTCATTTGTTATCTGACTAAAATCACCCCATTGCTTTAGCAATCTGGAGATCGACTTGTTTGTGGTCCTAATGGGAGATGGATGAAAGCATTGATTCAGTTTAATCTCTCTGCGTTTGGAGGAGGTGTCGGCGCTGATGCAGGAGCAGGATGTGAATTTAATCTCAGCCTACAAAGCATCAGAAAGGGGGACAGAAGAGACGGCGGTCCATACATCCGAGGCGCTCCGGTGTTCGAGTTGTTATCTTACCCGCGGTGGTAATGATCTCAGTCTTTGCTGAAAGGCACTTCAGTTCAAGTTAAACTAGCGGCAGGCGATCCATACTTAATCTCGCACTGAAGACATGGATGTTTGTTTAATCAGTGGATGTTTTATTTCTACATTTATCAATGTGAACAGACCTGGTGTCTTCTACAAGAAAATAATGCTGATTTCTGGCTTAAAATCAGCTTGATAAGGTTAGAAATACAAATAGCAGTATATTAATATTAATCTTGCAAAGTGTACATTATGTTCCACTAGAGTCTCTACTTTTAAGCCGTATCATAATCTTCTCTGTTAGATGAGGGGAAACAGTAATTAGGGAGAAACATACATTAAAATTCACAACTTAAAATCTAAAATATCACACGATGAAGATTTATACGTATTAAAGTTGACAGAGCAACATCATCTGCAAAAATACAATTCAAAAAAGTCAACATTTTATGTTTTATCGAAATATTTTGTCTTTAAAGTCCAACTAAGATATATTTTATGCACAGCAGCAGTAGCTCATTAGAAATACAATTCTGGTTAGTGGGAGGGGCTATTGACACAGAGCAACCCCGCCCCCTCCCTTTCGCTCTAGCTTTATAGCTTTAAGCTAAAATTAGCGGCACAAAAATAATGGTGAGCAATACGGGATCAATTCAGGTGTACAGTTTTGATTTAGAACCTCAATTTGCTACAGCACAAACGTTGAACACTCATCATGTCTTACACATGAGCAGGCGAGGGGGCACACAGGGGGAGGGGGGACTTTGGCACGCCCATTTCAATAGCTGCTTCACTGGTCAGAGCCTTTTCTAGCATCCAGTTTTCTGATCCAATGCAATTTGAATTAATAAAATACTCAGAAATGCAGTTTTAATTGTACTTTTTTATATATATACGTCCTCTACTAGGAGGAAAATACTACAATTACATGTTAAAAACACTAAAAAAGCTATTTTCATTAGAGTGGATATTTAAAGTTTGTAAAAATACAGTTTAAGGCTTTTGCTCCAGTTTGATTTGTTATCATGGAAAATCTTTGATATTTCTGCAAATTGTTTAAACTGTAGTTTATTCACTAATAAGCATTCTGCTTATATTAGGACACAAAGCAGAAGTTGTGTTACCTCATACGTCCAATAGAACAATAAATACAACGGTATCATCTCTTAGAGATGGAAAATGTTGATATTTATCTGACAACCGCTTATAGTCCTTTTACATTATTGTAAAGGTACAGATCCACTGGTTCATAAACTAAAACACCAGAACAGAACCCAGATTAGGTGAATCTGGGCTTCACTTTGATCAGTCAGGCGGAGTTTTTTGTCCAACACTCCCAACGTCCAGGAATATTATTTCAGAGAAATCTTTCTAACTTCAGTGCTATTGTGGAAAACCATAGCAGCCAAACAAAATTAAATATTTTAGAGAACTCATTGTGAAATGTGCATACAATCATAAAATTGTCTTTGAACTGATACTTCTGCTGAGGCAATGTTAGTATATTATTTAGAAAAAAATATATTGTATTCTTTATATAACCTCTATTTTAGGGCAGTAGCATTTGCCACCCCTAATTTATGCTGGGTAACCTACTGACATTTAAAAAAAAGCAAAAATGAAGCTCTGTTCCACAGCCTGGACAAAGTCGTCCCAACATCAAGGTTTTACTTCTGCAACAACTACATAAGACTCCTCTGGGACTGTCGGCATCTGTAAGTTTAGCCCTTATTTTGAAAGTAGACTCTTGAAACGAATTAATCACATTCTGAAGGACTCTGCCACCAGCAATCAGCAAGTGTTCCTGGATATGAGATTGTCCTCACATCTGTTACTAACTGGAGGTGTTGTTGGTTTGTAAATTACCATCAACACCTTAAGTTTGCATTACCTATGGAAGTCTGACACGTGACAAATTTAGACTCCAGGAAATATGGAATTACTTTGAGACCAGAGGTTTTAAATGCAAGATCTTTGTTTGAATCTGAATCGTTAAGTTAAAGAAAAAATCTTGTTTCAAAAAAATAATTTTCTGTCTTGCAAGAAAAAAAATCCTATCAAGAAAGTTTTCCAATTGCAAAGGAATTGTTTTGAGTCACACTCCAATCATCTATGGGTCTATTTTAAAAGCATTTTCAGTGGTCTTTTAATTATGATCGTGCACTTTTTAGACAAAATGGAAAAAAAATCAGTTAAAAAACCTGTTTAAAACCAAGAAGTGGGAAATTGTGTTTTTTTTTTTTATGTTTTTAACATGTTCGTGCAGTATTTTTCTCATAATGGAGTACATGTATAGAAAAATTTAAGATTAAAACTAAGTTTTTGAGTATTTCTTTATTCAAATTGTTTTGTAGCTGAGGAAAACCAGATGTTTGAAAAAGCTCAGGTTTATGACGCACCATGGGCAAGCCAAAGTC
This sequence comes from Oryzias melastigma, assembly GCF_002922805.2. Lineage (NCBI taxonomy): Eukaryota > Metazoa > Chordata > Actinopteri > Beloniformes > Adrianichthyidae > Oryzias > Oryzias melastigma. The sequence continues at coordinate 20,068,385 of NC_050525.1, read as the reverse complement.
TCGCCATTTTTTTGCTACGCTAATGTTAGCTTAGGCTTGTGAGGCGCTAGTCACTAGCTAGAGAAAATGTAAAAAATTTAATGAGGGGAAATTTGCTTTGCTAACCTCCACGCTAACTGTAATTTGAATCCAAATTTCTAATGAGCTCTTGCTGTGCTGAAGAAACACACTATTTGATTTAGCTAAAAACTTCATGCTAGCCATGATAAAAAGACAGCTGAGAATGATTTTACAACAGAAAACTATAGTTGTAGTGCCACTTTATTAAAACGTCTTCTTGGTAAAACGATTTTTCTAACTCCACTGGCAGATTTTTTGTACTACTTTGTAGAAAATATTTTAAACTTTGGACATTTTAGACTTATCCCTTAGAGTGTCGTTTTTACAGAGCATTGACACTTGCACCCTCTCTTGTCATCTGATCCAACACCCCCCAGATGGTCATCTGTTAGGCACACAGCTCCTTCTTTCATCTGTGTATCTCAACATACGGTTGTAGGTCTAACACCAGGACTTTAACATCGTTTATCGACCTCAGTGTCAAGCTGCTGCTGTTGGTGACGCTGACCAACACCATAAACTGACCACTTTAGTTCTGTCTTTATCACACAGCGTCTCGTTGATGATGGAAAGGTTACTCGTCTCTTTTAATGAGTCAGTTTCAAGTTACCGTTTTGCTAAACTTACTTGAGACAAAAATACGTTACTGAACCTCTAAATTAAAGTTCCTTTTCTTGATAACCACATAAGACTTTGACTTTGACCAATCTTTCACTGTGCTGAACCCCATCACCTTTTGTGTGCTTGATAAGATCTGTGATTTGGTGCAGCGTGTTCTCTGACCAGCCTCTGCTGCAGTTTGCGATCTCCTGCTGTTATCTGTGCTTCATTAAAACAACACAGAGGAGGTCAGTGGTCCAAGAAAGGCTCGAACACACAAAGTCAGGAAAAAGCAGTCAGTCATCTAGAAGATAATGGTAAACATGGATCTTAAGCTTGTTAAACTAGTGTGGTTTAACAAGTGTAAGAATAGCAAGAATGGTATTCAAACGTTGGCTGAGTAATGAGTGTTTATTTCTCAATAGAAGTCTTTGGCATTTTGACTTCCTGGAACCAGCTGGTACTTCCTGTTTGGAACATTGAAGGGGGGAGGAGTTATTCACTCCAGTTTTCATATGGCTTCAACATAGCAGATACTGTAACTTGACATGATTTTATTGATTTAAATAAATTAAATAAAAAAAAACTATTATTCCTTTTATATATCTTTAAAAAAATCTAGCTATAGATCGTTTTTCTTATTTTTAATAGCCAACAATCCGTTACTTTAATTGAATTTGTTTTTCTCACACACCTTCAAAGGTGACCGAATTTTTGTTTCTGATAGAGCTTCGAAAATGATCAGAATTTTAAAGACTTCCTGCTATTTCTTCATCATAAGTATGTTTTTAACTCATCAGTTTAACCCCTTGATGCCTGAAATTATTTTCAGCTATAAAAAAATAATTGCTAATGCTCTGACTGTCATGTAAATGCTAAATTGAGGTAACTTAGGAGTCGAAGTAGTTTGTTTGATGCATATTGGCATCAACAGACATCAATGAGTTAAAGGAAACCATGAAAATATCCATTTTGACAAAACGACAAGTCTTTAAACCATTAGTGGTTAATAATTTCAAATAGAAACTGAGCAGCGATAATGATTAAGCAAGTGGTTTCTGAAATGTCATTTGTAGGTCACCATATATTCTGATCCCAGCATGACATTGATTTTGAACTTCAGTTGAGTCTGCATGCACTTCTGCTTGAACTTGATTGCTAACACTGATTAATATTCCTTTATTTGTTTTCCAAAATGATCCTTAATTTGTCAGGATGGAGCTGAAGTTTGCTGAGAAGCACGATAGTGAAGTATCAGTCAACTCTGAAAGGAAATGTATAAATACATCTAAAAATATGAGGGAACAGTAAAAGAAAATACAAACTCCAGGATTAAAGGTAAAGAACTAAACGATAAATTTCCCAGTGTTGATGTCTTGTTCTTAGTCGGAGTCAAACCCAAAAAGTCCCACTATCAAGCTGTACTTTCTGTACAGAAAAACACTCACACAGCCAGAGTACAGGCTGCTGTCTGACCCAGGCCTCCAGCAGCAGCACATGATGAGCCCATGTGACCTCTTCCATGTGTGCCTCTGTATCTCTCTTTGTCTCTGGGGCACGTCTGCATCACTGCAAACATGAGGGACGGAAATAAATCCTGACACAAACACAGGCGCATGGATGTCTCATGTGGAACTGTACAAATCCAAAACCTCTAAATCATAAAACGGAAATCAAAGTTTCCTCTTTGTGAGTTTCTTTGGACGTTAGCTGAGGATATTGTTTCAAATCTTTTTCCACAACGAGCGCTCCCTCTTATCTCAACCTCAGATTTTACTCAGCAGTGACAGCTGATAATAAACCCAGTAGCATCTTGAGAACAGACCACATGATGAGCTGCAAACACTGTCTGACAAGCTAATTACTGCCCTCCTAAACAAGCCAACTGTTGTACTATTTTGCTGGCTAGGTGTGATTAGAAATAACACAGCTGGTATAAAATGTTGATTCAAGCTAATAAATCTCTACTGTGTAGCATCAGGCCTGAGATCTCAATCAACCCTTTAGAGATTGATGGAATCAGAGGTATTAAGTCAGTTGTGGAGGAAACAGAAAGATATTGAATTTTCTCATTATAAGAGTTTGAAGTAGAGCTACTTCTCCATGTAAAAAAACGTGATGAATTTGTGTTTTACTTAAAGTCCCACTCCGATCATCTTTTGATCTATTTTAAAGGTTTCCCAGCTAAATTTTATTTATGCCGTATTTTCCGGAGTATAAGTCGCACCGGAGTATAAGGACAAAGAATGTCTATTCAAGAAGAAGAAAACCAAATGTAAGTCGCTCTGGAGTATAAGTCGCACTTTTAGGAGAAAAGTCTGAAGTTTCCGAACAAATCTGCCAAGTCGAGTGTAGCTAAAAAATAAAGAAAGAAAGAAAAATAAGAATACTAATCTTTTCTGGATAAGAAAAAATATCAAAGTTTAAGAGGAAAACAATCAGATTTTCTTCCATGTTTGTTTTGGACGACACTTCTTCTGCTACTGTCAGTAGCAGATACTTTAGATGCAGCGCCCTCTAGCGGTTGTTAGCAGAGATAATAGAGAACTGGTGTTTACTGGAAAAAAAAGCAAATATATGAGCCTTTTTATGCCTCCTCCCCCCCCCCCCACAAATAAGTCGCCCCTAAGTATAAGTCGCACCCCTGGCTAAACTATGAAAAGAACTGTGACTTATACTCCGGGAAATACAGCAATTATGCAATTTTCAGCCAAAATGTAAAAATCTGTTGCTTTCTAGGACATAGTTTCTGCAGAGTGGCAAAAGTTCATTAGAAATTTGCCTCTGAGTTGTGTGTGGAGTGAGCCTGCCCTCATTTCCCATTGTTCCTTTGTTTACACTCTCTCCCACTAGCTTACGGCCCCTCACAATGCCAGCCTAACATGCAACAAAATGCTGAAAAATGTTAGACCTATCCAGCCAAACAGTTTTGAGTCAGATCCCAGTTTGGACAAGGAAAACAAACGATCGTAGGCTCGATCCGAATTCTTCCCTTCTTCCCAACCCCTCCACTTGTAGGGACATTTCTAGCGCTAGGGGTGTCCAAAATATTTTATTTAAGGGGGAAACCTCCAAGCAAAGGGATACAGAGCCCTCTCTTGTGAGGAGGTACTTTTTGTTGTACCTTTTTAAAGTTATAAAACCACTGTTGTCGTGTATATGCGAGCGCTAGAAGCTCCGCGCTAGAGTATATGACTGGCGACTATTGGTGACTTAATCGATTGGAAGTCACATCTCAATTAGGAGACACTATTTTCCATAACTCTCTGTTTGGAAGGTTATATTTAGGGGTAGGGAGAAGGGAAGATTTCAGATTGGGCCTAATGCTAGGACCACACAAGCACCATGAAACGGCATGGAGCGGAGTGCATGCGTCATCCGCTCTCTTTTTTTGTTTTTGGCATCATGGGTAAATTAATAATCTAAAATATTACCCCATGTTCATCCTAAGTAGAAGTAGGTAGTTAGTAGGTCTACACTTCTTTAATGTATCAGTTGCTGAGACACACAGAGAGAAATGTGTGTCTCAGTGTGTTTTTTTCACCTCTACAGTCTGTTTATATACAACAACATGATTGTATTTGTCAATCGCTGTGTTTTATTGTGAAAAAATTGGTAATATTTTGAAAAATATCCGGATTTTCCCAGGTATCTTGATGTACCTTCCTTTTGTGCGACTCATGCACAAAATACACCAGATCTTGATGAATACACGTGTTTGAGCCTTAACAACAAATGAAAAAAAAACAATGTAATGTAAGCAGATCGGAAATTGTTTGCTGCTGTTGCTCTATGAAATATCTACTAAAATGTTGTTTTTTTCTGCAGTTTAATCCAAAATACTAGGAACATTCAGAGCCTAAAATGCTTTCTAGCCACTCTAAGCTGCATTTCATTTCTTGAAAGCACAGGTCACCGTTGTGAGCCTCGTAATAGGGCAGTGTGTGTGCGTATTCATGAAGATGTGAATGACACCATCCTTGTGAGGATCCTCTGAGCACTTTGAGGCAAAAAAAATGCAAAAAAAAGGAGTTATCTCAGGACCTTAGAGTATCCTTGCCCTAACTCATCTTCCTCTAATCCTTTTGGCCTCCATTTTCTCTTTCAAAGCTACGATTCCTTTGAGGAGTTGAAGTAAAGTTGGACTGCTGTCTCATTCCCGGACTGCGGTGCAAAAGCTGACACTTGTGTTATACGGATAATGTAATTTGCTGCATATGTATGTGGATTAGTGGCTTTAACCAGAGGGGAGGTGAAAGGGAAGAGGAGACTAAATGAAGGACGACAAGATGGCAGGATAGAGAAGGACATGAAAGGGAAACGCAGCTCTGCCCATGCATCCCAGCCAGCAAGATCTAATTGATTGAGACAGCTAACTTCCAGTAATTCAGCTGATAAAGCTTTTCACTCACAGGACTGCTGGCTGGACACAAACACACTCACCAGCAGGGCAGCAGAGGAGCTGAGAGAGGGCTATGCATGGTGTTTTGTTAACGGCGACTCACAATCAACCCCAAAAACACACACACAAACACCACAACGGAGAGGAGACAAAGTGCTGATAGGGCTGTTCCCATTCCAGGGCTGGTGAAGGCACATGCATGGCTGGTTGGAGCTGTGAAGGTAATGTGGCATGCTAGGCAGGAGACAGTGCTACTGGTGGTGCAGAGGAATGTTGTCTGACCCTGTTTAGCTGTTCAAGACCAGCTTCAGTTTGATCTGACTGGTTCCTGCACTTCTAGCGACTCATCAAAGCGAGTCCAGCCATTAGCTCATATTAGATCCGTCTAATGCCAAGTCATCCTGACCATCCTCCAGCATCCACGGCTTTCTGCAGCCAGATTACAGCTTCTCTTCAAAGGCGAGCCGCATCACATTCCGCCCCCTCCCTCCCTCCCTGCACGGCTTTCCCAATCCCCGCTTCATTTTCGGCCGTTATTTGCATGCGTGCCATAAATAGCAACACAGAGGGTGCGGAGGGAGATTTGCAGATGAAAGAAGCATGACCCACTGATTGTGCCTCCTGCAAAATCCCGTGCAGCTGAAATGTGTGCGCGGTTATTAATCAAGCAGGGAAAAGGAAAAGGAAAGCATACAATAAGAAAGGAGAGGAGCAAAATCAGATTATAAACGCTCCATCATATCTCGGCCTGACTTTCTATTCTCACTAGATATTACACTGATATTTCATCATCGCACTCTACCGCAGATTGGATTTTCTGTCCTTAAATCTCTTCTCATGCTTGAGTGTGAAACGTCTCTAGTATTAGTTGGAAAGCAATAATCTGCCTCAGTGTAAAAGCTACATCAGACACTTTTATGAATCAAAGTGAGAGGAGAAAAAAGTGATTGTGAGTCAGGGTGGACTGGGAAAAGGTGTGTGTGTGCTTTAACCTTGTTACTCTAATACCTTTGGCGCATGAGTGTGTGTGAGTGAGGGAACGTCGCTCATTAATCATTAAGACAAGTTATCCTGACTTTAAAAGCCGGGTCGCTTCTTTTATAGATAACTGTCATCAATATTTTGTCCTTTGCTTTACGTCCTCTCTGCAGAGGTGGCGGTTTTACTGTCTGCAGGGGTTTCTAATGCAGGGAAATGACGCAGCAGTCTGACAATGAAAATATTATGTCTCTACCAAGAGGAAAGTCACAACACTCGGATATTCGACAAGTTAAAAGGTTGGTTCACCTCCAAAAGAGGCATCCTTGATGGTCTTATGGGGCCAAATATGTCACTCAAGCCTCATTGATCTGAACTGATGAACACTGGAGAGAGGTCAGCACAAGGTCATTGTGTCAGTAATTAGGAAGAAGAATAGTTCAATTATATGGCAAGCCAAATTCAATGGTTTGGAAGAAGAGAAATATACATTTACAATCAGGAACTTACAATAATAAAAAGTGATTCCTTGTTTTTCAGTAATATCCTATAATTTTTAAAAGAAATTTAAACAAGTTCGGCCTAAAACCTTCAGATTTATTTGAATAGGAATGAAGTCTGAAAATTAAATCTGGCTCTTTTTTCAAATTGCAAAAGAGGACAAGACATTAAAGAAAAATGTACAAATTGAAAAGGAAAATTGGTTCAAAAATGTTTCAAAAATACAAAAGAAATATAACTAAGAGGCAAAAACTATAAGTGGCTCAACTAATCTGTTCTTCCCCAAAAAAAAAAAAAAATAATAATAATAAGAGACTTCAGACTTGTTTTAGTCCTGATGTTTTAGTGACCATGTTTCTGCACAGCTCCTGAAAACTGATTCTTCTTAATAAAACTTTAATTGATCCCACTACAAGGAAATTGATTAATGGATTGACTTTTCATTTTTAGACCTTTATGTTGGTACATTTTCAAGTCAAAGCAGCCAATCACAATTGTTCTGTTCATTTTTGTATGTTTTATTTTATTTTTGTTTGGGAGTTTTTCCTCTTATCATTGTTTCTAATTAATCTGATGCTATTTCAATGCCTTCTTTAATTCTAAAAAAAAACTATAATTTGCAAGCAAAAAAACAGAAAAATAATAATGGAATAAATTGGCAAACACAAAATTAAAAAAAACATTCATAAACTCTAACATGTATCCAGACTTTTATATAATGAAGGACCACAGCTGAATTTTGCCCATCATGGAATGATTGTAAAACACCAAAAACTAATTAAAAACATTCAAAACTACAATAGTTATTTATTTTTTAACTATAATTTCTTTACATTAGAAAGTAAAAATCCTTAAAGGTGGAGTTTAAGATCAAAATCTTGGAGACAAATGCAAAACCTCTTTACCTAAATCAAATTTAAGTTTATCAAACCAAAGAAAATTCTATCAATTCATCCAGTTCTAACAATCATGAAACACAGTGGCCACTTACGAATAAATATAATCAGTTAATCGCAAGTTTTCTGATGTTTTTCTTCACCAGTTTGTGAAAAATAAATAAGCTAGAAGATTTATTTGTTGCACTTCTTTACCTTTCGGTTAAATTTGAGTCTAAAAAACATTTGTGCTGCAATTGCAAACAGTTTTTTTGAAAGCAAAAAAAAAAGTTTGCAAATATTAAATATTATCATTTGCAAATTATGAAGTTTTACATTTTGTTTGCAATTTATAAAATTTTGACCTCAAAACTGTGAGTTTTACTTGCAATGTGGTGGCACAGAAACCACTCCACAGCCAACCTCCTCACTTCTCTAAGCACAAAACCATCACAGGCTTTGCTGTTTTAGTCCTGGTCCTCTTAAATCCTCCTCTAAGATAAACTTGTTCAACTAAATGTTAGACAGTCCCAAAATCATCTCAATTAATGCTTAAGAACTTCTGTTTATAAATAGATTTTCAGGCAAAACAGACACTTGCAAATATCCTGAGATTTTCAGAGCACAGCCTGCTGCATTCAAACAGGAACAACAGAGTTTTTTTTCTCAACTATAACATCTTGAGAAGAACATTTCAACCCCTAAAGGTTTGCTGTCACAAGATGGAGGATTTATTGGAGCCATAGTCATTTCATGCCAGTCAAAAACTCCAGTAATGGGTTAAGTTTGCTGCACAGTGAACATCGTAAATATAAATATATTTGTGCATTATACAGAGTAAACATACAGTAACTGCACGATTGTTAAAGAAAAACAATAAAAAATAGTTTGTCCAATTAAAAGCCAGAAAGCGCACAGACAAGTCAGTCTTGTTGCATTGCAGGAAGTCGGTTGTTCCATTAGTTGAGCAGCAGTAGTTTCTTGCAGCAATCACACACAAACTTACTGGCTGAACATCAAAACCCTAAAGTCCAGTCACTCCATAGTGATTATGTTGACCTACTATTAGCGACAAAGACCCTTCCACTTCAGCTTTACTATGTAGGCAATATGACATTGGCTCCAAATTGCCTGTTATTAGTGAACGTCATGACAGTGATTTTCTTTTATTTTAATTGCATGGTATAACAGGCGGCGAGGGGGAAAACTGTGATTGAATGTACAACTGTTGCAGCTGAAACCCACTGTAAACAATATGTAATTATGCTGTCCCTGTTTACTGAATTATATGTCAGTAAATTGACTTTACCCTCTTTATTCTTGTGTTTTTATTTATTAAAGAAAGTTTTAAAATCATGTAACTGCTGGTGAATCAACCTTTCAGCACTTTACTACATGTAAGTTCATTGCAGCGACAATCAAGTATTGGGAAAAAATTGATTCTGTGAAACATTACAATATTTTGTTTGGCAATATTGCCATCAATTTCAAATGCTGACGAACAAATTTGAATTACTTTTTTGTTTCATTAAACCCCTGATTGCTGGTTGGCAGTCCATTATGGAAGCTTTTTTGGGCCATAATTCAAAGTATTATGCATTTCTCACTATTCAGTATTCAATTTAGGCTTGTAATCTGAAAATGTATTTTACAATTTATAATCTATTATGAAAAAATACAATTCAATATTACAATTTAAAAAAAAATATTGAATTACAGCAAAATCAATTGCATTGTAAATTGTCATGCGCTTTTGTACACCACACGGACACTTTTTCAGCAGCAAGATATCATGAGAGACATCATTGTTCACTCTACTTTTGCAACTTAAAGGGTCTATATCTTGCAATTAGTAAGAGTATATCCACATATATGATGATATATTGCCTTTAGCACCCTGAAGAACTAATTTTTTAATGAAATATGAGTTATTTTCGCTACCTCCTTTTCTTACCCAGAAGTACGACGACTCAGTCTCTGAGGCTCCGCCTTTTTCCATGCTAACTTGGCAATTGTGTTCAAACCAAGACCCTATTTGCAGGCTATCCCAGAGATTTACATATTAAACGGTATTCAGACATGAAGAATTGGACATTCAATTTGCCCGTCGAGCTGCTTTTCTCCTTCAAAATCTGCTTTGATTGTGTTAAAGGTTTTGTGTTTGGCAATGCCTCAGACTTTAAGGAGTTAAAAAGCAGAAGCTCGACTGATTGTAGATGCCAAAAGTAGATGCATTATTTGCAGGTAACTGATGTGATTCTGCTTCGTGTTCCAATCAGATCGTTAGTCACTCCTTTTAAGCCCCGAGGCATCCTCTGCAAGAGAACTCAAAACGCAGATGTGCTAAAGGTTAAACTCTTAACGGCAAATGCAAACACACAGCATGTGCGTCCCATCACTGCTGTCACTGCAGTAGATTGTTGGGATAAGTACACTTTAAAGAGATGTCAGATGGATGCTGTGTAGCAGAAGAGGGAGACCCATAAGTGAGCACAGCGGGGGTCTGTTGGATGCTTGGAGGTCTTGGAATGAGGGGGAAAACAAATCCAAGATTCAGGCAAGCAGAACATAACAAGGACGCTGGAAGGCCGACACCATGTTGGTCTCCACTCATTACCCTCACACCATGAATGCCAAATCTAGGAATGTGTTTGGCAGAAGACTTTGTTCCCTCCCTGGATGTGTACTTGTGCGTTTTATGTGAGTTGAATGATTTTGTCCAATGGCATAAACTCCTTTTGATTTATAAATTAAACACGTATTAGCACAGCGGAATTATAAAACAGACAGCATGTGTGGTGATTTATTGAAATTTCATCCATATCTAGGTTTAAATCAGGAGAATTTACAGTTCTGTAGGCAATCCTGCCTTGCTCATGAGCAAAAGATCTCCAGCCACGCTCACACATGTATTGAGACATTTCAGAAAAAGCTGCCATTTGTTGTTGCTTGGCCGGCAGAGGACGACCAGTTGCCAAAAAATCGGTTCTTCAGTGTGAGAGAAAAGAGTCTTGGAGGAATTAAGGAAATAATTAAAGCACCAAAAGGCTGCTCTGCGGCCTAATAACAGTCTTTTCACTGAAAGCTGTGACTCTCCACATGTGATAAATTTATTTTGGAGGTGCCATAATTGTAAAAATATGCCAGGGATTTCTTTTTTTTTTGTTTGTTTTTGTTAATATAAAACATTTTGCAGAAACAGAATCATAAATTTACCACCACTAAATTACCTTTGTGGAGCTCTATAAAGTTTTGCATTAGAAGTATTGATGAACAAACAGATACATCAATTAAAAACTACACAAGAATGATGAAATCAGATGTTACCTTAACATTTTTTCAAGTACACAAGTCTTTCTGTCCTGTTTGATGTTTATTTACAACTCTGGTGCTGTGAAGGTGTTTCACTTTTGAAGTTTCGGTCCCAAAATGTTCCAGTTTGTATTACAGAAGAGGTGATGAAACATGGTGGCAAACAGGCTTTTTTTTCCCATCCTGTAGGTGAAGCACATTATTTATCAAACACATGTATGTATTAAAAGATATTCTGTTGGGTTTCCTTTGTACCATCTTCAAAGAGGTTTACATGCATATATTTACTCTCATGTTCTATGGAGAGAATATAGTATCATCCAATTTGTAAGAGTGGAATTCTTGATTTGTTTGTGTGTGACTTTGGATTTGTGTCCGTAAAATTCTTGATTTGTAACTCATACAAATTTTTTTTTGCAATTGTGTATTCGCATATACAAAATTACAAAATTAAAAACAATTAAAAAACAGTTTAAACACGCACAACCTAAAATTACAACAGCTTGAAAGTAATTACACACAAATCTCCCGTTACGCAGACACAAACACGCACAACATGAGACTTTTTCATGTCCCCAAATTGTTTGTGTGATGCGTTTAAATGCTGTTAGAATCCTGGGTCATCAGAGTTTTCTAATCAGCTGCTTTGAACTTATAGTTTAATTAATATCTATTGAAAACTTGAAATTTTTCCACTTTCTTAACATTAAAAAGTCAAAATATGTGTTTTTTTTTAAACACTCAACACCAAAGTTTTTCTATTCTCATAGCTCCCTCGCAGTTGTGCTTTCCCTGCATCACCATCACATTGGAACTCTTCAGCGAGATGGCGCCGCAAGGTCCTTCTCGACACCCAGAGAGCAGACAAAGTCGATCAGCTCCTCTTCTTGGGTGTGGCGCTGCCCGCTTGCCCTAGAGAGCCGATCGACTCATCGCTCCCTCACGGAAGGGCCAGATTCTTCTCCACATCCAGGATTGGAGAGCTCCGTGGCGTAGGTGCTGCAGGGAAAGCACAACCGCGAAGGAGCAATGGGAATATAGAAACTTCAGTGTTTTAAGACATTTTTTATTTTTATTTTAAACAAACATTGCCAGTAGTGTTTTAATCATAATTATGAAGGTTTTAACAAAAAATCCCACAGCCTAAATGTCTTTAAAAACTAATTTTCATGTTGATCACAAGCTTCTTTTTCCAAAATCTCCTCTGAGGGGGCGTGCAGAATCTTTGGCAAAATAACGAAAGCTAAAATCAAAATGCTCTTTTACAACCCTTTACAACTGCAGTCAAATGAGCTGCCGTTCACATTTCCGTCGTCACATCAAGACGCTCCGTGGATTTTCTAGTGTTCTCAGTCCTGCTACCATAAGTATTGGATGAAACTATCACCAAAAATCCAGTGACGGGTGATTTGACCACAGAAATGCAAACAGTGACTTATTTGACTGCAGTCAATGGGAAGATTTTTATTGGAGGGGGGACTTTAAAGACTCATATGAAGCCTGTTTTATATTAATTATCAGGGCATATATGTTTAAGAAAGTAGGAAAATGTCAAGTTTTCACCAGATATTATTCACAACCTAAGTTCAAAGTGGCTGATAGTAAAACTCTGATGACCCAGCATTCTAGTAGCATTTAAACGCATCACTTACACGCCAAACTTGGTGACGTGAAAAGAGTCTCACATCAGATTTGTGCGTAAATGTGGTTTTGTGTGTGTGTGTAACAAGCAATTTGTGCGTACTTTTTAAAGATTTGTGTGTAGTTACTTTCAAGCTGTTGCAATTTAAAGTTGTGCGTGTGTAAACTGTATTTTTTTAAATTTCATAATTTTTGTATATGTGAATAAAAAATTGTAATACACAATGTTATGCACAAACTGTCTTGTATGAGTTACAAATCAAGAATTACGCACACACAAATTGGATATTCTCTCCATAATATTTATATTTCGGGGGAAAGGTTGCATCATTTTCTAAAGTTCTGAACATACAAACTGAATCTGAAACATGGTAGTTTTCATTTTTGGTTGGTTGCTTCCATCTTTTGACTGATCAAAATCCTCTCCAAAGTGAGCAGCCACATTGGATCTCAAAGATTCTAAATTGGACCAATTTGCTATGGTTTGGTCAAAATAGACCGTATTTGTATTTCTAATCCTGATGGCATGTTATGGTAGCTGATTTGATTTGATTAAATGCAGGCTTTGATGAGCAGCACACACCACTAACCGCTTCAGTTATCAAGCAAAACAAGAAAGGGTGTGAACAAAGAGAGACTGAATCCAGAATCGGTGGCTCTGTCCGGGCCAGCGTGCTGCAGTCCCACCACCGGCCAGGTCCTGTAATAGCCATCATTTGCAGTCAGTATTGATTACCCTGTGGCTATTGCACTCAGATTTAGGGGCACGTGCACACACACACACATAAAAAAACTGAATTAAATTTACTGATGTACTCATAATTGAATAGGCATCCAAGCGCACATATATTCACACCCACACTGACTACACACTCAAACACGTTTCCTCAAGATGCTCGATCTCTGTCTGCTGATTTCCATGAGGAATGGAAATTTGCTCCTCGTCATTACACTTTATCCTTCCCGTTCCTTCTCTCGCTCTCTATTTATTCTGATGAACAATCCAGACGCCAATGAGAGGATCCACAAACAACAGAGGCAATGTGTGAACAACGTCCCTCCCTGCAGCCAAAGTGCAGCTTAAGCATGCGAGCACTGCAGGCTTTGTTCTATGAAAACCTCGTGCATACGGCTTACACAAAAGAAAACAAAGATGGATAAAAGTGAAGCTTTTGAAATGTGCACCTCACAATGTGAAGCATTGAAATTGATCTACTTTCCAACAGAACACATGCAAGCTGGAGATTTGAAACCCATCTTTCAGCACATGGGTGATATGTGCAACACCACGATACTTTCCACATGCACCATATCTTTGGCAGGAATGAGTGAGCCTGGACCATGACCAACTGTACCATCCACATGGTGGCCGGTGGCTTGCTTACATGCACACTGTGCTGCGTGACGACGGCTGCAGAGATGGTCAAAAAAAATAATAAAGAGGGAATATATGAGCTTGGAAAGAGAAAAGATAGAAACAGAAATAGCAAAAGACTGGGGAATGAAGGGGAGGATGAGGGAGAGATTCAGGGTGTTGCTGCCATGGTAACCAGCATCGCCTCGAACAGAACCACTCTGGGGAAGGACCCGTAGTGTTGCACACACAAAAAACTCATCGAACAATCACAGACTCATTCATGTTTAATCGTCAGGGCTCTATTTTTGGGGAATGAAACCTTTGCCAAACGTGACAAGTTGTATTTTGAGTTAAGTGCTGTCCTGTGCTTCCCAGGCGTTTGGCTGAAATGTCCTAACCAAGTGATGTCATGAAAATACATCTGCCAGCACATCTCCTTAACTGCTTTTCTGTGCCCAAAAAGAAACAAAGCCTCATGCAAAGCCAGCTTCATATGGGTCATGCCCACATTAAATTTAAATGATTGCAGAGCTTAGTTCTGTGGGTGTGTGGATTCTATGCTGCAGACCTAAGTACAGCGCCTGCCCTTGAAAAGTCTCTGTTCTGTAGGATTTCTTTTTTGTGCGTACATCCATACAGCCTCCCTACTGTGACAGTCAGGGCAAGTCCCATCCCCCAATATATCCCTAAATTGTAGCTTAAATGTGTCAGAAATATTCCCTTTTCTAATCTTTTTATGATACAATTTGATATTTGATTAGCTAAACATAAAATTAACATCTGTCATTTGTCTTTTTTTCTTCTCTTCTTCCAAATATGATGATAAATGATGCAAAATAAGTAATACATTCTTTAGTCCATATCATTACTTTGCCTAAGAAGGTTTTGTAAAATTACTGATTTATGGCCAGATAATCTTAATTTATCAGTTTCATCACTTCTGCATTAGCAGATTAGGAGCCAGCTTGATTTATATGTAACAAATGCTTATTTTGGCCTTACTATTACCTTTAATTTTGATATTTTTTTGCAGAAAGGAAAGCAACATTTTCTCAAACTGGCTAACAGAGTCTTTTCCCAGAATCTCTCTTGTTTAAGACTATCAACCTAAAGAAAAAGAAAAAAAAAGATAAAGGTTTTATCAAGCAATTAAAATACACAATTTCATTGATATTTTTTTCCTATCTCCACATAACTAAATTTTGTCTTCTTAAAAATTAAACCACAAAAAAGGCAACTGTCACCCGTATGGTCAATTTGAATATTAAAAATATACTGTGTTGGTGGTAAATGCAGGAGACCAGATTTGGTGGCAAAAACTTAAACATTTAATAAACAAACAAAACCCATGGAGAAACCAAAAGGTGACAAAGCAGAGCAGACAATGATGATCTGAAAACCAGACACTTCAACTGTATTTTTTTCCTATTGTAAAATCGCTCCCAGTGGTCTATTATTTAAGTTTATGCTGTTTTTATCCAAAACTATAAAGCTTGACTTGTTTTTTAGGACATTTTTATGCAGCACAGCTGTAGCTCATTAGAAATTCACCTCCGGGTTGTGGTGCAGAAGTTAGCTTTGCTAATTTCCCATCAACCCTTTCACTCTCTCCCACTAGCTTATAGCACCTCAAAAACCCAAGCTAACATAAGCAAAGATCAATTAGCAATATCAGAGATATCCAGCTGCTAAGGGTTTATTTATGCTGAACAAAAGCTTTTTATGAAAATATTAACACATTGATTAATACATTTAATACGTTAATCTTCTCATTGAATCCTACGGAGCTGCAGCCCAGCTGAAACCAGTTAAGAGGTGCTTCAAGAATCTAATCAGTATTTTTCCACTGAGAAACAAAGCTATACATTTTTTGTCAGTAGGAACAGGGGAACAGTGACACAGGCCACTCAAGATGCATATATTGCAAAGATGACCATATAAGGTATGAAGGAACATGAAGGGTTTCTCCTGTCCTGCCAGATATTGACCTGAAGCCACTTTAGCCTTGTTTCCACTGACACGATATGGTCCGGTCCAGTATTTTGAGCGTTTTTATTGTAAAATAGACCCATTAAACAGTATTGATTCGTACCTCTTAGGGGACACCATCAGTTGTAGGTCCATCGAAAAATGGAACGGAAGGGCTGGAGTGGAGCCGCTGTAGCCACCCGTTGATTGGCAGAAAGTGATGACGACATTAGCAAGCGCCAATATAACACTCATTTAAGCTAACGTTTCCAATGTTTCTAAGCATTCAGGTTCTTGGAGTTTCCTGTTTACTCTTTTGCCGTGGAACTGCAAATGTTCCTTTCTATCCTTTGGCGATGGTGTGATACAGGGTGAGCTAGCAACACGCTAGCAGTGAAAACAAACTACTAAGTGGGAGCGAGGCTTAAATGAGTGGGAATGCTCGCTAGAATTAACTGGACTTTACTGTGCCACTCCTTACCCGATCATACTGGACCGCTCAGTGGAAACGAGGCTATGGGGTAAACCCCTTGGGATACATCTGATGGGTGCATCTTTTTGGACCTTGTCTGTCATGGTGACCATCCAGTACTCTGTAGGACTTTAACTAAATTCTACTTGAGCTATTTGGTCATTTTCTTCCTCACCAATGAACATACAGAGGTTAGAGCCAGATGGAAGCTCAGACGAGGAAAATGAAGACGTTAATGGATCTATTTGTCTGCAAGTGGATGCTTCAGAATTGTGGGAGACTTTGGCCCACCCATTATGCATCACAAACCAGCAGCTTTTCATCTGCTACCGATCCAACACGATTTAAATGAAGAAAATACTCAGAGACACAGTTTTCATCTTGAATTATTTTATTTGTTGTGTCCATCTTGAGAAAAACTCTATGAGAACATGCTTAAAAACACCAGAAACATGGTTGTCATTGAAGCGAGTCTTTAGGGAAATCGACTAAAATGAAGACAGCTGTGAATCATATAAACCTTAAGAACAATTTAAAACAGACCATGACCAAAACTAAAACATAACTGGCAAAAACTAAACCAAAGTTCACAATCCTTCCTCACATACTGGAGTTACCAAAAATAAAAAAAGTAGACTGGATAATAAATCAATTTATAAGATGTTCTTGTTGACAAATGATTAGGAATCATTTCTTTAACGTGCCATGAATACATTGATGTAACTTCTGAAAAAAAAATACACAAAGGTGCAGATAATATTAGGTTGCTACCTTTTAATTATTTTTTCTTTTCATTTTCTTATGCTGCTTTAGAGCAAGTAAATATTTTACTTCCTGATTTATAATGAATTAATTAATCCAACAAAATTCTAGTTGATAAATTGATTGGTGCACATTCACCCGCTTCTTCTCCTGTGGTGGAGCAATCAAATAATTATAGAAGTATGCTGGTAAGAATGTCAGAAAATGTATTTGAACTTGTCATCATTTTATTGGTTTTAATTGCTTTTGTGGTACACAATGATCTAGCACACTAACAAAGCTACAAGACTCTGTCTAGTGAGGCTGTGCTGGACTCAGGTGCATTTATTTTAAATTATGCTCAGCAAGAATTACACTTATCAGAGTCAGATGTGCAGTTCAGCCCAAACCTGTTGGATAAATATTGTCATCCGGCAACATGCAGCTACAAGAGAGGCAAAAACAACCATTATCTTTAATCTTTACCTTTAAGACGGCAAAGAGGTGGGATGTTTTCATCTCCGTCCAGACGGAGCATGTGCGGTTTCATAGGAGTGAGTTAGTTGGGTTAATGTAATTCCAAGATTCCTGGCAGCTCCTGTGGTTGGTAATGCATTACCTTTATAGACACATCTATCATCCTCAGTTTGATCACATAAGGGCAACATCTGTTGACCACATGCTTTGCGGGAAGCAGTTGGATCCAGTGAAAGTTATTTCTTCGAACCACAGCTGGACTATTGACTCTATTAGAAGCATTTAAAGACATATATGGTGGGGGGGAACTTCAGGAGAAGCAAACATGGACAGCTTTTACAATTTTTCTTTTCAGCATCAAGAACATTTCATGTCCTTGTAAGGTTTTTTACAGTTGAAATATTCTATATTTAGATTATTAGTTTCACCAAAAAGAACCAATAAGAAAGTTTTGTTTCTATCTGTCATGTAAAAACATATCATGCAAACCTTAAAAATTACCTTATCCTTTTATTATTGTCCAAGCATCTTTTGATTTATTGTAAAAGTATTCTCAGTGGTCTTTTAATTATGATTATGCTGTTTTTAGCCAAAATCATGACAAACTGTCATTTTCTAGGACATATTTTCTCCAAAGCAACAGTATTTCGTTTGAAATTGGCCTCAGAGTTTTGGCCGGGACCTTTGTCATGGAGTGAGCCTTCCCCCCCTTCCCATCATGCATCTGTTTACACCAGGGATCTCTAACCTTTAGCACTAAAAGAGTTGTTTTCTCCAGTTTCAAAGCTCAACTTCTAAGCTCAACTTAACATTACTGGTGCAACAAAAATGGGGAGCAATATTAAAGCTATCCAGCAGTACAGTTCTGAGCCAAACGCCAACTTGGACGAGGAAAACAAAGATGTATCCAGACGTCCATCAGAATGGAGCTGGGTGGAGATTTTCTATGTAACAAATACTATCTTTTTCAAAATGTACTTTTTCATCTGCTCCTGATTTACACTGATTAAAATACTCAGAAATGCCATTTTAAGTTTCATAGATGTCCTCCATCATGAGAAAAATGCCACAAGAACTTGTTAAAAATACCAAAAACACAATTTTCTTTGGAGTTAATCTTAAAGGCACCTTTACTAAATAATATAAGTTGACAATTGGAAACATTAGGGAATGTTTAGTCATTGCACATCATTTTATAGTACTTGTATGTTTTTGATATTCTTAGCAGACTGTATTTTCTCTCATCTTATAATGTGGACAGAGGGAAAATGGTGCTCTATTTCCCAAATGAAAGAGAACTGAGAAGGAGGAGAATAAACAGAAAAAGTGGGACAATGAGACTGGGAAATAGAGAAAAGGATGTAGGAGAGGAGCAGAAGTAAAAAAGAAAAAAAGAAGGGGGTGGCAGCAGGGAGAGGTCAACAGCAGGAGAGGCAGATGCTTGTACCTCAGATGCCTGTGCAGAGAGAGCTGCACTGATGAGAATCATGGAGAGCGTCACGAAATGCGGAGGCAGAGGAGGCAGGATTTGGGGAAGACCTCACGACGCAGAAAAGAACGGCATAGGATGATTCATTTTTATATAAATACCCTGGAGTACTGTGACTGTACATATTATGTGGGCTTGCTGCGCTGCAACCTACTGCTTCTCCCTCATCTGTCTCTTGTTTTTCTCCCTCCCTGTCACACATGGCGTGAGAAAGTGGAGGCAGCCTCTCATCTTCTGAAAGATGCATGAAGCAGCAGCCAGAGAGAGCGAGGGGCAGGCTGCACTGGAAAGAGGATGAAGAAGAAAGAAGCTCAAAACACCTTTATTATCTCATTTCCTCTGGAGATTCAATGTAAATAACTGCATAATCCTTTTTGGATTTGCCACAGAGCTCCTTTCCTTTCTTAAATCATACATAGCTAATGTACACTTGAGCTTATATAAGAACGAATGTGTAAAAAACACACAAACGTCACAGTTAATAGTAGCGTTTGTATCCATTGCAAAATAGTTTCTGCAACCTGTCACACATCCTGACATCACAGATCAATCAGGCCTTGTCTGAAATTGCATGTTCCCACTGATGTGTCACCAACACTTCCTGAAGAGATTGACAATGTAAATTTAATAAAAGCTGAACTATTGTTCATTATGAAATAGTTGTATCACGATTTAATTTAGCATATCTCTATGCTACCTATACCCAGCAATTTTAAAGATTAGATATGAGTTATTGTGATCTATTGATAGTGATAAACAAAAATGAATGGGTTTTATCTTAAAAAGAGGGTGAATTTGTGTACCAAAAGAAACAATAATCTGCTCAACAAAGAAACAATAGTATGATTATTCACACTTTTGGGATCCTGTTTGTCTTTAATATTCTTTACGTCCACTTTTGCACGTTTTTGACACATAAAAATTCAACCACACTTTCAGCAATTACTACAATCTTTGTATCAAAATGTTTAGCATATTCAGAGCATTCCTGCTTTTATTTTTTGGGACTTACATATTTTATGTTTTTTTAAGATTTTGCGCAATTTATGCAATTGTAACCCGATTGAAAATGAATGGGAAATTGTTTAATTCCTTGAAAAACTTTGTTTATTTTGGTAACATATAATTTGGTATCAAAACATTCAACACGTTCAGGACATTCACGCTTGTATTTTTCGTGTTCGTAAATTTTATTGTTTTTAAGATTTTATACAAATTTTGGCCCATTTAAAATGAATGGGATTTTTTTTAAATCCTTTAAAAACTTTGTGCACTTTTGAAACTTATAAAATCTTGGTATCAAAAGATTCAGCACATTCAGGACATTCCCATTTGTACTGTTGGTATTCAGTAATGTTACAATTTTTTGAATTTTATGCAATTTTTGCGGGGTTTTTTTTCAAGAAATTCTTTAAATTATTTGTGGACTTTTGAAATGTATGCAATATTAGTATCAAAACATTCAGCACATTCAGGAGATTCATGGTTGTATTTCTGGTATTTATATATTTTACGTTTTAAAAGATTTTATGCAATTTTTAGCAATATTGAAAATGAATGGGAAATTTAAAAAATCCTTCAAAAGTTTTATGCACTTTTGAAACTTGTGCAATCTTGGCATCAGAATACTCAGCATGTTCAGTAAATTCATGCTTTTAGTAGTGACACATTTTACTATTTCTGGAATTTTTCGCCATTTTTTTGTGGTTTTTCAAGAAATTTTTAAATTACTCTGTGCACTTTTGAATCAAGTGCAATACTGGTACAAAACGTTTATTTATTTATATATTTAAGTTTTTCTAGATTGTACACAATTTAATAACAAATTTTAAAATTTGTTATTTATGCAATTTGGGGATTTTTATAATAAAATTTTTCAAGCTCTTTGTGCACCTTTGAAACTTATAGAATCAAATTGCTCAGTATGTTCAGGAAATGCATGCTTGTACTTTTATTTTAAACATTTTTTGCAAATTTTTAAGAAATTATATAAATTATTTTTGCACTTACTTCAATTCTTGTAACTTTAAGTCATTTAGAATCTTTAAGCTTTAGCGCTTTAGAATTTTCAGCAAATCCTTTCAGCAGTTATGATATTTTTTTTCCGCAAACAGCTTCAACATCTTCAGTGATCAGCAAAAAGCATTCACATTTGCATTATCAAAGAAAATGCGACTTTTCAAGTTTAGATTAATTTGCCATTTTTTGATTTTTTTTAAATATTGTCTGTTTTTATTAAACCCTTTTGAATTTAATGTTCATAAATCAGTCTTATTGTGTTTGTAATGTGTTTCATTTTTTTCTTTTCTAGATTTATATTTCTTTTAAAATAGTTTTTCAATGCCTGCATTCCATTTTGAACTAAAACAATGAGTAAAATAAATGTCATTGTAGTTTTCAGGATTTTATTTTTTAGCACAAAACATAATCCAAAAAAAGCCTTGAGTACCACATGTTTTAACCATTTCAAATGGTAGTTTTTTGTTGTTGTTTTTTTATATTTTACCTCAATAAATGATTTGAACATTTAAAAAACATTATACCTTAAAAAAAGAGAATTGATGAGTGAAACCATTTTATTTTTAGCCAGAGAGCATTTAGAGGAAAGCAGAGCTGGATTATAAACCCTTGCCCTCTCCTCATCTGCTCTGTGCTGACGGATGGTTTGTAGGTCATGTGTGAGCATCAGAAATAAAGCATGAGATTAGGTGAGAAAAGGACTTTTACCCTCTAGTGGTGAGCCAAAGGAAAAGCCCTGTTTGTTCACTGTGAGGAAAAATAATGAGTAAACAGGTTAGATCAAATGTGCAGACTATTTAAAGTTAATTTATTAGGACAAAATAGGATACCAGAAAGAGAAAAAGAGTGAGAAAACATACTCTATTATTTATTTAATTGGGCAAATATCCTCAGCATAGCACCAAAAAATTATAAAACACGAAAAAGAAAAGGTCAGAAATGCCACATTTCATTATGAACTGAATCAAATGTTCTATTCAGAATCCTGATTATGACTCCAATAGGTGTTACTGTCTCAAAGGCAAAAAGTCAGTGGTTGAAAATGAAATTTTAGGGACACAAAAGTAAAAATTAGATTAAGAATAAATCAATGCCTCATCCAATTCTAAATCCACCTGAAGATGGGGAGAAATTTCACTCTTCAACATTTAGACTTGACCTCCAGATTTAGAGAAATTGTGTCTTCAATAATGACAAGAAAACATTTTTTTTATTTTATGTTAGTGTTACTTTGTTAATTAACACAATGCACATCACTGTCAGCCAACCATTAGTAGCAATTTCCATGAAAAAAAAAAATACACAAGCCAACGGCCCGATCACACTTCCATACACACACATGCAGGCACACACGCGACATATGCTTAGAGAAATCCTCAAACGAGCTTGATATTTCACAGTTTTGCTTGTCCATGTTCCAACAAAAATGGTGACAATATCTTCAAAAGATGGTGTGTAAGCAAAATATTTAAATAAATAAGATTAAGGTTCTGTGGTTGTCTGTGCCACGCCACTTTCTTCCCTTCGCATTAAAACATGGAAATCTCCCAGCCTGTGAGCAAGTGTGGGTGTGAAAGAAAAAAAAAAAGAAAAAAGTCGGAAAGCATAGATGAAGAGAGACGAGAAATGGGAAGAGACAAAAGAGAGCAGAGCCCAGGAGGGAAAAGACTGTGTTTAATACGAAGATGACACTTGAGTTTCTTTCCAGCGGGATCTCTTGAGATGGGCTTGGCTTGATATTTCAGTCTCATGTGAAAACACAGTCACGCCGAGAAATGACAACACACACATACACCCTCTCGTACGAAGCCCTTGTTTGGCTAAGAACACATATGGAGGCTTTCTCTGGAGGTGAGAAGATGAGAAATAGAGTTCGTTCTTGAATTTCACAATGATCACAGAGATGTTTTGCAACAGCAAATAAAGCCTGACACCTTAGTGAGGTGTGCGTGAGCTGAAGAACGCGAGCGGGGTCCATTTTTACTCATCTCATCATTGGATATTCAGTGTTGGTGTCAATGAGCGGGTTCATGTGTGAGCAGTGTGACACATTTAAAATTCATGGGTATTACTAAACCATCCCATACCTATTTGCTTATGTGTGTATACATAAAACATGACAGATCCTTCCATTTATTTTGCACTTTCAATCTAAATTCTATCAACATTTGTGACGTCTATGCAAATATTTCAGTGTAAATAGAGATGTGGCGCTTACTCAATAGGATTTTTTTTTTGCTTTATAGTTTTAGTTGAACCTTAGCTATAGGTATAAGCATAAACAATGAAAATTGAAAAAAGAAAAATGAGAAAAAGAAAAACCTCCAAATCAACACAAACACACACATGGGGCAGTTAAAACTCACTCATGGCTGCTTTATCCATTTAAATCTCTGCATCACATTTTTATGCATAAGATTTATAGATATGTTTAAACATGGATACATACTGTATCTGCTTAAATATAAATTATGTTCATGCCTTGTCTGACAAGATCTAATAAATACAGTTTTTATCTAAAGTGTAAAGTTAAAAACTTCATGACAATCTTTTAAATTTTGTTTGTTATATTTGTGCAGCAGGTTGGCTGATTGCACTTTATTGCACAAGGATTAATAATTTTAAATTCTCTTAAAGGAATTGTTTTAGGGCTTTTATTTTTGGGTGTCATCAGAGTGCACTGTTTCCAAAACAGGAAAAAAGGACAAATATATATATAAAAAAAAATGTTTTCATTTTTTGTTTACATGTCAAGCAACGCAAATAATAAACTCCAGAAAATACATTGAGCTGTTATGTTATATTCTCAAAGTTTTCAAATCTTATTTTGGGAGACAAAAGCTGTTTTTCTGCGACTTTTTAAGACCACAATACAATTTGTGCTTTAAGTATTACATCAACATTCAGTTGAAATCACTATCGATTTGGAAACAGTTTTAAATTATTTCCAAGCAAAGGTTTAAGAATAGAAATTTGACAAACTCATTTTTATTTCTGCAAAATGTTTTATTGTGAAAATCAAATCGGATTGTGACCGTGTGACGTCATCACTGAATTACCATGAATATAAAATAATAATAATAATTAAAAAACGAACAAAATTATTCATATTTTGCGTTACTTCAACCACTATAACTAATAATTCAAAATATGAATTACTTTTAATATAAAATATATGTGAAAAGGTCACGTGACTGCTTTTTTTCTCCCTCCTTCCTTGAAATCGTCGGTCGGAGCCTCTCCTGTCCGCTCAAACGCCTCGCGGAACATTCGTGTTTTACAGTCCAGGCAACTACCGACAGATAAGGTAATTCTACGGCGGATTTGTTTTTGTGTCAATAAAAATATTAATTTAAAAAAAGTGAAAATGTTAATACCAATGCGTTCGCTATGGCTGTTTACGTAACGACACAAAATATTAGCATTTATGCTAGCATGAAGTGATGGCTTTGAAGAGGTAGCCAGAGAACAGGACCTCTTAAATACTCGCTTCCTTTTATCTTTAAACAAGTCAAAGCAGCTGAAATAATATACAATAAGGTGAATTCATTAAAGTATCCAGTAGAAAATGTAGAGAAGTGGGATGTCATCATGTTGACAGTTTTGTTAGCTAACAACGCATCCCTAATTAGTTTCATTTCTTTTTAAATCTTCAATAGTTTTGTTGTTTTAACTCAGGGCAACAACTTTTATACCCTCTCCACCCTATAAAACAACGATTCTTTCCCCCAAATTGCTTACAGTCAACCAGCTTACTTAATTTAGTTTTTTTTAGTCAAAATCCTTAAATTTTAGATTATTTTAGAAAATATGAATATATTTGGATCTGTTTGTTTTAAATCACTTAAAATTTACCTTTAGAAATAGTCAGAGCTCAATATGTTATGTTTGACAAAATACTTTTAGATTGTATATCGTAGTACTTGAATGTAGATAATAGTCTGTTATTTGTTATTTAAATATTTTGTTAGTTCTACACTTGATTCTTTGTTGTTTTTTGTTTGAATCTAGGTTTCTCGGTGAGATGGCAAATCAAAATGCAGTTGGTTTTAACCCAAGAGGAGGAATCAGTGCAGTTTGGTTCAGGAAAAATGACTGTGAGCCAACGTTTGTTTTTTGTCGATCAAAAGTCCCTCCTGAAGATGACGAACCCAATGATGAGAATGTTGGTGGATTCAGGTAATTATATATATTTATATATTCTTTTTTATGGTTATTTTAATGAATTAATACTGTTTTCTCTTTATTAGTTAACCGATTTTTGTAATCCAGTTTTTTACTTAAATCAGAAATAACACGAAGCACTTTAAATGTTTGTTTGAAATTAAATTATCATAATTTCCCATGTTTCCCTTTATCAGTGAAGGAAAATTTTTTTGTCCTGTCTGAAGCAAATCTTATAGCCTTTATGTTGTTTTTAGCCAAAATAATAATAAAAAACTGTATTTTTTTCAAATATATATTTCCACACATTGGCAGTCGTTCTTAAAAAAAAACCTCTGAGTTGTGGGCAGGAGGACAGTTGGCACAGAGCAACCCCTTCCCCTCCCCATTGCTGAGAGCTTGGTTTGTGCTCTCTGTGCAAGTTTATATCCCCAACCCAACATTAACGGTGCTGAAAGAAAAAAAAGGCGAGCAATCATGGAACTATTCAGACATATAGCTTTGAACCTGGTGCCAGCTCGGATGAGGAATACGAAGACATACATGAGGGGTGGGACGGAGGAGCGGAGCATGGAGACTTCTGCTCACTCATGTCAGTTTCTCCATCACAAACCTGAGGTTTTTCAAACGGCACATTTTCGTCTGGTCTTAATCCATCACGATTTCAATAAATAAAAATCAGTTTTATCTTCATTCTTTCATATATGTCCTCCATCATGTGAAAAATGCCACAAGAACATGTTAAAAACACACAAAAATTTTTTTTTATCGAAGTGGGTCTTTAAAGTGTACATTTTTGTATTTTTAGGATGTTTAATTACACATTTTAAAGTAATAAATTACTAGTTGGGGTTTTTTCTTACTCTTCTATTAGCAACACAGATGATGATGTAGTCCATGAACACTTGGATGAAGCTGAAATTCTTGAAGACAGTGACGGGCCGACTATAGATGTAACTTCTGCACTTGGGTGCAAAAGTGAACTTATTTCTGAGAACCTTCTCTTGGAAAGTAAGGTGAGTTAACTAACATAAAGGTGTATTTCTATACTCTTATATTAAAACTGAATTTATTGTACTTTTTTAAATTAATTGTTGTGTTTAATAAACTGTTTCAGGAGGAAGAAACTGATGATGATGATGATGATGACCCAGCTGTCATTTCTCAGTTTGGCATGTCACCTGTTAAAGACATTCTCTCAGATGAGGAGCTTCAAATGGACCAGAAGACCCACTTGAACACTCCAGATGAAAACACAAAGGATAAAGGTGAAGGTGCAGTAATGGTTTAGATGAAAACCTGACTGATTTCACAGTTTTATCCTCTTAAGTGTTGATTAGGTCCTCATCACATGGAAGGTGGAGTTGTTCACTTAAAAAAAATAGACGTGGCAGCTCTTGATCGAAAAAAGTAAAGATCTAAAAATTATACTAAATAAGTTTCGTTTAGTTTTGTAAGAGTGAAAATGCCTTCCAACAGGGAGTAGTCTGCAGTATAACCTTACTGCTAGGATATTTGTTGTTTTTTATTGCCTTCTAACAAACAAAAAATATTTTTGGGGCTCTAAACATTAATCTTGAGACATATGTACAAATGATTAATTAGGGTATTGGAAAAAGTGGGCTAATAGAACCACTTTAGATAAATCTATTTTTTTAAGTCAACTTTTTTCCTTAAAATATGTATATATCGTCTTATTTATATGATGTATTCAAACAGCAATTGAGCATCTGCATCTTTTAATTGTTGGTCTTGCTAAACAAACAGATGGACAGTATTTTAAGGAAAAAATGGTTAAAAAAAAAAAAGAAGATCTTTCAAGCTTATGCTTCCATTTGTGATATTTCCTATGTCTTTGATCAAACTCCTGTCTTTATTTTAGTGTGGGAAACAGACTGGCACAGCGATCACATGGCTGCTCTGAGCAATGAGAAGTTTGATAACCTTCTGGAAGGTTGTCCAGATTTTCATGGCTGTAAAAGTCACATGGCTGCATTTGTTCTGATCAAAGGTAAAAGGTTTCTTAATTTAACTCCTTTGTAAAATATGTTATTGATTTTGAAACATTGTTCTTTATATTTGAAAAAAGAAAAAAAAGGATTTTTGTACTTGATAAGAATAAAAAAAAGCTTATTTTTGGGGCATATTTTGAAAATATGACATTTAAACAGAATACTGTTCAAGCTAATTTCTGAGTTAAAGTGCCAGACTGCTGATAGTTGTTTTGGACTTCAAATAGTAAAAATTATGTTCTTAAAGTGTTCACATATTTTTTGTTTTACAGCAGGTCGTCCCTGTGAGCGTTATAGTGTGGTGGCGCTCGGAGCCGGACGTTCAATCTCTGCCAAGTGGCTTTGCTACAATGGGATGATGGTCCACGATTGCCACGCTATCGTGATTGCCAGAAGGGCTCTTTTGAGGTACGAAATAGTCCTCAGCTGATATGTAACCAGATCATTGCAGTCTCTACTTCCTTTTACTTCCTTTTTCCGTTTTTTAATTTTAAGTATAAACAAAAACTAGCTAGTGTTTG
>NC_050525.1:20021359-20040704 GCF_002922805.2 Oryzias melastigma | reverse complement strand
CTAACAGAGTTGTTGTTTTTTTGTCTTCTGTTCAGGTTTTTATACAAAGAGCTCATGCTTTTCTTCAGCGCCGATCCAAAGGCCAAGGAGAACAGTATTTTTGAGAAAAGTGCCGACAGCCACCAGCTACAGCTCAAACCCCAAATCAGCCTTCATCTCTACGCCAATCATTTTCCTGAGGGAACCAACGAGAACTTCAGCTTCCAGTACAGCAGCTTATCTTTTGCTCTTAATTGTTTTTAGTTTGTTTCTTTATTTTTTTTTTTGCCTTGAAGCTAAATTTTGTAAACAAAATGGTCAGCTGAGGATAAATACAATTCTTGTATGAACAATCTTTCATCTCTGTGGTATTGGAGCAAACTCACAACATCTGTGAACATCAACAACTTATTTTCTGCTTTAACAACATGAGAAGAGCTAATATGTTTGGAATTAGTGCTTCCTAACTGAATATGTGATGTAATTCATCTGTGCAGAAGCCCACTTGGCATGAAGACCACCATGAAGCTTCAGTATCACACCAAAGGCTCGCTGGTCCCCATAGTCTACCTTGACCCGAGCCAATGGAGCGCAAAAGTGTGCTGCATCTCCGAAAGTAACAAGTTGTGTCGCTGGAGCGTCACCGGGGTTCAGGGGGCGCTACTGAGCCACTTCATCGAACCACTTTACATCACCAGCATGGTGCTAGGTAACACTCAGTTATTCTAGTTTTTTGTACTATTTTTTTTCTAGTTTGCTGGTTTATCATGTGGGAGGGTTTTTTATGCCAATTCAAAAAACCTATGTTGATTTTTTTTATTTTGATTTTTTTATGTTTAAAAAAAAATCTGAAATATTTAAAAATGATTCAAATGTATGAAGTGAAATTTTTTCTAATCGAAAAGAGTAAAAATGATGAGTAAATTAGTGTCATTCATTACATTTATTGGCAAAAAAAACAACAAATATATCTTTATATTTAGAAATTACACTCTAGAATTAAGAAATCAGGACAGGAACTTCAAATTTTGCAATTAAAGGTTGTTAAAAAACATATTTTAAACCTTGTAAACAAATGTTGGTATATTTAAACTGGAAATTATAAGTTTTATTATAAATTTACTATAAATTTTAAATAATTGACTAGGTGTTCTTTATATGGTTTGAACTTTGTTTGAAGTATGTTGTTTAATATAATTATCTAGTTTTGATTTTTTTGGCTGCATTTTATTGCGCCTGAAATTCTTTTTTGCACAGGAGTCCAAAAGATCTTGCTAAAGGAAGTGTCTGATATCACCAACAACCAGCTGGGTGATGGATGGCAGAGCTTTTTGCTTCCACCATACAAGAGGCAGAACATCCTCTTTCTGTGTGCGGAGCAGGCGGGACCTGGGGTGACGTCTCCACTCTACAGCAAAGTCGGCATCAACTGGTGCCTCGGAGATGAGGCCGTCGAAGTGCTGGACGCTAGCAAAGGCACTGTTGCCGAGGGGTAAGATTCTCTGTCAGAAATATGTCACCAGGCCTGTCCTTGAAGCGTGAGGGTTTTGACCTCACTGTCACCGTGTCTGTTTACACTCCTGAACTCAGGTTCTGTGATCAGGTAGAGACACTGCCAGTCTGCAGAGAAGGCTGCTGTGACAGCCTCTGAGGAGGACAGATTTTTTTTTTTTTTTTGCTTTGCAGCTTTCCAAATCCAGCTGGTTCAGACAACTTGGTTTCACTCAAAAAAAAATCTATTCCTGTTTTTAGCTCTTTACCTGAAGTCCGCGCTTTTAGTGTTGAGACTTTAAAGACCCACTCCAATGAAAATAGGGTTTTATTTTTTTTTAATATGTTCTTGCAACATTTTTCTCATGATGGAGGGAGGACACATTTAAAGACAATTGAGATTAAAATTGTATTTCTGAGCAGACGAAAGTCATTTGAAAAATCTTGCTCTGGGAAAGCCACAAACTCCTTGCTATGTTTTCATTTTCCTCGTCCAATCTGGCTTAAAACTGTACAGCTGGAAGGCTCTGATATTGCCCGCCATTTTTGTTGCACCAGTAACGTTATGTTGGAGTTGTAAGCTAATGGGAGAGAGTGCAAACCAAGAGTTGATAGCTTGACTCAGAGTTGACTAATTTCTAATTAGGGCTGGGTTGAAAACATCAATTAGTCGATTTGAATCGATTTAAGCTTAATAATCTGTAATCGATTAATAAAAGATATATATCAATTTAGCACATAAAGCTTAAAGTCAGCTAACTTGATGCTAACGTTTAATGGAATTTCCCATAGGACGGCTAATGCTAACGCTCGGTCGACCTAAACAAACATTGCTGACTAAATGAACATCTTTATAAACTCACAGGCATTAATTTTCCAAACTCTTTTAAGAATTCATTTTATAAAAGTAAACATTTGTGGTCTAAAACGTCATTTTTTTTCTCATACTGTCTTCTTCTGGAATAAACGGTAATGCTACAGCGCGATCGCCACCTAGTGGCCAAACTGATTAATAAAGCAGGACAAGGAGAAGAAGAACAATGTTTACAATGTTAATGATCTGAACATTGTGGTTGGAACTTCTACTTTGTGTTATTAATAATCATTATTTCACTAATGAATTTTACAGCATCTGAACTGTATCAGATTAATATTAATTTATTCAAAACATATAGAAGATTATTAATGTATTTCTACACAAATGTGTATAAATGTGTAAACTCAAAATTGGATTGAATTGAAGAATCGAAAACAATTGGAATCGAATCGATTCAAACTTTTGTGAATCAAATTGTTTCTGGAAATTGTAACGATACCCAGCCCTATTTATAATAAACTACTGCTGCTTTACAGAAACTTTGTCTTTGAAAACAACAGTTTTTTTTTAATTTTGGTTAAAAACGATAATTATAATTAAAAGACCACTTAAAGTAGATCAAGAGATGATCAGAGTGAGACTTAAGTAGCAACAAAATAATCTTTTTAAGGAAAATTTAAGGCAGAAGCTAAATATTGGTAGTATCGTCACAATATTTGTGAAATAAATAAGAATTTATTTGCTTAAACTTCCTTGTAAAAAAATTAATGAATTATTTTAAAATGGGTTTATCTACCTCAAAAAGTGCTCGTGTCTGGAGTCGGAGCTGTTCTGTCACAGGTTGGATTCAGTGTCATGGCCTTGATTTGACATGACACGTATTTTACTGTCCATCTGCTAATGTCAGTTTTTATTAGTGCTGTTGCGCTCAGCACTTCAGACCCCACCTGCAACCACGCCACCTTCCTGCCTTCAGGAGATCATTTCATCTTATTTGACCAGACTGCAATCAAACTGTGAATCCGCTTTCTGACCAAACACATTATGGTTCAGATGGAATAAAGTCGTCCCTCTTTACTCACAGGAGTTGCCTCCTTAAAACCTGTGACGTAGAATTAGAGATGTTTTTAATACTGTAGACATTTTGTACACTTTTGTCAGACGGACTTGAAAATGTTCACATTTTTCTCTTTCATTTAAACTCTCAAAGTTTAAACATTAACAGAAAACTATAGGAATGAAAACACTACTTACTACTTAGATTTGGCAAATGTAACACGTTCAGTATAGGAGACGCAGAGACAGTCAGCATGCAGAATACAAAGCGCTATGTTGAAAAAAAAAGCATTAAAAATGTGCTAAACAGCATGACCATAAAAGTTTAATCGTGACATAGCATGTAAACACTGTAAATATTTTTTTTTTACATTTTTAACTGATAAATGTGTTTTCTTAGTTGTTTTTTGTCACAAAAACTTGTCACTAAAGTTAAAAGAAATAACACCACATAGACAAATGTATTTATTTTGTTTTTTTGATGAAGACAAAGAACACCATTTAGAACAGTTTTTAATTATATGATGTTTTAAATGTATTTAGCAAAGTGTGTTTATGTCACAGCTGTTTAGTTTATTGATGATTGAATTCTCTGTTTCTTAGATCTCCGTGTGTGAGTGGACCTGACCTGTCCAGCAGAGTTTGCAAAAGAGCCCTCTGCAGTTACTTCAGGCAGGTTGCTCAGCTGGCTGGGCACACCCATCTGCTGAAGCTTCCCACCTACCTCAGCATCAAGGTCTGATCCACTTCTGATTGTTCACATTCACATGTTCGAATTCATTCCCTCCCTCTTCACTTATCCCT
This sequence comes from Oryzias melastigma, assembly GCF_002922805.2. Lineage (NCBI taxonomy): Eukaryota > Metazoa > Chordata > Actinopteri > Beloniformes > Adrianichthyidae > Oryzias > Oryzias melastigma. The sequence continues at coordinate 20,036,557 of NC_050525.1, read as the reverse complement.
CCAAGTGGAGAGATTTGTAGTATCTCAAATCCGACTTTACACTACATATAATAACTTAAAAAATGTAAAAAGATACAGAAACTTAAATGTAAACTTCTGTGCTTCAGATTACACCCATGTGAGGAAATTTGTTTTTATTTCATGTCAGAAGCACAATGTAAATCATCCTACCAGCGGACAGATTGAAAGCCCAAGGCTGCTATGGGTCATCCTTTAAAGGGCCTACACCATGCTTTTCTTAAGCCTCAGAATCAATTTATTTGCCATTTGTGATAGTTAAATCACATTGGAACAACAACTGTAGGGCTCCTTACACAGACAAAAACAAACACAGACACAGATTAAAAGCATAAATAGATAAATTAGCCTTTCAGAGTAAACTATATTCATGACTATGATCATATATTACATTTGGCACACTTAGAGCAGATTATTTTAAAAAATAGGAGTTTTTATTTTTCTTGACAGTTTTCTACCCTGAAGTAGAACGCCTCGATCTCTGAGGCTCCGCCTTTCTCTCCGTCTGGGTGCCACCCATTTAATGGTATCCTCTGCATCGTGTCTGCGTTTTTCCTACAAAAACAAACATCCCAATTTTTTCAAAACTGGATGTACATTCTGAGTTTCTGCCCTTAGTAGCCCCGGCCTTCACAGACAGAATGTTGATGGTTAATGGGTTCATTTTGCTGTGACATGTGGCCAAGAAATGCAGACAACAACATCTGATGAACATTTGAGGATTTATTGAAATAATGAGAACATTGTTATGACTAGAACTGGTTGTGAATGTTTCTGTTTTCTTTGAAGCATCATCAACTTCATATCACTTTTATGCGAATCATTTTCCTGGAGACATGCCCACCTTTCCGTCTCTGCTCAATCATCCTTGCTCAAACCACTTCTTCTAATTTATCGCTCGCTTTCTCCACCAGGAAATAGTCTGCTCCCTTTCTGCAGCCACCTTCCCAATATCACCCGTCTGCTTGCACCATTCTCTGATACTTTAATATCCAACTTAAATGTTGTGCAGATTCCTCACCAGAATGTTCTGTGGTGTAAGTTTAAACGCTAAATCGAATGAGCGTTTCTTGGCCATCGCTAAACTGGATCACAACACAAACATCTGGCGTCTGCACGACTGTGCATGAGCCGGGGAGCTCACTGCTAGCTTCACAGAGATGGTGTGTGTTGGGGGCGGTTCTGGTAGCGCAGACTCTTCCTGAAACGGGCGGTTCAACAGCTTGTGAGAATCCACCCGTTTTTAAGGGTTTGGAAGGGGCTGGTGCTCAGGGCGCAGGTTTTAGCGGAATACTAAGAAATGCGTGAACAGATCAAAATACCGCTTTGGGGTGTTTATGGTGAGGAATAAACGGTATAATGCCGTTAAAGCTCAAAAGGTTGATTTTTCGTGGTACAGGCCCTTAATAAAAACAAGTTTAGACACCACTACAGCTCCAAATATCTCTCCAAGGGGAGCTTTAGGTAGAAGCCATAGGGGTACGGAATTAATTCTGATTCAGCCTTAGTCTCTCTTGTATTTTAGTGATTTTTTTTCCTCCCATTAGTGTCATTTAGTGGTAAAATGTGCTCATTCTTTCCCCAGGATGAAGCTACCAAGTATCAGGCGGTTAAAGATCTCGTCAAGCAGCAGTTCCTGACCATCGGAGCCGGACCCTGGAATTCCAAAAAGCTGGTGGATCGGTTCAGTGCTTGAACCGTTGTTGAAGAAAAAGCAGTTTTCTCCAAAGTTCCCTTTGTTAGTTTTACCAGTTCTGTTGCTTCATGTACACCACAGTTTTGAGTTGATGTAGGTGTTTGTGAAAAATAAACAAGACCCCGCTGTTGTGAACTGTCTTTTCATTGGAATCAGCTGTGGGTGTACCGGCTTTACCGACATCAAAGTTAATTTTGCTAATGTGCCAGCGAAAATGATGGAGCCAGTCAGGAACTCTGAGGGGGGATAATAAGCAGGTAATGAGCTGTTTCTCTCTACTTCAAATTACTTTTTTTAATGGTATAGTAGAAATGTTTTTTATGTTTAATATTTTTTAATTTTTTTGTGTCCTGTTTCATTTGGCATAAATGCAAGTAATCTATTAAATTGTCTGTAACTTTCATGTCACAGAAACAGGCTAAATAATCAGAAACATTTTATAACATCACTGTTCTTTTCTTTTAATGCAGATGACTGATGATCAACGTGACAGCGCCAGAAAATCTTCAAATGGATAAAGTAAGGATTTTTAATGGCAAATTGATTTTTTTTTAATACACACACCCTTAAATATTCTGAGTTTACATATTTACTTTCAGCATTCATCTAAAAACATGGAAAATCAATAAAAAGTCCTACTTAATATGAAAGAGGAAAAACACTCAGGCTTTGTCAAATCAAAGATGTCTGACTTCATGAGAACAAAGCGCCGTTCAGAATCACATTACCACTGATTGAAGCAGAATAAAATGTTTTGCAAAGAGTATGCAAGGTGACACTTTTGTCATATTTATTTTTTTTTTTTTCTCCCCTCAAACTATGCCACGGTTCATTGTCACCACAGCTCCACTCACCAGTTGCTTGGCAACCAACTCCTCCTTGGAAGTGATGCAACTGCTCATGTCTCCATAATTGCAGGCTCTTTTACAATATTTAGCAAAAACAAAATCAACAAAAGAACTGCTTGAAAGAATTACCTAATGAAGCCGTTGCCTCGTAGATGTATGTGCGGCTGCACTCGGTGTTAATTACATATCTCCGGCTGCTGTCGCTGAAGGCGACGTAACCGAGTTTGAATTTTGAGTTGTGCCGACGAGGAAATGTGTCTTCTGTGCCCGCTCGACCAGAAAGTGATTTCTCCAGTCCGTTGTTTAGTTTACCCCCCTGTAGTAAGCCGAAGTCTTGGTATCTGGGGGGCCTCTCTGGACTGGAGGCAGAGCCAGGCTGTTCACGAAAAGACCTGCGAGATAATTAAACATCTGTGTGAGGTGGAGAGGTGTGAAGAACTGATTACGTTGGCGGAGAGATTCTGTCTGAAATGTTTTGGGTCAAACTTAAATTAAAGGCAGATTGTGAAGGAACCCTCTGAAGAAATTGCACTTGTGTCATCTTAGTTGTGCTTAAACAAACCTAATTAAAAGGTGTTGTAATTATTGAACGTCGGGGCAGATTCATTAAGCAGTGACCTTCATTTGAACAGCTGTGATGAGCTTTTTATAGTTTCAGTTTTAAACGTTTTCCTGCCGTTCAGCAAGTTACATTGAAACTAACTCTGTTAAAAGTTACATTTCCAGAACACAAACTTGTGATTTAACTTTTAACATTTTGGCTGTTTGAGTTTCTCACCCAGGTGTGGTCTCTTGCAGGACGAATCTCTCTGGCTGGAGTCCGAGGAAGCGGATGTGCTTTCTGTGGAGCTGGACTTCACCGACTGGAAGGACTGCGATGCCGCTCTTGCGAGATTCTCTCGGGGTTCGGCCTTGACTCCCACCGACGCAGAGTTGCTCCATTCTGCCAACAAAAGCCACTGTCAAGAAGGAATCACTTTCATAGCAAGTAAGTGAGCGCACCAACTCAGAGGTACAGATCTGAGTGGTTGAATTGTGTATAAAGTCTTCATGTGGTCGTTCTGTACCAGAGTACTCATCCAATCTGAAACGTCCAAAGCACAGATGAATTCTGAACTGCTTCCTGACGTTCTCCTTCATCAGACAGTGGAAGATGAAGATGAAAAGACCTGGACAGAACCATAAAAAAAGATTCAATAACCTCCCAAGTTGAAGGTTTTAAACATTAAGTGTAAAAACATCTGGTCATGTCAAGTTCTTGTGATCAAACAAAGCTCTAATGAGGGACAGATTTATCTTTACGCTCCAAGTAACTAGTTTAATGTTAGAATAGAATAGATAAATGTAGAAAGACTGTATTGAATGTTCATGAATTTTCATGATGGGGAATTTTTATGCTGCATGGATGAAAAACCAAGTCCCTTTACTGCTTCCGTGCAGAATTAACTCTTAAAGACCTGCTCTGATAAAAAAATATGTTTTTTTAACATGTCTTTGTGACAATTTTATGCTAAATGAGGACATATATGAAGAAAATTAACTTTAAAATTATATATTTTTTTAATGTTTCTTTATTCAAATTGTTGTTAACCTCAAAAAAGCAGTTTGAATAGGATTGTATTTGTGAACACGCTAGGAAGGCCTCAAACTAATGGTCTCCAACCCCTCCACAACCTAAGAGGGTAATTTCTAACAATACATGAGCTGGTCTTCAAAAAACTGTCCTAGAAAACGACAAAGGGTTTGGGATTTTTAGTAAAAAAAATGTGGTATAATAATAGAAATATAATCTATCAATAAAAGTAATGTTAAAAAATTAATTTTTCTAATGAAGCTCACGCTTTATTTTTGTTGAATTTAGCAAAAAAAAAATACAATAAAAATATTCCAATTTGTTCTTATGGTTTTTGATGTTTTAAAATATTCCAGTTTTTATTATTACTGTTCAGTAGAGAAAAATCAACCTTGCAGCGTGTTGAGCACAGAGAAAAGGTACAGCAGAAAAATCTTCGCTGGCCCCCAGGTGAAGAAACCAACTGTCCATGTTAGTCCAAGCAACAAGGTGAGACTGGCCACTCCCTTCAGGTCATGCAGAAGTCCTCTTGGAGTCCCTGCGGGACTGTTGACACGCATTCTGCGGATCTGAATCAGAACCACCACAAACACCTGGAAAGAAGGTTTTGAAAAGTAAGACTCTGAAAAAACTGTGTTGAGAAATCCTCCAGATTTCATAGATGTGGCTGAATATTTTAATATTTACCCCAATGTTAAAGAGAAATAGTAGTGCTGCGTAGGCAACAACGGAAACATAAAATGTAATGTTGTCCTGAATCCAGCAGCTGAGGGAGCAGAAGCAGAATGTTTATGAAGGATGGAATACAATGAGTAATATTATAAGATCAAATGTATCAGCTCATAGATGCATTGGGTTGTAGTCTGTAGTACTATGACAAAAGGACATTTGGTTTTAGCAGTTAAGCACTCCAAAGTTGTGACTCATTAGCGCCCTCAAGTGGTGACAATCATTTTGTTTCTGTGTAACTTGAGCAAGTTCATGGACATTTTACATCTACTGTAATCCAAAATGAAATTAAAATTTAATAAAAGGTAAATCAGGACTCACAAGTTGTCTGAATTGTTCAGTGCTAGCACGGTAGAGTGTGTTGTCATGTTACTGCCGTAAGCATCTTTGTTGATAATGAGCACCAGGACGCACACCACCAGTGGAATCCCTAAAGGAAAAGCTCAAACACGTTGTCCTAAAATGATAATAATAGATTTTATCATGCTATTTTGATTACGTGAGCCATAAACATCTCACCCCATCCCAGAGCGCAGAACTTGAGAATGTAGGAGGGCACGTAGACGTTAAAAACTTTGACGAGGGCGAAGTACATGTTAACAGCCTCTAAGCCCATCCAGCTAAAGGAAGCCAGGAGGAAGTAGTGCAGGGTGGACGCCACACCCACACAGAGGCCGTACACCCCCCAAGAGGACAACCAGGAGTTGACCAGAAACACCAGGTTCAGGCCCAGCAGGGCCAGGGACAGGTTGATCAGGATCTGAGAGGGGTAGTCTCTCCGAAGCTTACTGGTCAGAAAATAAGGAAGAAGGGAAACCACTTGAAATATTTTTTGGACATATAAAAATTTAAACCAATATTTCACCATTTTGAGAATAGAAAGCTTGAACATCTTTTGTCAAAATCCTTCAAAAAGAAGGGAGAACTGAACAGAACTTACTCGAAAATTGTGTAAATGAGGACAGTGATTCCCAAGAACAGAGATGAGACTCCACAGCCCACGTAGGTTATGATGGTGAGGATCTGTTCGTTAACCGGGTCCAGCGTAGTCCTGGAGACATCCTGGACACACACACGACTTTCTCAACACAAATCATCAGCTGCCTCTTTTTACAGAATACTTAAAACGCTTCTGTTCTTTTTATATTGTCATAAAAATAACTTGTTTGCTGTGTAGTTTTGACTTTTTTGGAGTCGAAATGTTCTTCCAGGAAACGGTGAATCACCGGTAAATGCTTCATACCAGAAGAACTCCAAAGTGTGTGAGATGATTGCACAGGCAGGTTGTGTAGTCAGAGCTGCTGTTGTGTGTTTGGCAGCCTTCGTCATCCCAGCCTCCATGTCCGTCTGTATTTGAACGTAAGAAAGGACCAAAAAAATTTACCAACAGAAATCCTCTCAACTTTACAAAAAAAGGAAATTAATCTATCAATGCATTTTGACTTGATCGGTACCTACTGTTTTTATTAAAGTTCCAGTACACACACTGCACGTCTCTGTCACGCTTGAGATGAAGTAAAGAATAAAAATACATGTTATAAAAGGTAATTAATTGAAATTAAAGATAGATTTTTGTGGAGAATTACTGCATTTGGCTTTAAATGGTGGAGCATGACTGTGACGTCTTCAGCCAAGTCTCTGATCGGAGAGCTGATGTTGGTCACACTGGCCGACACCACGAAGGTGTTCAGGATCTGCTGCTTTTGGTTATGCTGAACAAGCATAAACATGATTTATTATTCTGAGAAGATTTGTTTTTGCTCAAGTTTGTCAGTTTATTTAAGAACTAAACAGTTTTTTTTTTGCCTGGAAGAGCAGTGGGATGCCGTAGAACTGAAACTGGACTCTCGTCGGGTTCTGATTGAAGTCGTGTTCTGGAAAGCTGTCCTTCAGGATAGATGGAAGGGAAATAAACGCCACCGTGCCGTTGGGGGGGCATTTATCAATACAAATCTGAAACAGAAGGAGGGATGTGCACTGAGGTTTCCTTCATGTCTTTTAATGTAGATTTGTGACACTTAGTTTGAGCTTTTTAAAAAGAAATAAATGACAAATATCTGGAATAACTCCATCTCCATATACCGTACATCAGTATCTTTAAATCAAATCAAACATCATTCATAAGAAGCGCTGCTGGAAACTCATAATTTAAAAACAAAAACTGACACCAAAATTTAATTAAATACACAATCCACCCTTTACTCTCCCGGTCAACACATACACCTCATGACCACACACATAATGGCTGAATCCAAATTCTTCCCCTACCCCCACGGCTTCTCCCTACCTCTAAATTTAGCCCTCCAGAGAGTTATAGAAAATTAATTCTAATTCGGACGTCACTCCCTCTTGATAAGGACATCAATAGTTGCCGGTCAGCAACACGCTAGCGCTCAGAAAAAAACATAAATCATTGGTTTTATAACTTTATTAAGTCATGCTAAAACAAAAAGTCATTACTTATATTTAAATGTAAACTTCTGTGCTTCAGAGCACACCCACGTGAAGAAATGTGTTTCTCCTCTGCGGCACAGCACAACGCAGAACACCCTCTCAGCAGAGGGATATACAACACTCGGCAGCGAGGGTTTCCCCTTCAAAAATCTCAGACTTTCTACCCCTCCAAAATCCCCTACAATTGGAGGGGTAGGGGAAGAATGCAGATTTGGCCAATGAAAACTACTTATAAAAATAACTTGTACAAGAAACTGCTGTGAGGAAACGGTAAATTTCTTTATACCAGGAACCATCTCATACACAGGAGCATCAGCACAGTGTCCAACAATGGGGGCCACTACACAACCGAGAGGCTGCAATGTTGGACCCCAGCTGCTTCAGAAGGACGAGAACCGCGGCAACAACCCTTGACCTAGGCAGCAAACTTGGTACACAGAGAGAACTGGACTGATCATCCCCTCCCTCCTCGCGTTAAAGGGGTAATACCCACCGGTCCCAGAAAGCTTCTATTGAAAAATAAACGGCCATTACTTGGTCCTAAACCTATTTTTTTTTTTTTTCAAATCTTTTCTTTATCGCAAGTTATTCAAGTTATAAACTGGCCAATCAGATGCCTCAATAAGACCATGTGGTTCCCGCTTATCCCACCTCCAACGTTCGAAGTGTTTGACAGATTCTCGGACCAATCACTTCTTACTAATGTTGTCTGGGCCCGAAATCTGGCGAAATCCGTACAGTGGAAAAATAGGCGACTGAATTGACTTCCTTTCGTTGGAACCAGAGGTAAGGCATTTTCTGTTGGTGCCATCACAGCCTTGTTTTGTTTATCTCCATTTATGTCAATAATGGTAAGCCATAGTATAAAGGATCCTCCCACGGAAAATCTTGCTTTTGTTTGTATGATTCAGTGAAACACAAGAAATCACATTAGCAGTACTGATGATGAGTTTAAGTGTTTCTATAATTTATTTTATTAATTTTTTTCTTGTTAGCTTCTGTTGCAGGTTTATCTACTTAAGTTGTTAAATTTAGGTTTTTATCAGATCTTTGAAAAATTCTCAAAACTGATTTTTGAAAAATAAATACAAATGTTTTCCTTTAATTTATTATAATTCATTACATGAAATGCCAACTATCCTTAAAGTCACTATTAAATGGTATCGTCCAGTTTCAACTTTTTGTTTATTATTTTTGATTGTTTTATTAATCAAAAATAGATCTACTTTAAGTTTCAGACTAATCATCTTTACATGTTAGAGACGTGTGATGTACCTGCTTATTTGATATTTAGTAATTGTGAATTGTGTCTAACCTCAGGGTTTATACCAGACAGGTCACACGTCACTCCAAAGTACAAGCTGTCAAAGTGATCAGGAACTACATCCACCACTGAGAGAGCCATCGCCGGAGCAACAAGGGTGAAGTGGCCTTCATATCCCACGATCCTGTCTCCCACAGACTCTGTGATGTTTAAAATACTGTGGAGGTACACGGAAAAGGTTAGAAAGTCCAGCAATTCTGATCTCAACTGAAGTTTCAGTTTCCCCATCCTCACGTGTTTGTAAAAGGTGTCAAGTTGCTGTCTGATTCCAGTATGTCTGAAATGATATTGATTACGGCTTGGCCCAGGTTGGGTGTGACCACACTGACGTTAAGAATAACCTTCAGCTTGTTGAGGACTGTGACCATGTCCTCGTAGAGAAGACTGGAGCTGTCACTTATTAAATCTTCAATCGTCTCCACCACATCAAATGCATTATCTGGTAAATCAACAAGGCAGCAAAAAAAGTTTAGTAATTTATAGTTTAATGTAGGAATGATCAAATCTTAAGAAAAGCAGCTTAACCAACCAGGAGTAACTTCTACATCATCCAGATCGGGAATAGTTTCCACCATTCGGTCGCAGTCTTCCAAGTCTGGATCCAACCAGTGGGTCAGCATGCAAACTTTGCTGCGAACATGTGAAAAACATTTTTATTTAAAAAAAAAAACAACTATTATCATTCAATAAATAGGAATTCATAATTTTGGAGACAACTGCCCACATAGGTGTGTCCAAATGCTTGAGTGGCAGATTTACAGAAAGATGGCGAGTCGACAATTTGCAAATCTCAAGTATTAAAACTAAATCATTTTGAGTTTAAACTTATATTTCTCCCCAACACTGGCCAACAAGACAAATGAAAACCACATAATTGTGAAAAGAGAATTGAGATTATTACATACGTTTTATTTAAGCATTGAAAGCAAATTGAGAGGTTTTACTCTAAACATTTTCATTTAATGGATTAGTAACGTGGTTATTTTTGGCTGAATTGTTAATGTTTTCAAATTAAAAATTGCACAACATTACTTAAAAATATGAACAAAATAACATATTGAAATCTATCCATTTTCTAAACCTAATTACTTTTGTGATTATAAGGATGCTGGAGCCTATCCAAGCCACTGTTAGGTGAAGGTTGGGTAGACCCTGGACGTAATGCTAGTCCATAGCAGGGCCACTCAACTACGCACTCACAATCACATCTATGGACAATTTGTAGTCACTGATTGACCAAAGATGCATATTGTGGGACACTGGGAGGAAGCTGGAGTGCCAGTAGAAAGCCCATGCATGCATGTACTGTACAAAACATACAAACTCCACACAGAAAGGAACCAGCCAGGAGTTTAACAAGAACTCTTCAGACCATTAAATATTCCAGTGAGGTCATTCAAGGCTTAGTGTTCATTACTAGATAACACCATTTATGACTTTACACAACGAAGTTACTCTAAAAATCATTTAGCTAATGATCCATGAAAAGCACTAAAATTGAACTGATGTTTTTACAGCATAGTTGCTGTTTAATGCTGTGAAGCAGAGTCAACAAACTGAAAGAAAACGGTGACAAACCTCAGAAATCAGTATCAATAGTAAGAATTGATAACCAGACGGAACCATAGCTAATGATGCATTAAATATGTGCTGATAGTCGTTTAACCAAACACATTAAACACTGCCTGATTTCACTGGTAGACATTGAAAAATTATCACCAAATAGTTTTTCTGTTTGCTTTATTGTGTTAATGTTCAACAAGTTCAACAGACAAAGTTAGTAAATTGTCAGGCTAAAGACTTACCATAAAAAATACAATTAAAATCTGCAATAAAACCTTTACTATTATTTAAAAAAAAACGTCCATAATTTCTATGTTTTGTATATATATGAGTATAAATTTAGTTTGGTGCCTTTTGAAAAAATGTATATTTACATGTTTTCCCCACTTTTTACCAGTAACTTTTATTTTACCAGGACATGCCATTGAGATTAAATCTTTTTCAAGAGAGACCTGAGCCGTAAGGCATCAACACAAGAAAATATATTTAAAACAATAAAGTAGAAAGAAAGTAAAATTAAAACGAACAGAATTACAATTAATGAAAGGTTAATCAAGAGTAATACAGTCAGGTCAAGAGTGACGTGTGTATATCTTTACATAGTGCTTTGCTATAAAGCAATTTAAGAGAATTAGGTCACATGGACACAAAGTCCTGTTGAACTAAGTCTAAGAATTTTTTTTTTCTCAATCTATGATTTGAGTTATTTTCCATCCAAAAAAGATTGATTAAAAATTACCAAATTCCTGCCATAGTATTAGATGTTTGCACTACAATACCCAGTGTGTCAGAGGTCTCACCAGTGTCGAGTTGCAGATTGAAGAGGGTTTTTTGGGCATGACAGTGTGGCAGTTTTTCCTCCTGATGTTTCAGGCCACATGAACTGACCTTTCAGGGTCTGCTGGGTTTCCATGTTGCACTTATATACCACTGATGCATGAGAGGAAACGGTTTTTAGAAACACAGGCAGACTGAACACAGACTGAATTGCAGGTTTTTCCTCGGAGTCCTAATCTTACTCACAAATACGACTTATCTCAATGTCCTCTGTTGCTATGGTGATCGAGCCATTGTTATACGGCATCAGCAGAAGATCCCGGATCTGCTTTTCTATTTCCTGTGTGTCTGCAAACAGCATCAAGACTTGGACCTGGAAAATCAAACTTTCTCTGCAAACAATGAAACGGTTTATCATGAAAGAGACACTTGTAACTGGCTTAAAAACTGCATAGAGCGACACATAAAAGCAAATAAAAATTTTCAAAAATAAAGAAGAAATTATAATTGCTCATGAATAGAGTAATTTGTTTTTTGCTTGATTAGCGCATCTCCATACCTTGAAACTTGGCAAATGGACACCTGGGAAAGAATGAGAATCACAGCTTTTAGGTTTAGGTAGATCATTACTTTTTAGAAGAGGCCTTTGTCCATGTAGAATTTCTGTTTAATTAGGATCCCTTCTGCTCTTGAGATACCAGAGGGGTGTCTGAGGTGTGAGGTTGAACGTTGTCAGTGGCTATGCTCCTTAGTGGGATTTGAACAAGAGGAAAAGAAGAAATTCTGGAGAGAGATCGATGAGATGACCCAGGATATCCTTTGAGGGGAGTAAGTGGTGACTGGGATAGACTTTAATAGATGTTTATATAGGTGAGGGAAATGATGAGGAAGGGATTGGGGGTGTTTGGTATTCAGAACAGGAATGCTGAAGGACAGAATGTGGGTGACTTTACTAAAAGACTGGACATTTTACTGAAAAGAGAGGTGCATAGGGTCATATTCAGTAAAAGTAGCTGAGTAGAATGAAGCCAGACAGCTTATGATGGTGGTGTGTAGGATGACCCTAGTGGTGAAGAACATGACAAAGACGAGAGCAAAGCAGAGGATCAAGGGTTGAAAACGGAAGAGGGCTAATGCTTTTTGGGAGGAGTTGAAACAGGCTTTGGAAAATCAGGAAAGTACTTCTAGATCTGTTCCCTCTGGTCCTCTGGTAACGCTATATCTATGTCTGTCTACTTAAGGACACCTGATTCAACTCATCCTCAAGGTCTACAGAAACCTGAAAATTGTAGTCATCAAAATCAAATAATTGTGTTTGAGCAAGGTAGGGCTAAAAAAATGCAGGACAGTTTTCCCTCTGGACCAGGGTTTGGAGACAATTTTAGATGACTGGACAGCTACAGCTTAAGTGATCAGCGAGGCTGGGGGAGGAGGAGTGTCATCTGGAATTAGGTAAATAAGGAGACTTGGTGGTGGAATAGGGAAGTCTCACAGAGGAAAAACGCCAAAAAAGGGGGACACTTGAGAGCACCAACTATAACAGACAGGGGTACAGGGAAAAGCTGTACAAGATAAAGATGTAGGTGGCAAAGGCCAAATAAAGGATGCATGAGGACTTGAGAGGTGGATTTGTATGGATGCTGATGTTGGAGCTACCATGAAAAAAAGCCTCGGAAGACCAAAGAAGAGGTTGATGGGTTTATTAAAGGAGGATATAAGGGTTGTTGGTGTAAGCAAGATGGGGACAGATTAAGAAAATGTGGCAACCCTTAAAGGAAGCAACCAAAAGACAAAAAATATATTGCTTCTGTAAAGTGGCAAATGGAGGAAAAATTGTGACTTTCTTTTTCATCCGTTGCACATCTTTTTAATCAATGTAAACCCATATGCTCTCCTCAAAATTGTACATTTTTTATTTAATATAGCCATTATTCCTTTTAGCTAACAGAAACCCAACACTGCCAAATGCTTAGGGCTCAAAGGCTCAATTTTTCAAAATGGTGCAAGAAGTATGTTGCTAGGATCATTTGGCAAAACTTACTTGAAACTGTACCCAATTTTCACAAAAAAGGCTAACAATTCCTGTAAAAGTTAATTGAAGACAATTTTAGGTGAAATTAACTACAACTGAAAATACACAATTTTAAAGATGATGATGTGAGCAGGGATCTTGCTTTATATAGTACAAGTTACATGTGAGATTACAGCATGCATTAATATCTCTAGGAAGTGATCAAAAGAAAAGAAAATTTATAATTAAAGGTCAGGAAATAGGAAAGCATGGCTGAATTCAAGGTAAGAGCATCAATTAAAACCCCACTGGTCAAAAAAAAATGTATAAGTGGAATATTGCCTCAGAACTGGTGCAAGTACAACAATAAAAACTACTTACTGCATCGCAGGTAATGTTTTTTGATTGCAGGTAGAACAAATGTCTGCAAAAAAAGAAAAACACTTTAAATTTTCATATTGAATTTTTCTTATCTACAGATACTAGTTAGTATACGTGCGTTGATGGTTTATCACCTTTCAGCTTTCGTGACCAGCTGAATGTCCAACACAACCATTAGGTCATCAGGTAGACTCGTGTTAAGCTGTGAAGATAACAATAGCATTTACTTTGAGATTTACAATATATGTTTGACCATTTATAGAATATGTTATAATGAATTATACATTTTTCGGTAAAAATAAGGAGCTTTTCATCTGTTTAAACACACCCAGATAGGCAGGATCTCTTGTGGGTTATAGTCTCCTGCTATGGACACATTTACCTTAATCTCAAAGTACAAATCTGCAAGGACAAAAAGATAAATTAGAGTCTTTTCAGTTTCTTTCTAGAATAAAATTTGATGATTTTCACAGTCTGACCAGAGACACTCGTAAGGCCTGTTGGGAAGGTGGTGGTAGATGCCTCTCTGGTGGTAGTGGGAGTGTTTGTAGTAGTGGGAGTGTTTGTAGTAGTGCTTGTAGTGCTTGTGGTAGTGGGAGTGATTGTAGTAGTGGGAGTATTTGTGGTAGTCAGAGTGGTTGTAGTAGTGGGAGTATTCGTGGTAGTGGGAGTGTTTGTGATAGTGGGAGTATTTGTGGTAGTGGGAGTGTTTGTTGTAGTGGGAGTGTTTGTTGTAGTGGGAGTATTTGTGGGAGTGGTTGTAGTAGTGGGAGTGTTTGTTGTAGTGGGAGTATTTGTGGGAGAGGTTGTAGTAGTGGGAGTATTTGTGGTAGTGGGAGTGGTTGTAGTAGTGGGCATATTTGTAGTAGTGGGAGTGTTTGTTGTAGTTGGAGTATTTGTGGTAGTGGGAGTGGTTGCAGTAGTGGGAACATTGGTTGTAGTGAGAGTGTTTGTGGTTGTGCTGGTCTGTGGGACTTCAGGCGTGGTGGTTGGAGGGGGACTAGTCGAAGGGATTGCAGTTGTAAAGGTGGAGGTTGTGGAAGGGGTGGGATTTGTCTCCGCAGGAGACGGGCTGATGGTGGTAAGAGAGAAGGTCTCTAGAAAACAAATGATAGTCAGATTTTTTTTTTTCAGTTTCAATGATGCATCACCTCGGAGAGCCGCTTCCTACCAACAGGTGTGGTTTGTATGGTACTGATGTCCGCCCTCAACTGCAGCACACCGGTGGGGTCATGGTAGGCTTCCATAAGGTCAATGTGTATCTCATTCTGCACATAGGCCACATCCATAGGAGGGGAGACTGTGGCATGAACCAGACAGTAAAACCTGTCGAACGAGGGGACAGTTACCCGTTGGGTGCTTCTATTTTCTTCTACAGAAATATCTTTCAAACCTCTAGACGTGTGATGTACTATGGAAATTATTTTTGGAGTGGACAAGAACTTTTTTTGCAGGACCTTTTGAATTTTTGTTTTTTCTAATCTGTTTGAATTTGGCTCTCGTCTGTCTTAAAATCGATCCAAAATGGTGGAACTAAGGGGTTATAAGATAAAACCCCCTCCAAAAAAAAAAAAACAATCCTTCCTGAAGTAACACAATGGAAAGGTATTTTAGGTGAGACACCCTAGATCCCAAATCCCTTTTTTGGGGGTGGTTTGTTTCAATTTTTTTTTCTAGTTTTGGAGACCAGATACAAATCATTCTCTACACACAACAACCTTTTCTACTATTAAGAGTTAAAGTATGTTTTGTCGTAGCCACTATAGACAGTTGATGTGGTAGTTTCCCCCAGTGGTTTGTTCTTTTTTATTTTATCTGTGGTCA
>NC_050525.1:20002825-20021143 GCF_002922805.2 Oryzias melastigma | reverse complement strand
ACCTTTTCTACTATTAAGAGTTAAAGTGTGTTTTGTCGTAGCCACTATAGACAGTTGATGTGGTAGTGTTCCCCAGTGGTTTGTTCTTTTTTATTTTATCTGTGGTCATCACCAGTTGGGATGGATTAGCCAATAATCAGTCAATATTCCCCAAAATAGATAAATAGGGGAGATTAACAAGCCAGACAGTTGTTGGAACATGTTCAGTAAATTAATTTAAGAGCTGAGGATTTGACTGGGTTTTTTTCTGTTTAAAGATGATTTTTATCCATCCATCTTCTTCCGCTCATCCGGGACCGGCTCATAGGGGCAGCAGTCTGAGCCAAGAAGCCCACACTTCCCTCTCCCCGGCCACTTCCTCCAGCTCCTCTGGGGGGTCCCCGAGGTATTCCGAGGGCAGCTTAGAGACATAGTCTCTCCAGCGTGTCCTGGGTCTTCCCCCGGGGCCTCCGCCTAGTGGGCAGTGCCCGGAATACCCCCCAAGGAGGCGTCCAGGAAGCATTCGGACCAGATTCCCAAGCCACTTCAATTGGCTCCTCTAGATAAGAATAATTTTTACCTTCACCTAAAAAATAAGTCGTTTATCAAATTTGCAGTTATTATGGATGTTAAATCTAATATCATAGACGATAAAGCCCAGCAACAGACTGGTGAACTGTTTGAGGTGTACCATATTCGCCTTTGCACAACAGTAGTTGGGTTGGGTCCAGCAGCCCTGTGACCTTGAAAGCAATTTAGTGGGTTCTGAAGATAGATGGATGGTTGGATTAATGAAAGGACAGATGGTTTTTACTCAGATATTTGCTTAAATCGTCTTTTTTTCACCATCAAATCAAATTTTAACTTGTAAGTAGCTCATTCTTTTGTTTGGGGTTGGCCTTCAGCACAATTTGCCTTGACTCCATCATTTTTACCAGTTGTTTTGAGTTATCATTTCCTATTA
This sequence comes from Oryzias melastigma, assembly GCF_002922805.2. NCBI lineage: Eukaryota > Metazoa > Chordata > Actinopteri > Beloniformes > Adrianichthyidae > Oryzias > Oryzias melastigma. Next base: position 20,020,200 of record NC_050525.1, on the reverse strand, counting down.
ATTATGCCAAGCAATCTAAAAAATGTTTTGAGGCGTAAGTTGAAAGCCCCAAATACAACATGTTAATTGTTTTTACACATTAGCTTCTATTTTTTTTCCCTTTAAACAACAAAAAAAGAGTGCAATTAACATACTGTGTTTTATCTTGTTGACAAAAAATTAACATAGAGAAATACTTTCACTTTACCTGTTGATATTAGGCCCAGTCCCCGCCATCTAAAAAATATAAAATAGATTTTAGATAATAACTTAAGTTTAAACAGAGCAATTACTGACCCAAGTAACATTTTAATCTTTCAGTCCCACTGCATAACTGTCAACACATACGCCTGCACATTTGTATTTGCTTTGGGCCAACAGCCATCTGATAAACCGGCGAGTCTGTGTGCTTACCAGCCTGTCTTCAGCTGGTGTTACTCCGATATGTCCTTCTATGGAAGAGCTGTATAAAAAAATCAGAAGTTCACTCAGCTTATGGTTCATTGCTTCCCCCTTCTCTGACACATACCATAAAAGCACATTTTATTGATTTCACACGATTTATTACAGAAAGTATGTCATATCAGCGCCATAAATTTAAATCATGTTCAACCTGATGATGTCGAACACGGACACTCTGTGTAAATAGATGCTCCTTGGCAGGACCACTCGGAGCTGCAACAGAGACCAAAACAACAGTGTGATTGAAATAATAAATCATGCCGTCCAACACAAGAAATCCTAAAAAGACGAACTACATACAATTATAAATTTGCTGTTCATATTATGTTTGATTTATAAGCTTAGAAAGGAAATTGTGAGCTTTACCCAGCGATGAGCGATGTCTCTGGCTCTATAGAGTTCTGTGTTGTTTTGGTCATAGCGGATGATCTCAATGACCAGTCTGACTTCATAAAAGGACCATTCTACAAAATAAATAGGTAAATTTAGTGGAAATGATAAAGGACAGACAAACGTAAAATTAATAATTTACAATAAATGTAACATTGAGATATAAATACAGAAAAATATTTGTTAAAAACATTTAGTTTCCTTGTTGGAGGTCAATAATTTGCCAGTTGAGTACTGATATTTTCTACATATATATATATATATATATACGTATTCAGTTTTTTTGTTAATGTTGTCAGTTTGAGATAACTGATTGTGACTTTATCATTAAGTTTTACGTTAAAAATCCACAGGTTGCAACACCATAAAACGGAATTAGACATATTTCTTTCAATAGAGTACAACTTTAGTCTATAGAAAAGAAAAAGATTTTGACAGCTAGGCTATGTGATAAATTTTTCAGGCTGTGATGTACCTCCATTCAATCACACAGTAGCTGCCCTCTACCCCCTGTTCAATGTGCAAAAACTCTAGTGTTCCATATTAAATATTAAGCTGCAGGTATAAATCAAGGGAAGCCGTTCAGGCACTGCAGTGGTTCTGAAAAGGGCAATAAAAGTTTCAATGATGGGCACCACAACATATTACAGCATTTACTGCCAGCTGTGTAACCACAATAAAAGCAGAAAGTTAAAAAAGGGTTGAAGTTAACATTACAAAAAAAAGTGAACTCACCGCACAGGAGGCTTAAATCTGGGCTGCTTTGGCAGGACAGTGTGTCCCAGTGATCCTCTTCCCACTTCACTATGTCCCCCTCTGTGCATTTCAAAGACGTCACTTCTTCTTCACTGCGCTCTTTCCCCCATATCCGAAACATGGATAATTTGCCAGGGAAACTGCTGTATGGAATCGCCTGAATGTCTCCATCAACGATTACGTGTCCTGCGCCCAGACTGAGAGATCCATTCGGAGACAGCTTGCAGCACGAGGGGGACGCAAAGGAGGAAGCTTTTGGATAAATTACTGTGGGAAGCACAAAATAAAACTGATTCAAAGGTGGATTTGTAATGAACTATGACGAAAAAATTCAAAGAAAAACTCACCTGCTGTCATGTTTGTTTGGGCCCCGTTAACAAACAGGGTAAGCTTGTTGTTTGTTTGAGACCAGGTGATGCACACTGAGTACCACTGGGATAGATAGAGGTTTACTGGCTGGGTTTTCCACTCCTCACCAAACAACCAGACAACCAAAAGCTTCCCTTTTACGCCCAAACCCAGCTCAGCATACTGGACATCAGGATGTCGGTACATGAAGACTGTTATTGGTAAAGTAGGTTCAGCCTAAACATGAGATGAGATTTAGTCTAAACTAAACCATGCCATTTTGCTTTTATAACAGCAGTGTATCTCGCTCATCTTGTCTTTGATCAATACCTCAAGTTTCAGATTAAGGCAGACGGTTAGTTCTTGCAGAGCAGGGATGGAGACTTGAGGATTCAGTGTCCAGTGGCTACACAGAGAGAAGTCACCCACCTTTCCCCACAGAGTCTTACAAGACACTAATGGAAGCATACAAGAGATTAGGATATGGTGCATTTTGACAAAAGGAATGTAGAGATTTATAAATGTTCTTTATCTGGGAAAAAAAAAATCAGAAAACTTTGAAACATTGTTGTAACACGTTTACTGCAAGATATCAATGTATTACAAGCATTTCCTGCTGAATAATTACGCAACATTTTTTGATTATGTTAACATTTAAGGTATATTTAAGTTTCAAAAAGGTATATTAAAAAAGTGCACAGGCTACATTGGATATCACATTTCTCATGCCTCTATAATGTTTATCAAATGTTTGTTATAGATAATTCTGACATTTTTATCATGAACGTTCCTGTTTTTCCTACAGAACTGTGAGAAAGTCGTCTCTACCCATCATTAGAGTGATTTAAAACAGCTGTCATTTTTTTAATAGTGCAAATTTGACTAAAGTTTTGTTTCTGCACCTCAAATAGTTTGACAACTATAACCAATCTTTAATATAATAGGCATTTTTGTGTTTTCTGTGATTTCACAAATCCTACCTGGATCCTCAGCACAAGCAAAGCCGCTCAGTAGAGACAGAATCATGAACAGTTTGGGGAAGTTTTTTAGGAAAATCATCACAAATCTGAAAAAAAAAATGCTTTTTCAGTTTCTACAAAGCACACCGATCTAGTATTTCGTATTTACTACATTAAAAAGTAATGTAAGCATAGATTACCTTCTTGAAAAGTTTAAATAATTAACTGCCCATGTTAAAGATTACCTACCTTTCAAGTAAATAATCTGAACGTAGAAAGTATTCCATGCAAGTGGTCGACCAAATAAATTCTAAGCCCTGAGATGAAGCCCAGAAGGAGTCAAAGTAAGGATGGAGGGTGTGTTTGTGAAGGGAAAACAGGAAGTGTGTGGCTTTGATTGGTTCATTTATTGGTGTGTTTAGCCGACAGTCAAGACTGGGAGGCAAATTGTGTGCATATATGCTCCCATGTTTTCTGTTAACTTATATGCTCCCATGTTTTCTGTTAACTTGAGGCTATATATCACAGAAAGGCCATCAAATGTAACCAAATATGATAAATAAAACGCTCTTTGTAAATACTAGAGGTATAAATCACATTGATTTTAGGAACTTGGTAGGAGCTCCTATGTCTCATACTAATTTAAGTAAAATTCATGTAACCTTGTGATTCAGATTTTCAGATGAAATTTGTATTTATCAATAACAATAATTATACATATTTCATTTTTTTAATTCAGATTTGTTTGAGCAAAACAAGTATTCTTAGTTGCCTTTTAATTAAGATTATACTATTTTCATGTAAATAAAAAAACATTGTCATTTTCTTGGACAAAGTTTCTGAAGTGTGGCAGAATTTCATCAGAAATTTGCCTCTGAGATGTGGGCGGGACTGTTATTCTCAGCTGATATCCCTTAATCGCTTTTTTTAAACTCTCTCCTTTTAGCTTATACCTTTTTACAACCGCAACATAACAAAAATGTCAAGTAATATTGGAGCTATCCAGTCGGACAGTTTTGAGCCATTTATTTACAGCCCCCATCATGAGAAAAATTCCAGAAATTCCACAAATTTCTGTTCCAAAAATTTAGTCCACTTTAAGTATAAGTCAGGACCCAAATCACACTCAATTTAAAAATTATTAATAAATGGAAGCGTTCAGTCCACCAGGATTGCTTTGCAACACATTACAGATGATATTCACAAAAACATAAATAAGATTTGTTCTCAGGCACTTAAGTACAATTTAGTTTATTTGTAAATTGCCAATTCAAAACTATAATCGTTTCCAAGCACTACGCAAGGCAACAATAAAAACATCTAATAGAGCTTTAATAATTAGGGTTGTCACACTCTAATTCAGTCCAGATCATTCCAATGAAGACAGATTATTTTAATTGTACGCTATTCTATGTAAGTAGCAAATGGGTTACATTGAAGGGTACTTGTATTACTTTCATTTAAAATGACAGTTGGTTCTTATTCCTCTGACAGAGCCTCATCATAAATGATCATTTAGATTTATCTCACTTGTTTTAACACTCATGAACTGCTATTGTGGTGATGGAGACTTGGTCTTGGAAACTATGCTGCAACACCTCTAGTTTAAGTCCCACCTAGCAGACAGATCCTGTAGATGAAGAGCCAGACCTGGAGCGGTGGAAACTTCCCTAATGGAAATATTGAAAACAAGTTTTGCGACATTGCCCGGACTGACTTCCCAGGGATCCCACCTTTGAGCCAGGTCTGAAGTGGTGGCCAGAAGGCGAGTCCATTTCTATGTGATTTGAGGAGCCATGGAAATGCACTCCAACCATTGAGGCCTGCAATGTCACCTCAGAAAGTGGGGAAGACTAGAGACGGTTTTAAAGCTCGGTTGTTTTACTGGAAGACTTCAACAGACTGGAATAGAAATACTTTATGCATCCCAAGCTGGAAAGTTTGGTAGTTGCAGCAGAAAATAATGTGTTTACAGAAGAAATTAATATAAGAGTGAGTACAAAAAAACAAAGTGTGCAAATTGTGCTAGTTCAATACACACTAGAAAAGTAAGATCAGGGAGAACAACCTTCTAAAACAAGTATTTCTTTGGTATAAACCTAAAACAGATTAGAGCCACAACTCATTTGAGCTTAAATTTGTTAAAAAAAAAATATATATATATATATATATATATTGTTTTGATTGGAGGTCCAAAAATATATTTGCTAATTTATCAGAATTTAGCCTTTCTTTGTCCTGCACAATTGCTTATGTTTGGAACTCCAGTTTCTTTTAGCTTTTGCAGAGGTTTATTTGTAAATACCACAAAAACGAAGTTCTTCCCCCCAGGGATATGTTCAAAGTAATTTTTTTTCCAATGTTTTCTTGGAGATACAATGGTACTTTTTATGAGGAAAACGTTTTTACATATAAAGTCAAAGAAACCATGTTTCCTCCCTGTTGCATATTCACCACAAATTCAGGCTGAACCTTCATGGTACTATGTAAGCAGGTTTTGTATGAAGAAAAATTGAAATTGGAGTTTTCAATACAGGTCCCACTCCAATCATCTTTTGATCTGTTGCAAAAGCGTTCCCTGTGGTCTTTTAGTTGTCATTATGCCTTTTTAAGGCAAAACCAAACAACTTGTGTCGTTTTTTAGGAAAAAGTTTCTGCAGAGCAGCAGTTCATTAGAAATTTGTGTCTGTCTTAATCTTTGTCTTAACCTTAGTTTTAATAATATATGTACTCCGTCATGACAACAATGCTAAAAGAAAGTGTAAAAACACTCCAAAAACATAATTTTCATTGGAGCAGATGTTTGAATTACTTTTTCAATTGGTACCATGTCTATGAAGGTTTTAATTTTTGCCGGTATTTACCAAGTTTACCTTTAAGGTTACACAAAATTGTTGGAAAACGGTAAGATATGTATATGTTTATTTTAATTTAATTTTCACATAAAAGCAGGATTAAACACAAGGAGCTGAGCATTTTGTGTCAAATGTATGTTTTTAAAGCCTGTTACTACTACATTTAGTACAGTGTGTGCTAGAAATGTTATCATGCAGCATCAAAGCAAACAACAGCTTGTACGCTCTGTTCTCAACGTTACAGTGGCCTTTGTGTGATCAATACAAGCAGAAACGCAAACGGTTATTAAAATGAAGGCTCTCTTGAAAGTATAAAATATGTATGGGTTTTGAGAGACGTAATAAAAACAGCAGTTGGGTTGTCCGTCACTCCTTGTTGCCGCATTCGGTGCAGAAGATGTCTCTTCCTTTGAGGACGAAGCCTTTCTGAGGAAGGTTGACCGAGCATCCCTTACAGTTGAAGCAGTATTCGTGCCAGGAGCTGTCCTCAAATCTCACCACATTCACCCCTTTACCAAAACCTGCAAGGAGAGGAGGAAAAAATGGATCCAAACTGAACTGATGTGTGGCTTTAGTTGGTCAATGGGTGCCACCTGCTGGTCTGAGAACATCTGATGTGTGTAGATCAAATGGGTTTATTCATAAATGAAAATAGTTCTTGATTAAACTGAAAAATAAAACCTTTTGACCTTAAATTTTAAAAAGAACAACTTTCATCATTCAAATGGTCACCTCTAAATGTAAAATTAAAGGCAGCCTGTTAGTTGTAGTCCTTACTGAAAATCTGATCACATGATACAGTGAGTTCCATGTTGCACTGTGCTGCAACACAATCAATTGTGTTGTTTGGTTACTAAGCAAAGCTCTCACTTCTGTAAAAATTGTACTCCTTTTCAGTGTGAAATAGGTAATATTTTTTTTTCCATTTTGCAGAAGAATAAACTCTTCAAATTGCAGGTTGTATTCTTACATTTTGCAGAAACTATGTGTCACTAGGGGAGATGTCGTTTGTATAATCTGCTTTTAAGCAGCTCAACTCCAAGGACCATCTTTCAAGCTTTGTACAGTTGCTTGGCAACGAGCTAATTTTGCAAAACTGATGATATCCTGCTGGTCAAATGAGGAGAAAAATGTGTAAAAAAAAAATTCACATTTTAGCATTTGCTCAAAACACTGTGAAATTTCTGATTTAGATTAAATTGCAGAAATCAACTCAAGTAGTCTCCTCAAGTAGCTGTTTTACATGAGCCTTTTTGGGGGAAAAAATGCATCAATTAGAAAACCTGTGATGGCGTTGTTGCAGCCACTGCATTTCTTGGCTACACGGTTCTTGTAGCAGTTGACACAAAAGAGTTGATCCTCGTGGTTGGTGAAGCTCGATCCTGCCAAAGGCTCAGCGCAGCCGCTGCACACGAAACAGTCGCCGTGCCATGGCTGGTCCTGGTAGTTCACTCCTCCAGAAGTAATAGCCTGGGCACACAGATAAAAAAAATGAAATTCAGATTCTTCTTATGTTTTTTAACAGTTCTTTTCTATTTCAAGTAATTTTACAAATATTTTTAAATTTACTTATCACTTTCAGAGCATAAATCAGACAGATCCTACATATTAGTGAGTGGTTACACATTCTGACCTTGTTGCAGCTGACGCAGTTTTTTGTAAACTTCTTGTCATAGCAGGAGCTGCAGTAAATGTCTTTGTCCTTGGAGATGAAGCTTTGCGATCCTATGGGTCCTCTGCAGCTGCAGCAGGTGAAGCACTCTTCGTGCCACAAGTTTCCTTTGTACTTTACACTTTCTATACCTGCAAAGGACAAAACAAGGGGTCTTTTTAGGTTAAAGTATTTGTTTGTGTATACTGCGAGCCCCGTTTTCCTAAAGCTTCTGCAAAACTGCTCAAAATGACTTGACCGTGGACAACAACACGGCCCCAAGATGGCGCCAGAGCCTCATTAGCCAGAAGTCCTCGACTGAAGTTCACGCTCTTCCCCTTGAAAAGCACTGTAACCAGGTTAGGGTTAAACATGGGGCTACGATTAGAGTTAGGAATTTTCAAGTATAGATGAGCAAATTCAGCTTCCGACAACAGTTGTGACATTTCCGCTTCAGGCGAATGATTAATTTAAGGGGTTTTTAATGGGTAATGAGTTTAAAGGCATCACCTTGTCTGCAACCAGGTCCCCCTCAAACTGTTAGAAGTGTCAGACTACAGTCACATATCCTAAAATGCCACCGCGCTGCGACCTACAAGCAAATTTTTCAGCGGGCAGCTGTGCAGTAATCGGGAAGAGACAGTCGCATTTTAAATGCTTCATGATGGCCGTAGAGGTTTTATGAAAAAATTAAAATGTTATGGCGAATGGACAATTTTTCTCTAAAAGTTGACATCAGTCAGTGGTCGCACAGGCACATTTCAAGGTCAAACAGTGGCGGTCCAGCGACAGACAGTATGTAGTCAATAAAGTACCAATAGTTGTCACACACCTAGGTGTGTGAAATTTGTTCTCTCTATTTGATCCACTCCCTGGGGGAGAGGTGAGCCGCAGACACAGCCGCACTTGGGAACCATTTGGTGGTTTAACCCCACTATCTAACTTCTTAATGCTGAGTGTCATCAGGGAGGCATTGGGTTCCATTTTTAGAATCTTTGGTATGACTCGGCCGGAATTTGAGTTCCTGACCTTCCAATCTCAGGTCGGACACTCTACCACAATGCCTATTAGCTTACAAAATCAGGCGACAGCTGGGCGGGCACAGGGTGGACTACTGGCCAGCAGCACTGGAGGATGGGTAAATGTCTGCGGATGCCGGCTGCTCATATGAAGTGCCACCCGGTAACCTGGGTAGGTAGTAGGAGCCTACAGTAACCTCAAAACTTTACATTTTTTTTAGACAACATTGCCTTCCAAAAGTGCACAATGTTTTGTCTTCTCTGTATTCTTCTCAGCATTTATCCCAATTCATCAAGATGCAGGTCTAAGAGTCGCTGTCGGAGTCAGAGTCATTAGGGGTATATTTCTAAGAAAGCGGCCATTCTGCACACCTGACAGCTACCGTCTACATATATGACGACGCCAACGATTTTCAAAAAAGTCGGGTGGCGGCATGAAATCTTGAAGACTCCGCCAATACCTCTCCATCTTGTGGTGGCAGTTGTATTTATGATTGTAGAATTAGCGTTTCATACCAGCTGGAATGATCTTATAGCAGCCATGGCAGCGTGGAGCATCCTCTCTGGAGCAGCACGTCAAACACATGATAGTGTCGTCTTTTGTTCCAAAACGCTCCTTCGCCAGAGGCGTGTAACACTTTGCACAACGGAAACAGTCTTCATGCCAGTAGCGGCCTTTGTGGCCCAGCTCCTGAGAGATAAAGATAGGAGATGCCTTAAAGGGGTGCTGCAAAAGGTAGACCAAACCCCACAATGCACTTCCATGACAAACCTTTGAATCCACCGAGATCGGCCGAAAGCACTGGGCGCAGGAGTTGGCACAATACTTGTTGTGGCAGTCGACGCAGACCAGCTTTCCCTCGTGTCGAACAAATCTTTTCCCCCCGAGGTCCTTGCGACAGTGGAAGCAGGATGAGCTGTCTGCCATTGTCTCGTCCAGATGTAACCCCACCTACACAAAGAATAGAAATACTGAACATTGATACCAACTTTTAGCCTACAGATCCCTAAAATCACCACATAGAGGCACTGTTGGTGTGTGTTGAGAGGTGAGCTGGAGTCATCTCAAACTAATGAAACGCTGCTCAATTACCTTATCTCACTCAAAGAAAGCTTGAGTACTAGTCAATAAATTTTATGAGTCATGTAAGAGCTGGCCAACATTGAGGCACTGTACTAACTGATGCTCAAGATGATGAACATCAAATTTAGTTTCATATAAAAAGATCTGGGTTAATTCTTGCGTGAAAATTCATAGTTTTAGTGAGAAGCCTAAAGCTTTGTAAAGTGGCCGAAGCATTCAGTAGTTATTGTAAACAGATGCTCCAGTTCTCTGTAGCTTCATTAGTAAAGCTCAGACCAGCTGACGAGTCACAGGACTTGATTTAGTAATTTACTCTCAATGGGTATACCCTTTGTTTTCCATTCACTTATTTTATCTTTACATAGTCATGAAGTTATTTTGTTATTTATGATGATCTTGCGCCCATTTTTGCTATATTGTCTTGATAAATGCATAACAGTTTGCAAGCGAGGAATGTTCTGAAAGTCATATCTTCCCTTTAAGATGTTTGGCAAACTTTTTCAAAGGCTTCTCGAGTTGAACTGACTTCTTCCTCCAGCTGGAGTGAAATAATCTCTGTTTTTAAAACCACTCCAATTAAACTGCCTAAAGATATGTCCCAAATCACAGTGTTTTGAGCACTGTGAGTCTGATCTCAGAGCTGTGATTACAGAGTCTGAGATGCAGAAATAACACAGATTCTGGTTTCAGTTGTGGTTCTACAAACAGCAAACATGGCTCCACTGCTCTCACAGTTCCATCGTGCTTCGGCTTCATGCTGGCTGGCTCCAAGGAATGCATTTGGGCTGCTGCAGGAGAGTTTTTGGGCACATCACGGGGAACGCACAGAGGAATTCTTGGTACGATTGCCGCGGTGAGACGCTTAACTATGACACTTTCTACATCCAGAATGAACCACTTCTTTCAAAACCACAAGATTTTGTGTGTTTTGGACCAAGTAGTGAGGCTGCGCTTGTAAATTTTGGTTTAGACATCAACCCAAATTTAAACAGTGTGGACAAACTAGGAGTAGGATGGATTTGGGGCTTTGTTCTTAGACTCAAGTACCAGCAGATAGTTGAAAATCAATCCCATGTTGCAAAGTGGCTAAAATATGCAACATTCTGCTATTTTTGAATACCTAACCTTAAACATATAGTTCAAAAAGCTAAACTATAGTCAAATTCCCCTTCAATTGTAAATTTTTGTCTTGTTGCTGAATGTACAAAACAAGTGGGGCTGGGTTCTCTTACCCACCACTGAGACTATTATCCAGGCCCTATTTTTTTTGGTACACACAAGTGTTTTGGTTTGTTTTTCAGCAGACTCCTGACCATCTTAAAACACTTATTTTATTGTTTTTCACAATGCTCCTTTTCAATGTTGTGAAAATTAAACTGCATCCACTGCACCCTGACATGAATGACCTTTTACGAATGGAAAAAGTTAACCTCCTTAACACTTAAAATAACACTTTTTGAGCATTTTAGTTGATCCCAGCTGTCAAAGCGATGACAAAGAGATGAGAGAAAAATGGATGATTAATGAGACAGTTAAAGCACAGCTGTTCAAATATGTGACATTGTAGAAGATATTTAACTCAAAAATCCAAAGATATGTTTATATGATATAGCAAGTAGATGAAAAGTTCTGACTTTTTTGAAAACACTTACTGATATTTATAAATTAAAAAAAAATGTTTTTAGAGGATTTAAAGAAAAAGCTGTGACAAAGATGAAGTAAAAAAGCTTGTCTTTATCTTATCTGGATCTAAAACAAACACTCTTTGTGTCATTGGTTCCTCAGGGGACATAAAGAACTGAAAATGACATCATAGATGGACAGACAAGACTGTTTCCGTTAATTCATTACTCAATAACGGAGGGGGAAAAAAATGGTTTTGTTGCTAACCTGATGGGGTGACTTGTCCATGTTAACCAAACAACAATGAACATTTTCTCACATGTTCATGCGAGATCTGGAACTTTCTTTTGAATTGTGTTTGTCCTCACCTTTTGGGTATAACTCCAAGACTTTAGGCAAACTTCAAATGAAAGCCATGGGTTTTTAAGAGAAACCTTATCTGATGGGAGCAGAAATGAAGCAAACAAGCCCGCACACAGGTTCAAGCAAAACAAAGGAGGTCTCACTTCTAGGGCGTCGTCAGTGCACGTCTCTTCATTTGACATCAATAAATCATTGTCAGCACATCTGCATTAGTTCCTTCCATGTGGAGCTCAAACACGCAAATCAATGTTTAATCACCATGGCAACAAGGGAATTAAAAATTGGGAGAAGGCTGGTGGCTTATTTGCAAAAACAAAAAAAAAAGAGATTTGTTCTGTCTCTTCATCACTCATAACAAAAGTTGTATTTAAGGGTCACAATTTTAATCAAGACTTTTCAAGAAGAAAGATTAATGACTAAAAAATAGTAATTATGTTTTATTTTGTATTTAACAGCAAAATAAAAGTATTTTTCTCAATTCAAGGAATTTTAACTTCTTCTTTAAGAATGCATGAATTCTTAGAAGATTTAATTATCTTTGTACATTGAGTGTTTCCCAGCTCCTTTTTCAATTCCTGGTTCCTCTTCTTTTCTTTCCAAACTAACTACATAGAGCTTGAAGTGCGAAGAGGTGATGAAGTCACGTGTGAGGGCAAACCACTTGCATATTTAAAACACCAGAGGAACGACATCAGGCCCAGACAGCGCAAGAATGAGAAAACATGACTGGACAAACTAGAATTGTGTGTACTGGTTTAGATTGTGTGTGCACCATTGTGTGAGCGTGTGTGTTAGCATGAGCTTATTGCTTAAGAATGTGGCGGAAAACTGAGAAACAGGAAGTCTAGGTCAGAGCTGTGAGGCTGGCTCAATGCGGCTACTCAAGGTGGAATGTTGTTGTTTTGGGTTGAAGCTGACGAGTATGTCCTTCATACACCAATGTGTTACTATTAATAATCTTCTATTAAAGGAAGGAATAGAAATAGCCTTATGTTGATGCTTACAAAACATGTTTTTAGAACATCTTCATTGTGCTTCACAAAAACTCACCGATGATGAGAGATGAATGTTTATATATCTGTTTATGTTCAATGAAAATGGAAATACAATATTTTTTGTAGTTTTAAATTGCTGAATGTGCAAACATATTTACACAACTCTTTCTATCTCAACTTTGAAAAATATGATGCACTGAATTTATTTTTATCACTGGTTTGATACAATTGGCCCAGCAGTGGGGTTTGTTTGGTTGCTATGATTGGTGGTTCAGCTCTCAGGCGCAGAACACTCAAATTGCTTTCCCTCAGCTTAAGAATGGTACGGTTGGGCTGTGAGCATGAAAAGTGCAACATGACGTCAAAATGCGATCACATGACCTGCAACTTATTAAACTTATAGATGAGGAAAACAAAAAATCTGAGATAATTTAGATTTGAAAAGAAAAAAACATGTCAACAAAAGGGTTGATGGTGTCCGGAGATGAACCCAAGTATCTGCCTGCAGCTGACAGAGGAAGTAAAGACTTTCATTTACTGCACCAGAGTACATAGTAACTGTTTCTAGGAGTAGGTGAGGAAGAAGCACTTTGAAAGCAAAATGGCAAACATTTGACCCCTGCAGCGTTTGGTAAAGAAGGTGCTAGTAGGCCCACAGATAAATTTGCGCCTAATGGATTTCAATGCTACTGTATTCTATGTAGGTGGGACCTTTCTGAGTGGAGTTTGCATGTTCTCCTTATGCATGCGTGGGTTTCTTCAGGCTTCTTACTGTGGTCTAAACACATGCTTCATAGGTTAATTTGTGATTCTAAGGCACGTGTCAAATCGGAGGCCCGGGGGCCGGATCCGGCCTGCCAGGTAATTATATCCGGCTCTCCAGATCATTTTATTTTATTGTTATTAATGGCCCGATGTTATCTTGCACTTAACTCCAACTTGTATAATTTTGGCAAAATGTATTTTTATGAAGAATAAGATATTGAAAATGATTTAAGGATTAAGTTGATTTATTCTGGAATAATATGCCTTTTTATTATTTATATTTATGTTAAAAAGTTACGGTTTTAAAGTTTAAGAAATTGGCATTCTGGTCGCTTTTTGGACTGTTTTGGCATTTACTAACATTTTTTAGGATATTTTGGAGTTCAGCTAATATTTCAGGTACATGATATCTGTTTTGGCTAATTTCTTTCTAAAATGATTGAGGCTGTTTTGGAGTTAGGCTAATATTTACACGCCAGCTGTTTTGGGTAATTTTTTTTTTCAGTTTTTTAGGCTATTTTGAAGTTAAACTATTTTTAGCTACATGCTAGCTGCTAACCTATTTGTTTGTTTGATTTCAGGCTAATTTGGCATTTAGCTAATATATTTAGCTGCTATCAGCTTCAGCGCTTTCAGCTATTACCTTCAGCATTTTCAGCTATTAGCTTTAACGCTTTTAGCCATCAATTTCAGCATCTTTAGCTATCCGCACCAGCATCTTCAGCCGCCAAATTCAACTTACAGCATTCACATTGGCACTATCTCAGGTAATGCTATATATCTAGTTCATAATTATGTTAAAAATGGATGGATTGATGCATTCAACTTGCCAAATTTACATAGATCTATGGTCACAAGCAGATCTTTGTTTTCATTCTATAGTATTCAACTTTTTTCTCTGTGAAGGCTTGAACTTTAAGAGCTTAAAACTAAAGAGAAAAGTTTGACCATGTTCACGTCTTTCTAAGAGAAGTGTATAAAGTGTGGAGTTTTACACCCTTAAAACATCTATAATCCTACTTCACAGATTTAGTCTATCGCAGATCATTTTTAGAATTAGATCTCACAACAAACAAGGGAACTCTGGAACTTTCACATCTTTGGTTTGATTTGTAAGCCAGACTGAAATAATAAAACTTTTCCAGACAATGGACACTTGAGATCAATACTGTTTGACCAAGACTTAAGGAAATGCAGGAGAGAGGAAAACCAGCTAATCCTGCTCATCCTCTGACTCTAGTAAATAAGTAACCTATACCTCCACTCTGTTGGACATTCTACTGGACATTTCACAACTTCTTTACAAGTTCTACTTTTTCACTTTTGTGCTGTCAGCTGTTCTTCTCCTTTTGTCTTTTCCCTTCTGGGGTTGCCATAGCGAATTTGGTTTGGCTAAGATTTCACCTCGTCTGCCCTTCCTGACACAACCCTCGGTATTTATCCGGCACAATGAGACCCTGGCATGGACCCCTCGTGGCTACATTTGTTAACTGTTTATTTCTAAGCGTTTATAGAATTTACTCATTTGACTCCATTTCTGCACTTTGGTTCACCCTAAAGTGAGCTTCACTCTGCATCAGAGTTCAGGTGAGCGTACACACTCGTCAAGAAAAACTACCAAGGACTCAAAGAGCGTGTGAGCGTTCACACTTGGTTTTATTTCGTTACTGAATCAAGTTGCAGGTTTCCATGCACACCAGTAACTCCACAATTTCACAGGAAAACCGGCCTTACTTTCATCCATCCTTTCATTTGACATGTGAGAGTCGGCATCCTTTACAGTAATATATCAATGTATTCTCTGACAAAACTGGTTTTCCCCGAAGTTTACCTCAAACACCAGGTTTCTGATCTTCTGGTATTATAAGAGAAACTAGTTTACTGTTTACATGACTAATATGAAACCAGATTCATTGAGAAAACAAAATGTAATAAGGCAAGTGTACGAAAACAGAATTGTTTTTAATCATAATTCAGAGCCTCGAGTATAACTACAAGCTAAAACATGTCTGATCAGAATTTTAGTTTAACTTCTCCTGAAGATGTTGGGCCATACGACTTCTGTTCTGCCAGGAAACCATGAAAAATGCTGGTGCGGGCCAACGTGAGCACTAAGCTGCCAAAGAATAAAGAACATTCAGTTTTGGCATTACAACTGGAGCTTTTCTTCCAAACCTTTAGGGCACAGCTTTCACCGTCTTTTCCAACCATCCCTACCCTGAGAGCGCCAACATCCAGCCGTGTTTTCCAAAGAAACGAACCTTAAAAGGGTTTGACCGAGAGTTCAGCTAAATCTTAGATTTGAGGCTTGTTTGATTTGGCTTTAAAGGATGTTCCACACAGCGAGGCAAAGCTGAGACAGCAGATCCGAATCAAAGTCAAAGAACCGGAGCTGCTCCTGCTACCAACAGGACAGACGTGATTGCTTTAGCAGGATGGAATCTGTACTATATACTTTTTTTTGTTTCATCTTATGTTTCACACATCTGTTCTTGCACTTATTCAACTGTTATTCCAGCAAACAGCTGACGAAGCACACTGAAGGAGCAGAGTTCATGAGACATTTTTTGGACTTTCATACTGGGATCAGAGAAGTTTCGCTGGAAGAACTAATGTTTATCTGCTTGCAAGCTCTTCCTGACTTTGTCTAATTTTAATTTATCATAGATTCTCTTTTTAATTTTTTTAAGTGGAGTTTTGGAACTCTTACTGACCCCGTAATACCGTTTTGCAGACAGTGTCAGAGCCCTTTCTCTTTAAGACCCACTTTGATCATCTTTTGATCTATTATAAAATTATTATCAGTGGTCTTTTAACTATGATTAAGCCGTTTTTAGCCTAAATTAAAAAAATAAAACAGTCGTTTTCTCATAGTTTTTGCAGAACGGTGCGAGTTGTGGGTGAGACTCTCTTGCCACGGAGCAACCCCGATCCCCCTTCCCTTTGCCGTTGCTAGGAGTTCCTAGAAGGGAGCGTATTTTCCACGTCACAAATAAACTATTTTTCAAATGACATTTTTTTATCTGCTACTGATTCACAACAATTTAAATAAAGAAATGCAATTTTGAACTTAATTTTCTTCATATCTCCTCCATTGTCAGAAAATACCACAAGAACATAAAAAAACAAATATGTATAGAAGTAGGTGAAGATTTTTATAATTCTTAGACTGCCCAAAACCTTTCAAAAAAAATTCTAAGTTAAAATGCAAATAAAATGTTATGGTCAAGAAATGGCAAAAGGTTAAACATTTTTTAGGTAAACGTTTATTAAAGAGAGCAATGAAGACTTAACATATGGCACATAGTAGTCCTTCCATCAATATTCAACCCCGAAACTTGCAAACCTGTTTCCGAGGAACCGCTTTCTGTTTACTTTTCATCAGTTCTGCAATATTGAAAAGAAAATCAGAACTTCTTCTAAGTGGACAAACTACGGCCCAGGAGCCATACGTTATAACATAGTTAAACTATTTAAAGTGGCCCGCTAAACTGGAATAAATGATTTTGATCACTCATATTATTGTTTTATTTTCCTTGAAGTTCAAGTTTCTTCCCACAGAGGGCGCACTACAAATATGTTCATGTGATGTTTGCAGATTTGTCATTTTTCCAATTTTCATGTGATTTCAGAGTCAGACAATTTTTCTGATAATTCCAACACCACGTGAATGCAGCATTTCCCTAAGTTTGAGTTTTTCATCAACCCATTGGTGAAAATGGCTCTAAAATGAGAACAAAAACCACTGTTTTGACATAAAAACTCCAAAATGTTCTGCTTTAAAGTGATTTTCAATCATGATTAAGGCATGTTTTTGTCCAGATTGTGCGTTATTTCTCTGTTTTATGAGGCAAATTACCAAATCAGCTCTGCTCCTGGTTGGGCCTTCTGTTAGATTCTAGAACCCTTTGTGGCCCACGAGTAGGAACGTTTGCACATCCCTGATTTAAACCCTTTTAATTATCCTGACAAAAACCATTTTATTCTTCCATCTGTCGTTGTTGTTCATTTATGAAGTGTTTATTAAGTAACGATTTGTGTCAACACATCCCAGGAGGTTATAATAGCTGCAGGACAAAAGCCAAAACTTTCTCCTTAAACTCCTCATGTTGCCAAAAAAAGCTGT
>NC_050525.1:19984175-20002740 GCF_002922805.2 Oryzias melastigma | reverse complement strand
AAGCTCCACAAAAGTTTATGAGATTTTCTATATTTGATTGCACTGAGATCATGGTGATTGCTTAAGCAAATCCACTGTAACTTCTAGCTGCAGGCAGCATTTTGATGGGCCAGACTTTGTGGCTGTAAAGTTGAGCATAATATAAGTTTTCCCTTTAATTTTTTATTATATAAAAGTCAGTGTGATAAGTAGGATTTCTGAATTTTAAAAGTTAAAAAAATCAGATTTGGAGAAGGCATGTGCTCAACATTTGTACAAATGGAAACACACATGAGCAAAGCAGGAAAAAGAATGCATGAAGACAAAGACGAATAATAGAACAGGAATTTCAAACAACCGCTGTGAAGCATTTCCGTGCCTCGGTAGTTTGATCAGAAAGTGGGAAAAAAAACGAGACTTCCTAACTGGAACCAGATTTCAGGAGCAGCTCAAGCGTTTACAAGTCTGTATGTAAATGCTGCTCACACTCACGCACACCAGAAAACCTCATACTTTCCAGATTTAAAAATAAAACTGATGAACTCGAAACCTGTAAAACGAGAATTAGTCAACTGCTGTTTTTTTTACTACAAATTTTGTTGTAACCTTTTTAAAAACACATCTTTTCCTTATTAACATTTCTTCTAAATCTATCTCAAAATACAAAATGTGTTTTTGACAACTTTATTAACCTTCTAATAACATTTTTTTTAGTCTAAGTTGCCAGGTCTGCTTTAAAAAAAAAAAAAAAAAAAGGTTTTCAGGGATAATATTCAAAGAAATCAGCTTACCGCAGTCAGAGTGATGTCTGCACAGCTGGACCTGTGGCGGTGTGAACCCTCACAACTCTAAAGTACAACCATCTGAGGAGATCAACCAACCCAGACAGACAGGCCCAGATCTGGGGCGGTCAGGTTTTCCCTTCAAAATAAGAGACATCCTCTATAGTGAAGAGATTTCAAATTAAAGCTTGGGTTTAAACCATATCGCCTGGTTATCAGTCTTATACCTTCTTTATACTGTATATTATTGAGTCTACATTTACCCTTCTTTATGTGCTTTTTGTTAGTCAATCTGATTCATTAAAGAAAAGTATGAATACCATAAACAACAGAAATTCAACTTTACAAATCTATATGACAAAAAAGTAATGGCAAATATTTTTAGTTTTTAAATAAACCAAATTTAGCATAAATATTAAAATGTATTTTATACTGAAAAAAATGAATTCATTTTAAAAATTGGATTGTGTAGAACTGCAGGGTGCACTAGCTCCCTCTAGTGGTAGAACATTTTATAGCAAAAAAAAAAAAATATTACTCCCACCAAAAAAGTATAAAATTCGAAGTTTGTTGTTTAAAATATTATTAATATATATGTATATATATATATATTACCACTGCTAATGTTGTTTAAATCTTGCATCTCTTCTACAATTTTCTGACATTTCTAGTCTGACAGGCTGCGTCGTTTCAGAGGTTTTGTTGTTTTTCCACTCTCACACATCTGGTTGTGCTGCATACTCTAAACTAGGTTTATCTGATTAAGACAATTGAAAGTTTACTCCTAATAGCCCTATTTTAAGATCACTACTTAAAATAGAATTTTCTTTTGTGTCTGTTTGTTAAATTGTAATAGATTTTTCTGTTTCAGTTTGTATGAAATGACTTGGATAAATGTGATTTTACTGTTTGGCTTATTGAGTTTTAAGTTGTAAAACGTAGTAAACTTGGTCTAAAATCACAACTCATAAATATATGTGGGCTTCTTTATTAGTTTTTTTTTTTTACTTTTTACCCAGCTCTGACTAACTTCAAGTAAGGTTGGATCATTTCATGCATCTTGCATATATAAACATTTATTTCTGGTTGGAAATCTCCTGAAGTAGGTATGACGTCACCTGACTGGAGTTTACTCCACCCAAGTCAAAAATGTTTGAAGCTCTTTTGCCTTCACTCACCTGTAACTGAAACCAGAATGCTCACAAGTTTACCTTAGGTAAAAGTTACTCTGGTTAGTTATTGCTTAGGAAAGTCTGTCATCCTATTGGCTGGTGAATTTTGACAGGGTGGAATCTAACAGAAACTTAGTTTCGAAAGGAGGTCACTGCAAATGGAAAGATTTGAGCAGGAGAACAGGAAGTGAAGATACAGATTTAAACCCCATCAGTGCAGATCTGAGTGCTTTAAGTTATGAATTGACATTTATTTTAGTTTATTTTCTTTAATTCAGAAAATTTTGCTCTGTCCTTGTTTTGTAGTTTCATTATTTTATTTTATTTTTTGCTTGTAGAGCCTCACACACCTGAATTTTTAACTCATATATATCATAAATGTATATATAATATTGAACACTCAAACTAAAATTTGAAAAGGTATTTTATTTCCTTTTATCACATTTTCCAAAGGGTTAAAACTGACAACTTCAGGATCACACTTAAAAATCCACATGACTTGATTTCTCTCCGATTGATGAACCTGAAACTACAATAAATTACACAACAAAAAAATTACACAAACATGATCAAAAATGTTTGCACATCCCAGTTTTGTGTGTGTAATCATCTATTCATGTTTAAGTTCTTTAAGTACACTTCATTTAAGAACACAGAAATGTGCATCAATGCGCAGATTTCCTAAAAACTGACAGAAAATACTGTGTTGAAGTAATTTGTGGAAAAATTACAACTTGAAATAAAAACTTTGAACCAAATATTATTTAAAAAAAAAGCAATATGACCAACCACCACGCGTAGTGTTACACTTCAGACAAATACAGAAAAAAAGAATGCTGTAATAAACAAATGAGATATTACATTAAAACTTCTTTTCTAACAGTCAGAGCTGATAAAATTAAGTGTAAAAGTGCACAAAAACGTCATCCTCCTTTCTTCTAGTACCTTTCACAAATTTATTTTCAAGTTATTTACATGTACTGCATCATTTCTTCAAAAGTTAAATAATAATAATTAGTATTATTCAGAAAATGCTTATCATCCATTTATTTTCTTATTTGGGTTATTCTGAGTGCAGAAAATGTCAATATTTAGCCTTTTTTAACCCAATTAACTGCTTGTAAAACCACCGGAGGGTAAATGATTGTCAATTTACACTGGAAACATGAAATATTCATGAAAAGAATAATACTAAAAAATAATCTAACTCTCCTTACTATAACCAAGTAAAGGAAAACATGTTTGATTCCGTAATGGAGTTCCTCAGTAGGCACTTGGATTCAAGACAGTTATCTTTGATGACACAACATCACAAAGACACAGGAGTTACCTTTTTGTTCATTTGGTTTTTTTCTTTTTTTTTTAAAGAAAGTTTAACCAAACTATGATAAAAACAAACTTTAGCCCTATTAATTACATTAAATTGAAGCCAGATTGACCTCTCACGTACAGTAAAGACGAAACATTCACAGGGAAGCTCTGGTCTACAGGATACAGTCGGAGCATCTGCTACACTTTGAGAAGGAAACAAACCGCCGTCGCCTTCATGACGTTCATTCAGTAGAAGTTCCACGAGAGAAAATGGGTAGTACCATTTTTCACACCAAAACAAATAAATAATAAATAACCTAAATCAGTCGTTAAATAAATAATTTCTGTTAGAGGCAAAAAGACGGTGTTAGAATCAGAAGTGAGCTTAACAGTGTGGATGATCCCAAACTGAGTGTCCTCACAGCTTCAGCAGACGCTTGTGACGGATCACTAAATGCTCGACATCAGTTCTAAAGCTTAAAGTGACGAATAAAAATGGTCCCATAGAGAACAGACGTATAATCATCAAATAAAAATGATCAAAACCCTTTTGTCGTCAAAGTTGATCGTTTGGGATCTCTGCGGACACGAACCTTCCTACAGTCTGTGTCGGCGGGGCTCGGAGTGTGGCGGGGAGGGTGGCGGTGGGAGGGTGACGGTGCTCGGCGGCTCTGCCGAGTCGTCCACCGGCAGAACGAGGCGTGTGCCGCGGATGGTCACGTCCTGATCTGTCAGGGCGAGCTCCTGGTCCAGACCTTCGTTGAACTGGCCTCCAGTGGAAGAAAAGGGGTGCTTGTTGTTGACGGTGCGAGAGCCGGAGGCGTCGGTGCTCACCGTGACGTCGGCGTACATGGAGCTCACGCTGGCGTCGTTCATGATGAACTCAGAATCATCGTCATGAAGCTGGCCTTCGTTCTGGAAGTAAAGAAGGAATAATTAGCTAGAAAAAAAGTTTTTAAAGCTTTTTTTATTTTGATCTTTAATAAAAGCGTTCCCTGGAGTCTTTTTATTATGATTAAGCCGTTTTTAGCCAAAAATTACTAAAATCGGTGTAGTTTTCCAAGAAATAGTTTCTGGAGAACGACAGTACTTCATTAGAAATTCAAATCTGATTGTGGGAAGGACTGTTAGAGCAGAGCAACCCCACCCCCCCTTCCCATCCCCCATAACTGATCTGTTCACACGCTCTCCTGCTAGCTTACAGCCCCTCACAACCACATTCTAACATTATTGGTGCAGCAACAATGGCGAGCAATATTGGAGCAATCCAGCCAAAAAGCTTTGGTCGGAAACGAAGACATCCATGGATCAATTTGTCTACAGGGGTGGACTTACCCTTAGGCAAAGAGGGGCGATTGCCTCGGGGGCCCCAGCTAAACACTCAAAAATATTTCTACAATAATTTCCACACCTAATATTATTTTAACTTTGTCATAAAAAAGACAAAATCCCTGAAATGAATTAAGACTTCTTGTGTAAAAGTGTTTTGTTCTCCCCCGTCCTTGTGTAGCAATGGACTAGTCCATCAACAGCAAGTTAGACATAAGCTATGTCCAAATTCCCCCCTACACACCGTTTAGTACGTACGCCATCTTCTAGTGCTGTCTGAATATACTAATTCCAAAATTGAAATTCCCAGAAGTTTTTGTGAAAAACTAGCGTGCATCGATGCCCACTAGATTAGCGAATATAGACCACAATGCATTGCGATTAAACAATTTTGAACAAAAAAACATGTTTAAAAGTAATTTTCTAAAAAAATCCACATTTTTATCATCAGAACACAGTGAACTCGTAAATAAATGTTGGGAAATGTTTGTGTTGATTCGATTTTGACTTCGTGAAACTGGTGACGTCATTTCTGCCTTTTAAAAAAATTTAAGAAAAGTAGTGAGCATGGTGTCCGAATTGCCTTTAAAATCCAGGACACTAGATAGTCCTGCACTATATTGCTTTTTAGTAGTTAGGGATTAGGGGGGGAATTCAGACACAACCAAATATATATAAAACCAAATGGTCCTTGCTGTCAGCGACTGCTGCTGTGGGCAATAATAAACTTCTTTTAACATTTGAATGTGATTTCCCTTTATAAATTAATATCAAAATGTTTAAATTCTTGACATTGACAATGTCTAAAAGTGGAGATGTTTTTTGATGGACGTTCTTTCAAGAAATAATTAATACAACCACTGAAAAGGGCACCATTTTATTGTTCGCCTGGGGCCCCAAAACTGCTATGACAGCCACTGTTTGTATACAAAAAGATCTGTTAAATACGCTGACGACATCAGTATCTATTGTCTGATCAACTAAAATGATGAGCAGAAGTAGGGAATAATATCTTTTGGAGTCAATAGAACATTGTTGAAAAATACCAGCAGTATTGTTTAGAAGGATCGTCTTTTTCTCTATGGAGACTTTGGGAATTCACTCAAAGAAAATCATTCCATCAAATTTGTATCAATGTTGCATTGAAAATGCTCTCACTAGTTCTTCTGCCGTGTGGTTTGGTAATCTAAGAGTGAAAGAAAATAAATCTTTAGCAGCTCGGTTCGTTTTGCTAACAGGACTATTAGATGATACTACTAGTGGATGCATCAGAATAGAGCAGACCGCCTAGTGTCATTCTTTGTAACAAATGTGTTTTTCAAATAGTATTTTTTTCTCTTCTCATGATTTATAGTGATCTGAAAAAGAAAATACTCAGAAATCCAATTTTAACCTTACTTTTCTTAATATAGGTCCTGCATAACGAGAAAAATGCTTCATGATGAAAACACAATTTTCATCTAAGTGAGTTTTTAAATATAAACAGTAGTTCTTAAAATCTGGACTTTTTTCCGCAGTAATTTTTTTATAATGTATAGGATTTTGCGTCCAAACCTCGTAGGCCTGTGGGCTGGTGAGGCACCGAGCCAGCGGTCCACAGCAGGCTGGCAGTGTGGCAGTGAGCGGGGGGCCGCTGTGGGTCAGCAGGGGTTTCAGATAACTGGTGAGAAAGCTTCTGTCAAGGTCATATCGATGTTTTTAACAAAACACAATCAACTGTATTTTTTTAGGATGAATACAAGAGCAAAGTTTGTGACTTATATATATATATATATATATATATATATATATATACACTTAAATATCCATTAAGATGGAAGAAACCATAGAGGAGTTTGTGAAGAGCGCCCTCTGGTGGTTTAAAACAAGCTCTGCATACAGAACGTATTCATGATTCAAAGGATACTTGTGGTCAAAGTTGTACCAGATCCTGAATGGCCAGGCGCTCTCATGTTTAGTGCTTCTCCTCTGGGATCCATCCACTGAGCTCTGCCAAAAGAGGAGAGCTAAGATCTTCTTTGTTTTGCTACAGCAAAGCAAAAACTACAATCCCACTTAATTGAGCCATTTAAACAGTAGCTTACAGTGTGTTCTTGATCAGAGTCCACCCCGACTCTGGAAAAAAAAAGTCCAAGTTAGTTTTTTTGTAATGGACTGCAGAAGATGCTCACAGCAGTTCAGACTCACGGTATGCTCATGAAGGACAGCATGGGCGTGGTGCCGCCTCCGCAGATCCACACGGTGAAGAAAACAATCAGCAGAGTGGTGGAAAACATCATCTGACGGGCGTAGGTGGCTGTGTCTCGGATGGAGAGGGCAAAGGTCATGGCCCCGCGGAGCCCTGCAGAAAAAAATATAGAAACAGGGTGAATGGTGCTGTAGGACCTAACGAATGAAAGCAAACCTAATAATGTTCAATTATTTATAGCTTTATTTGTACTTGGTGTAGATTTACAGAACATAAATATGATGAAATACATTAATATGATGTCTTAAATATTTTATGCCTGTGAGCAGATGGTAATTCATTGTTTATGCATTTTAAGAAACAAACAAACTTAAAATTAAACATGTGACCAGCATTGTATACCAACTTTCTTTTTGTTTTATCTCTATAGCAACCATTTTATTTTTTGGTCACCTAGGGTAAAAAATTGGATGTGATTTGGAGAAGATTTGGCAATAGTCAACTTCATTTCCTTGGCGACTAAGTTTTTTTTTTTTTTTTATTAACCACGTCCACATCTTTTTCCTCCAGTTTGAGCCAACGACTCGTATAATAAACGTTCACAATATTCCAGTTAAAATTGTGCGAACATCAGGGAACGTCACTTTTGCGAGCTCAAGCTTAAAAAAACAAGACATTTTCCCCAGTAGTTTTCAAATAATGCCTAAAGAGTTATTAGGCAATACATCGAAAACCCATTTAGGAGTTACAATTTATACACAAGATTGTGACCTCTTCTCAAAAGTGAAAGGTGTGTAATGTGTGTGAAATTTCATAAAGATCACTCAAACTAAAGTTTTCTTTGCCCATACTGTTGAAAATGAAAATCGCCAAATTTCACACTTTGACAAAATGGCCGCCAAATCGTAGATCCTGTGGCCATCCCATAATAATTTTAAAACTTCCTTTGGATATCCCTAATATATTTGTTTTAGTTTTATTCATGGATTTAGAAATGTTATTTTTGAGTCACAAACAGGATTTTAGTCAACATCTTTTTTTTCCTGACAGTTTTGCCGGCTGTGATGTCATCGGTTTTTTGGAGGAACATTTACTTTGCCACAAATTCATTTCCACTGGGTTCTAGTAGTGGGCAGATTTTGGTGAGTTTTTGAGTATGTGGCAGGGGCAAAACTATTGCTTATAGGTGAAGAAAGAAAAATACAAGCACAATAAAATAATTTTCAAGTTGTAAAATAAAGGTTTCAAATTTACATTTACAGATTCAGCTCTGAATTTTCCTCCATGTCAGAAAAAAAGATATATATTTTTTTAAATTCAGGAAAATGGAAACTAAACTTTGCATTCAAAGTTAATAACAGATGCCAGAAGAGTTAAAACAAAGCAATCCAGAGAATCCCACATGTCAAAATCATACATATTTTGTGAAGATTATTGTTTAAAATGTATATTTTGCATGAAGTCGACAATTTTCACTCTTAACATCCACAACTGTGCAGTTTTAAATCAATCTGATTTTTTTATGTTGGATTGGGGAAAAAACAACACACATTTCTGTTTCTAATCACATTTAAAAATAATTTTCTTCATGTTTTTTGAGGGTCTAAAAGAAAAATATTGACCTTCTTGCATTTATTTTCACTTTGCTTTATTTCTAACACTATTATATGACTTTAACCTGTATAATTAGCATAGAAAATATCATTTTTTAATCCTTGAAACACAATTAGAACTCCTCAAATATTTAATGAAAGCAGTTTCTGATAAAGTTTTCTTTTTTCCCATCTTTTTTTGTCCAGGTTTGATTCTATTGTACTAAATTCCCAGTTCTCCCAAAAAGAATCTGAATCCCAGTCATACCTGCAAACATCATGACGTGCTGGAAGTTCAACCCAATCTTGTTTCTGCGGCCCAGGTTGAGGAGGAAGGATAAGGGGTAGATGTTTGTAGCTCTGCCCACAAACACGGCCACCTACACAGCATCCGGGTCAAGGACTCAACAACCACACAAGTCAGCGCCGTGCAGAAAGACGAATGGGAAAAAGGATGGATGGCGGTTCAGAAAGTCACAGCATTTGTCATTTGTATCATGTGTTATTTTTATGCTTTGTATTTTCTTGAGCCTGAAAGACGAATGAATGGATCTGGTTTTGTTCGGTGCCTCTACAGGGTGAAGGATACGAAGGCTCCGATGATGAACAACGGATTGAAGACGTGTGACTGGAAGGAGAAGAGAGTCAGGCCCATGTAGGAGAAGATGAAGTTCTCTGCCAGGAAGTTGAGCAGCTCGAAGAGCTAACGGAAAAGAAACAAAAACATGAGCGTTATTAACAGAAGTGGGACCAAGTCATTGTTTTGCAAGTCACAAGAAAGTCTCAAGTCTTTGCCCCCAAATCCGAGTCATGTCCCAAGTCAAAAGCAGTCAAGTCACAAGTCCTACCATTAATGTTTCAACTCTTTTCAAGTCCTTTCAATGACGGAGTTACTTACTAGGCCTTGTGTGCTTTTAATAACTGTATTTATTTATCAACGTTTTGAAACCATATTAGTTAATTTAGCTCAGAGCTCGTGCACTCACACTTGAAAAATCCAAAATGAAGAAATGTAAAAATACCGGCCAACAGGAACTTGCAGTTTTAATGGAGCAACGTTTTTCTCCAATTTGATTGGATGTTGTGCTGACATCACACATGGATGTAAACAAATAGAGAGACAGGGAGACAACGGCACAGGTTTGCTCGATAAACCTTTTAATCCTTGGATTTGGGGGGAAATAGGAAGTCTTTTCGAGTTATTGATGCTAAAGTCCAAGTTAAGTCACGAGTTATTGATGCTTAAGTCCAAGTTAAGTCATGAGTTATAGATGCTTAAATCCAAGTTAAGTCATAAGTTATAGAAGCTAAAGTCTACGTCAAGTCACGAGTTATTGATGCTAAAGTCCAAGTTAAGTCACGAGTTATTGATGCTAAAGTCCAAGTTAAGTCATGAGTTATAGATGCTTAAGTCCAAGTTAAGTCACGAGTTATTGATGCTTAAGTCCAAGTTAAGTCATAAGTTATAGAAGCTAAAGTCTACGTCAAGTCACGAGTTATTGATGCTAAAGTCTGCGTCATGTCACGAATTATCGATGCTAAAGTAAAAGTGAAGTCATGAGTTATAGATGCTAAAGTCCGAGTCAAGTCACGAGTTATTGATGCTAAAGTCCGAATGAAATCACGAGTTATTGGTGCTAAAGTCCGAGAGAAGTCACCAGTTATTCATGCTGAAGTCCGCATCAAGTCACGAGTTAATGATGCTAAAGTCCGAGTCAAGTCACGAGTCATTGCTTTGAAAGTCCAAGGTGAGTTTAAAGTCGTCAACTTCCCCACCTCTGGTTACTAAATTATTTATCAAAACATGTTTCGGAGCAAGTGCAGTAAATACATTCCAATGGCTATAAAGTAAATATGGAACTTTTTTTTTAATTTTTTTTATTTCAATGTTTACTTCAATAAATGCTTTTTTGTCACTGGCTTCAAATCAAACATGTAGTTTTGATGCATTTATTGGGTCAATACAATTCTTTTTCTATCACTAGCACCTAAAGAACCCTTGTTCTACATATAAAACATTTTAATTTCTGGTATAATCTGTCAATCGTTCAAAACTGTAGTATCCTGTTTCCCATATGACCTTTTTGGTTAAATGAGAAAAAAAACCCGCTGATGGACAGATTTGCGTCCTTCAGAGCTGGTTCCACAGAAACTAGATGACAGATATGTTTCCACAACACACATTTATCTGTCAGCTCTTAAACCACAAATGCTCACTTGAGGATTTCTAAGAAGTCACTGAAACATCCTTTCTTCTGAGTATTTTCACTTTTATTTAAGCCACTTCATCTTTGTTAAGCGGAAGCCCTTTGCAAAGCTCATGCTTGGAGTCGTAAAAACCTGTTTTCATTGGGAACAAAAGTTTCCTAAAAATAATGAAATCCTTTAACAAGGTTTGTTAGTGAGTCTTACCTGTTTGGTTCTTTCTTGGGATTCTGGTGACAGATTGTTGAAGGTGTAATGAGCCTGAGTGATCCCACAAAACAGAACCGCTACAACACCTGAGGAAAAAAACTGACCTCTTAGAGCTCAACACCAGCAGGAGTTCTTGGAATAAATTGAGGAACAGCTCAAACGAGAAGCCTGATATGCAACACTAACGCTGACTCTCTCCAATTTTGCCATTTTGTGTCAAACTGTCAGGCTGACTGTCTAAAAATGCTTGTTTCTTATGCAAATTCTAGCAAAGTATTCAAAGAAAGACGGATACTTGGAAGTATGAGCAAGAAAAACAAATCTGAGCGGGATCAAACAGCGGTACTCGTTTCCTAAGCAGCTGTGGAACTTTTAAAAGTGTCTAGCATGCTTCAGTTAGTTCTATTGTCAGTGTTTTTGTCTAATAAAAACTGATTCAAGATCTGAGAATAAAATATCCGAGTGTGTATCTAGGAGGTACCTGTGAAACCGCAGGCCTCAGCCAGCAGAAACGTACTCCAGGACATCAGGAAAAAAAGAGCCGTCTCCAACAAAGGGAAGTCTCTCAGCTTGGTAAACTTGGTCACGTGGGAAAGAATTAAAAGTTAAGGAAAAAGGATAAAATATTTTTTGGTCCTGTTGAGTTACCAGGATAAAAGGATATGAATGCAGTCATGACTCCGGTGGACACCCCGAGAGCAAAAGATCCACTGAAGACGCCGAGGAAGACGCCGAAGGACTTGAGCATGGCCATGGCCTCAAAGCTGTGGCTGTTGTCCCCTGCAGGCTGATACGCCACAATGGAGCTGGAGGGCAGGTGGAGAACAGGTAAATACGTGAAGATAAAATAAAAAAGGCTTTGAATATAAATCCAGGAGGAGAGAAAGGGGTCATTCATGCTCACAAGAGAGAAAAAAGAAAACTGGAGCAATCTGAGCTGGAAGTTTACATAACGAAAGTCGTGCATAAAAGTAGAATCTTCAATCTTATTGAGGATCTAAAGGATGAAAACTATGGGGTGCAGTTTGTTAATCTGCAAAGTAAAATTTTGACATCAATGTTTTTGGATATTAGGCATGTTTTAGGAGAAAAAAAAAAGTCTCGATTTTCAAATACATATTTTGACCTTTTAAATTCATGTATTTATAAATGTTACATTTACTAACTAAAGATTTAGTTAGCAAGGTAAATATTTAATTTTAAGGTAAATATTTATTTTAGATTTATTTAAAAAAAAATAATATTGAGGTTTCTCATCAAAAATTTAGATCTAATCTAATTTTTTATTTTTCAAACTAAATATTTAAGTTTTGTAGCTAAATATTTAGTTATCTTACTGAATACTTAGTTTAAAACAAAAATGTAGCTTTTAACTAAATATTTAGCTTGGAAATAAATATTTCATTTTTAAGTATACATTTAGTTTATTTTTTTTTAAACAAATATCTAGTTTTTAACTATAAATTTACATCCATTATAAATTTTTAGTTTTTAACTATATATTTAGATTAATTCTATATATATAGTTAAAAAACTAAACATTTAGTTTTAAACTAACTATTTAGCTTTTAATTATATTTTTAGTTTTTATTATAAATGTAGTTTTTATGAAATATTTAGTTTTTAAATAAATATTTACATCCAAGCTCAATATTTAATTTTGAACCAAATGTTTAGTTACAAAACTTAAATATTTAGTTTGGAGAATATATATTTAAATTAGATCTAAATATTTATTTTCTTAAAATAAATATTTAGTTTGTAGGCTAAATATATAATTTTAAAATAAATATTTAGTTTAAAATTAGATATTTAGCTTGCTAACTAAATATTTAGTTAGTAAATGTAACATTTATAAAAACAGTAATTCAAAGGGTGAAAGTATGCATTTGAAAGACAAACATGTTTTCTTTTCTCCTAAAACAAGCTAAATATCCAAAAACATTTGTTAAAATGTTACTTTGCTGATTTACAAACGGTACTCCATAGAAAACTAAAGATGATGCAGGGAAGGATTATAGTTTTAAGGGATGTAAAGGAAGCTAAAACTCATCCAAAGCTGGAATCTAAAACAAAAATGTATCTGGATCAGCTGAGAGGTTCTAGCACAAATCCAGACTGTTCTCCCCACCGAGGAGTGAACGTCAGGTTCTCTCCCAACCACTCCTCAACCCCCTGAGGAGGCCAGACTGAGCTCTCCTCTCCAGAGGAGCGAGCAGCGCCGCCCCCCCGCCTGCCCTGCTTTTCGAAGCGAAGGAGAACCCTGCATACATACGTGCAGGCGGGCGATGAATGACACAGACGGGTGAAGGAGGGCGAGCAGTGAAATGACAAGGAGGGATGTCGGTGAGATTCAAACAAGCTGATATGAGTTAGCTCCTCACTCTGAATAATTCAAATGCTGATTCAATTACTGGAGCAAACGCTTCCTTCATAACTGCATTTTAAGAGACTTGCTCAGAACATTTTGTTTTTATGAAATAATAGTTGTAAATTAAGACCAAACTTACTAAAAACAGCTGATAATCTGATTTTTTGTGTTCATTTTAATGCAAAACTTACGAGGACAGGACAATGGCCACGGCATCGTTGAGGACACTTTCCCCAAACAACAGGGCATACAAATCCACATCAACCTTTAGCTCGTTGAAGATAGCCAACACTGTCACTGAAACAAAAAGATGGAGTCAGAATCTGCAAACAGGCCTAAAATACCAGAAAAGCTGTAATTTTGCTCCTAAATATCAGGAAATAATGCTTCCATGGCTGAAGTTCGAATGGTTTTCCTCACCGGGGTCTGTTGCTGAGATGATGGCACCAAAGAAGAGGCAGTCAGTGAAGTAGAAATCCCCCCCAAGCTGACCCACAACTTTCATAAAGGACACAAATCCGTACATGATGACGCTGAGAGAGAAGAAGATGGACAAGACAGTCACTGTTGTTCAGACATCATGCAGAGCTACTGGGTTTGTTGAACGGCGATGATGTCTGAGATAGAACTCCCCCCTGACCCAACTCAGAAAACTTTACACACCTCTAATAACAAGTGTGATAACAGCTCGGGAAGCCACAATTTTCAGTTTAAAACCGAACAGTATGTTACATGGAATCATGAGGAAAGTGAACCGTTGCATCCATACTGCATACTTTTACTCTGAAAGTGTCAAACAGGAAATATTATTTGTTACATTACACCAGGATTAGTATTAGCCAACTGATAGGTTATCTTCACTATTAATTGCTTATTGGCAAAAAAAATATATATTGTTATTTTGCCATGAATAAATCATATATTAAACCTAAATACAACCGTGACCCAGCTTTAAACCAAAGTGTGGGAATCGTTGCAAATAAGAAAAAGTCCAAAAATAATGAAATAACATTTTTTAAATATTGTAAAAAAATATATATATATATATATATATATATATATATATATATAAAAAAATAAATCAATAAAGATTTTAAAATAATTATTAATTAATTAAAATAAAAAATTGTATATATGTATTTTAATAAAAATAAATAAAAATATTTAAAAAAAAAATTTTTAAAAATCAATACATTTATTCATTTTTTTAAAAAAGTGTTAAAAAAATAAATACATTTTCATATATATACATAATAGGAAATTCTTTCACATGAAACATGTCAGGTCCTGACATAGATGCTCCATTTGGGGAAGTACAAGTAAATCAAGCAAACGTCGTTTGGTTCATTTTAGTGACACCCATGAGTTTCCATCTTATTTTAAGCTGAACTGATACTGAAATATGTCATTTTGCTCCAGAGCGGGGTGAATATGCACCAGTGAGTCTACAGCTGAAATCCAATTTTGCAAGGTAAATATCGTACATGAATTTCCATAACACAGAGGCAAAGCGGTCAACCTTTATTCAGAGGGTCACAGGTTGGATTCCTGCTTTGCCTGCCCACGCGGATAAGCGTCTTTGTCTGGCACCATCCCCGTGTGAGTGTGAGGGTGCACGGGACTGTGACTTACCCAATGACAAAGCAGGATATGACGGTTCCAATGAACGCATAGGCCAGGATGGAGCCAATGTTTCTAAAAAAGTGTCTCTAAAGATATTGGGGGGAAAAAAACATAATAATAGCTCTAAAAAACTATTTTTTAATGAATCTATTGTTACTAAGCTAACTACTTACCCTTTTCAGACTGTAACCTGCATGGAAGATTATAGGAGGCAACAAAATGTTGAAAAACACCTCTGGGTCAAAGGTCACCTGTAAACAACAGCAACTAAACAATCAGTATTTACACTTTCAAGTTGAGGATACAATGTGCCACAGTTTGTAGTTGTGCTTATCCCACCAAAACTACCCCTAAATGCAGTTAGCAACAGAACTTAACAAGCTCTTTGCATTGGTCACTCATTAACCAGTCACATGACGCCTCCTCCCGTCCGATCGCTCTTACCTTTCTGAGCATCTCGTCGTCCTGCATTTGGGGGCCCCTGCCCTGTCGGATCTCCCCCTTCAGGGTGTACTCATAGAATCGTCCGCTGACGTTGACCAGTAAAGTGGCGGGGCTGGCGTTGACGGCACAGCTGAGGGTCACATTGCTGATGCTCTGGGGCACATGGACGCCATATCGCAGGATCACACCCACTAACAGGCCTTCGAGGGGGGGAGCAGACGAGGCGTTACGATTTAAAGTTCAGCTATTTGAGGGTTCCTTTTAAAATTTAGAGTTGACAATGTTCACATTAAGGATTTTTTGTAATAACACAACAATATTAATAGTAATACATACTTTCCAATCAGCTCAGACATTTAGGTTTTTCTTAGCCTCTTGATGCCTGGTTTTGTTTAAATAATGAAATTCAACAAATATAATAAATGAAATAAAAATTCACTAATCTTTTTGCTATCATGAAGATATTGAATTATTTTGCATAAATAGGTGTCAAGGGATCAAACTAATAAAAAAAGGAAAAAAAATTGCACAACTTTTCTATTATACCTCTTTTTTACATATCTGTAGAACTACAAATACTTTAAAAAATTGTGCTTTAAAAAAACTAAATGAATACTTTTATAACTCGATTTTAGAATTGGTGGAATTTATTAATAGTTTGTGATAAAAATAAATCCTTAAACAGGTTTGGGGCCTGTTTCAAGAAGCAGGTTCAACAAATTTAGAGTTCAAACCTGAACTTAGAGTCACTGGACTCAAAATTCTCAAACTCAGGGTTTTCGGTTCCAGAACAGCTGAAAATGTTTGATTCAATCAACTTGAAGTTGTCAGAACCAGAATCAGGTGTGAGCGTCGCGACCATTGAAAGCCCTGATCAATGGAGCAAAGACAGCACGATTCACCATGGCAACGGGAGCAAACAGCTGAGTTTTTTACTTCCGGCAGCGGAAATTGATAAGTTCCTTCAAGCAAATGCCGACTATAGGAGCACATTTTCTGCAAGAAAAGCAACACAGCTGCAGCGGTAGAACAGAGAGAAAATATCTGCAGTTATTTGAATCATTTCTAATAATGAATAAATAATGTCAGGAAGGTTATTTTGTCACTTGTTGGGTAAGGAGTGGTTTTTTAATCTGTTACTAATTTAATCATTAATCTCCGTAATCGCATGAATGACCCCCCCCCCCTACACACACAGATATCACTGCACACTAAAAAGAAATTGTAGCTGCCTGGCATATGTTGAAAAAAGTATTTATTTAATTTTAATTCTCAAAACTTAAAAAATAATCGGCAAATTTTTTTTAAGCGTAAAAGCACTTTCCATGGCTGGGAATCGAACTCGCAAACTCCGCAGAGGGAAGCAGAGTTGCTGACAACTGAGTTAATATTTGACGCAAGTGCTGGACGGTAGGTATCACTGAAATAAAAATGAATTAGTAAACTGCAGTCAGTCGACTCGTGTCCTCCAAATCCTCTACCGACGTAAATAACATTTCCACTGGATTAATCAGCCTCCTCGCCTACATGATCCTCTATGAATGAACGTGTCATTTTGGTTTCTGCATGGTGGAAACATGACGTCTTTAATGTGAAGGAACTCATATTTGAACATCTTTCACTTTAAAAAGGGGCGGAGACCTCAGAGAACTCTAAATTTCCTGAAGAAAACCTGCTACCGACCAGGTTTCGTTCACAGACTCAGTTGCCATACTGATTGATTCTGAGTTCAGCTTAACCCGCTTTTTGGAACGGGCTTGGTTTCGCCCACTTTCCCGGGTTTGAGTTATCCCTCTTTCTGGGACCGAAAACTCAGAGTTTCGCCGAATTTGGAGTTCACAAACTCAGAGTTCCAACAAAACCTGCTTCTTGGAACGGGTCCCAAGTCTTTATTTTTTTATAACAATTACAAAAATGGTCCTCAAAAATGAATACCATGTGAGAGGGGTGGACTTCTCGGCACTTAAATATTTATTTTAAAATATTTTTCAAAAAACATAATGAAAAAATATATATTTAAAAAGTTTTAGCAGCATTTCTTTAAAAATTATTCCAATTTCAGCGCTATTCAAATGTATTTATTTTTATGTTAAAGTCCAAGACTTACCAATAACATCCCACATGTTATGGGTAGAAGAAGTCAAACACAACTACTTTGAAAAATTGAGCAATGGAGTCACAATTATTTTGAGGATTGTCATCTGTAATTATTTCTTTTCAACGATTTGTTTGAATAATTTTATTATTTTTTACACTGCGTTATTGTTTTGGACGTATCTTTGTAAATCACTTTAAAATTAGGATTTGTTTATATGAATATAAAAGTGCACGCTAATGCATGCAGTGCTTGTGCAGATCTTTGGTCATTCCAAACTGTTTATGAACATTTTCCTGAGAAATATTCTGTTCTTGCATCAATTTGTGCAACCTTTTTATTTATTTATTTATTTATTCATTCATTCATTTTATTAATCCAGCTTTGGATATTTTGTTTATTTATTTTAGAGGACAACTATAATCATAAATGTTGAACTTTGAGTTAATTAGGTCAAGCCCAACCGGAAGTAAACACAAACTGCAGGATTTGTTTTCCTGAAAGGGGCGTGGCTTGATCAGATGTGACTTATTACATTTCAGAAACAAGTTATTAATAACTATGTTAGAATTATTGGAATGCCCCAAAATGTTACCGTCGATAAAAATAACAATATTAATAAAATGTCTAACGAAATATTACAATTCAAGTTTTAAAATTTAATGGAACTACAAAGCGCATTCACACACATTTACATGGAGGCCCGCGTAGCTTAACACGCCAAATGAAACCGTTTAATTGGCTTATCGGTTACGTTTAAGGAGCTAAACTACGGTGTCCGAGAAGGCTAGCATTAATTAATTGACATGACCGTTAGCCACCCTTCATGTGCTTACCGTAGATCATGGCGAGTCCTGTCTCGTGCAGGAACCGAAATCGCCGGTGTTTAAAAAGCCAAATAGTTAGAATGGTGAGAGTCAACAGTAGGATGAATATGAGTAAGTTGGCACTGTCCTGTCGGTGGCTTTCCTCAGCCATTCTTTCAGTGACGTTGTCCAACACATTGCTGTCGCCTCGGCTCTGGACGAACAAGGCAGTCAGTAAAACAGGCAGCAAAAATGGAGGTCTGAACGTTTTCAGACTGAGCAACAGCCTGCGTAGGAATTTCATCGTGGCCTTGTGGGAGAAAATAAAATTTGTCGTTGGAACCTCTGTTGGTTTAGCTTGGAATTCAGCCCCCTTGAATGCAAATGACAGCTCTCCCCGTGACCGCAACAAAAACACATGCACTTCCGGTTTTCAAAATAAAAGCCGTCAAAATGTG
>NC_050525.1:19892736-19984082 GCF_002922805.2 Oryzias melastigma | reverse complement strand
ACAATAAAATGAGATTTTGACCAATAAATTAGAAAAATACTAATTGAATTGAATGAAAAAATATCATCATTTATTTATTTATTTTGCAGCATAAATTCTTCTGTGATCTAGTGTTTTTTTCTTTTGTTTTGCGTTCAGGTTTATAATTTTTGTATTTTAAGCATTAACATGACAAAAAGTGTAATAATTTAAATTAAATATATCTTAAAAATATAATGAACTGGCAATAAAACAGGAAAGGAAGTGAACATGGATGATTTGGAAGAAATTTGAAATGAGGAGGATTATTTTCTTCAACTGCAATGATTTTGAACTTAGAGATGGCTATGCTATAATAGTATTTTAGTTCAGGTTTGTAAGGGGCATGCAGAAGAGAGTAGATACAAAAGGAAGATGGGATGTCAACAGAGGCTTACTTCTGGATCAACCCTCCTGACACTGCAGACTTTTTGATTTTAGCTAAAAACCGCATAATCATTGGGGGAAAAAAACCCACTGGGAACAATTTTGCAATAGATAAAAATATGGTTAGAGTTGGAATTTAATACCTGTTTTTTTTTTTTTTTTTTTTTTTCATGCTTGACTCAGGTGAAAGTTCAGCGAAAGTAACAAGCAAAAGCTGGAAGAAAAATAAAAACCAGGATGTCTACCAGAAATTTGCCTTGGTTTGTGGTTATAGTAACCACCACCATCATGGCACAAGACCAAGAAATTTGGAGAAAATGTTACTAAAAACAAAGACGTTTTAAGTGTTTAAAGCTTTTTTCCCCCCTATTTTTAAGTTAATGAATATTATAACTGCTTAAATTACATTGAAAATTTTCCTGGTTTTATTTTAACCCGTTTTTGTATTTTCCTTGCATTTGAGAGTACAGCATAAACATCATTTTCTTTTAGAACCAGTGAATGCCTCTTGAATAAACAATGGATTTGACGACTTTTGAGCACAAAGTTGGAAAAAGTCAAAATGGCAAAAAATCTCCCCTTTGACTATTGAGAGAATATAGTATGTTGAGAAGGCAGACTCATCCTATTTGTGTATGTTTAATTCTTGATTTGTAACATGTGTCTGCATGTTTGTGTGTAACTTTGGATTTGTGCGCGTTATTCTTGATTTGTAACTTATATAGTACATGTGTAGCTTTATGTTCTTGCAATAGTGTAGTCATACTTTTGTGTATTTTGTATTTTTTTACATGAATAATCAATTGCAAGTACACACAGTTATGCACAAAATGTATTATATGAGTTACAAATCAAGAATTGTGCATGCACAAATCCAAAGTTACACACAAATAGTCAGACACAAGTTACAAATCAAGAATTATGCACACATTAATCGGATGAGACTATATTCTCTCCATATTTGCCTTTTTGTTTTTTTCTGTTGGAACAGGAAAAAGAGTAGTTAAACCACAATTGGACCACACATTTTTTGTGTGTCAATGTTCATTTGAAAAAAAAAACCTCAAAAGTGCACAGACATTAAAAAAATGTTCTGCTTTTCTGTCTCATGCAGACTTTAAGACGCTAAAGCAGCAGCCTGCAAGTGCAGCAAGTTATTCGCCTTAGCTGGAAAGCTGAAAAAAATAAATTTTTGCCCCACATATACAAAAAAAACATAATCAAAGAGTTGATTAGAAAGAGCAAGAAAAGCCCTCTTCAGCTGTGCCTGGTTGTTTTTAACTTTGAAACAGTTTCAGAAAGGAAGTCAAACGCCCCACACTCACACAAAGTGCCAATCACTTTTTGACATTAAACGAGGGGAAATTATTTGACAGATACGTTGTGAGATAAAACGAGTGTTACATAATTAAATTCTATCATAAATCACATGCAAAAAACGATCGTCACTCAATCTGTCATTTCAGAATTTGACAGGATGACTCCGTCAAGGAGGAGGAGTTATCTTACCATTCTAATAAAGTATTAATTTAAATTGTTTATTACAAATAGAAAACTTTTTATTTTATATAATTTTGTGTTTAAACAGTTATGTGTAACAACGTAGTCACATTTTTTATGTGGGAACGAAAAGAAAATCTCAATTTCTGAGTGATCAATCCCTTTCCTTTATATTAAATCTTTAATTTTTTCTTAATGCTAACATCTGCTGAGCTGAAACATTTTTATCCTTTACCACCTGTTTATTTTCAAAGTGTTAGGATAGTCGTCTACGTGTGTTCCTTCTGCAGCAGTCATGGCTGACAGGAAATGAAACTAGTGATGGTAAAAGTTGATTACATGCGCCACAGGAACAGAGAGATGAGCATGTGTCAGTCCTGAACGCAGCCTGTTTTCTGTCTGCCACGATGCTGGCCCTATTATTACTGCTTTGCTGTTTAAATGGATATTTGTTGGCCAATAAGGCTCCCGGTAAGAGTTGTTATTTTTTGATATTCATTTTTTTAAATCTTTATTACCATTTTGTTTGTTTTAGTCAGTTTAAGTGAACTTCAAGGCTTTTGAGGAATGGCCATAACATTTAGAAAATGGGTTAACGGGAAAATGTTTTAAAGCTTTTTCTTAGTAATTAATCAGTCTTAACTATGCTCAACATTTTATTTCTAATACAAATGAGTTGTTAAAAAGTGTAATTTGATGGGGAATCTGGGCTCAAAAATATAAATATAATAAATACTCATTTGTTAAATTTAGTTTAAAGCTGAAACTTCTGTACTCTCTTCTAAATTTTGAGTAAATTTCCGTTTGACGTCATTTCCCTTTATTTTCTGCCCCTACACGTTTGTGCATTTGTGTGGGATTAATCATCACCCTGTAAAACAGAAGTTAACTTTCCACTTCAGTAATAACTTTTGAATATTGTTACTTTTTTTATTTGTTTGCTTTATTTTATTTCAACTTATTAGAGAATGCTTATGACAATAAAAGCCCCAAAACAAGCTGACAGATTCTGTAAAACAAAGAAAGTTCTTTTGTTGGCGGCTCATGAAACTGAATGCATATCACATGCTAGTTTCCTGTCTTTGTTGTTTTCCTTTTCCCTTTTCATATACCTGTGTTAAAAGTTTACGTTTTGTTTGAAACGCTTTTAAATGTAATTTATTTTTCAGAAATGTTATAGCCTTACAAAAAAAAAGCTTTTATCTCAGCTCTTCTCTTGATGGAGGCAGACTGAACTGGTTTCAAGAGACCTTTTCGACAGTCTGTTAGCATTTACAGGTCAGAGGTGGGCGGCATTTGCTCTTTCACAGTCTGTACTGACTTAATAAAAGTCATCATGGGACCACACATGCAAAGTCTCAAACTCATGAGCTTTAGTGTCTTTTTAGGAGATTTTTACTGTCACGGAAAAGATGCTAAAATGGGTACAAATGTCCAAGGAGGTTTGTCCTGCTTATAGCAAGAACTAAAGCTAAATTAAAATTAAAAAAAATTATAAGAAGCGTTTTAAATTTCTTCCTACTTTGGCTAAATATTCTGTAAAATTCTGCAAACATGGTTGGTAAAATCCATTTTAAAAAACAGTTTTTGAATTTCAAATGATTCATAAATGAATTAGTTGGATTTAAATGGATATATGCAAAAAAAAACTCTTTAAGGAAAATTGCATTTAAAAAATAAAATTTATTTATTTTTAACTACTGTATTGCTAGAGGGTGGACAAAAAAAT
The DNA here is from genome assembly GCF_002922805.2 of Oryzias melastigma. Taxonomy (NCBI): domain Eukaryota; kingdom Metazoa; phylum Chordata; class Actinopteri; order Beloniformes; family Adrianichthyidae; genus Oryzias; species Oryzias melastigma. The sequence goes on along the minus strand of NC_050525.1, from coordinate 19,980,448 downwards.
CATGTTTTTGATGTTTTTGACATATTATTGTAGCATTTTTCTCATGATGGAGGACTTCTATAAGGAAAATTAAGCTTGTTCTGAGTATTTCCTTATTCAAATCATTGTGAGTGAGGAGCAGTTGAAAAAAAATCCGTGGTAAAGAGCTTGTAGGTGTGACGTCGAGGCTACGATCGGCGGGCAGCTCCATCCTGATGTATCTACTTGTAGACAAATAGATTAATGTACAATTTTGCTTTTTTTGTCTTTGCTGGCATTTGGCTCAAAACTGTAAGGCTGGATAAGTCTGATGTTGCTCGTTGTTAACGATGTGCTGGCAGTGTTTGGGTGAGTGTAAGAGAGGCTGTGAGCTAGTGGGAAACAGATAGGTGGTGGGAAAGGGGGGCGGGCTTACTCCATACCAACATTTTCACCCACAATTTAGAATTTCTAACTACCGCTCTGCAGAATCTATGTCCTTGAAAACAATACTTTTTTTTTTTTTTTTTTTACTAAAAAATTGCACAATTATAATTTAAAAAAACACGGGGAACGCTTTGAAAATAGATCAAAAAATGATCGGAGTGAAGCAGGTTTAATTATGTAAACCTATTAACTAAAATTCTTTAGAAGTTCTTGAGTTCAATAATAATGTTCTGATCAGAAGTCAGTTCTGTGGGGTTGTTGGTAACAGAAATCTGAGAGCAAGTTGTGATGTTGTAATTTAGAGCTGCTGCATGTTTTAGCTGGAAAAAAGCAATAATGGAAGCTCTGAAATGATATTTGTTATCTCAAAGAAGCTTGAATCAGATTGTCTTTTACAAACCAGACTCAGAAAATGAAGTGAATGCATCATTTTAACCATGTGTGCATTGAGAGGAGGTCAACATTTAAATATACTTGGAAATTATATAATGCCACTGGTTCAGATTTTGACTAAATGTGATATAATCCTGCAAAATTCTAATTTATTTTATTTTTTTCCCTCATTTAATCATTTTATGTTGTATTTAAAAAATGTCTGTAGCCTATAAAGCAGCAGTCAAGTGACGTTTGAGAATAGTTATCATTTATAAAGTAAAAAGAAGATTGCAACTCTAAAAAAAAGTTGCAAAATTTCACATGCAATGTAAGATTATTTTTATTGATCATGCTAAATCTGGATTACATAATAACGTATCTTTTCATGCGCTTTTGACAGACGTGGACTGTTTGGTGGTGGATCTGAAATATGTGTCCTGTTCTTGGAAAAAGACTACAGATGGAAATTATACTTTTACCAGCTGGTTTGTAATATTTTCACTCTTTTTAAAAGACTTTCAAGTCCTATTTTAGAAATAATACTTTATTTATTTGCTTTATGGTTCTCATGCTATCTGCTTTAATCAGCATCATCTTGTTTTAGGTTGATAAGGAGTTACTTCTCGCCTCTATATTTGCCCATCTAAGAGAATATCTTGTTTTTGTTGAAGCTTTTATACCCTCTTCTTTTTTTGCTTTTGCGATATCTTACTAAACACGTATTTATTAGATTCTGATTACACTAACTTCTCCTGAAAACAGAATTTAGAAAATCATTGAAACCTGTCCTGGCTGTCATTTAATTGTAACTTATATTTGCAAACTAATAATAAAGACAGCTTAAAGTAAGTTTGATTTATTTCTGTTGAATCTCCATTAAAACTGTTTTCTAAAGTGGCAAAACTAAAAAATAAGCATATTTTTTTATGAGTTTTACTTTTTTTTTTTAGAAAAAAAAGGAGAATATCAAAATCCAAATTACTTTTTTCTGTATTAAACATTGAAGGAATTGTCATGGGAAAAAAAAAATCATCTATTTAATTTACTTTGTTCTAATCTGCACTCATGAAATCAGTTATTATAGTGACACATTTTGCTATATTTAAATCATAATTGTATTTATAGGTTCGAAAAAGAGACAGTGCATGAATGTGTGGAGTATCTACCAGGAAACAGCACACACACCGGGTGTAACCGACCTTACGTTGAAACACAGAGGTTTGACACGTTCCATACTGTGTTACAACGCGGAGATGAAAGACAAGAGCAAGAACATCAGCTTAAGATGAAAGGTGATGAAAACACGTCATATGAAACAATTCTGACGTTATCGATGACTAAATATTTGTATATCCTGAACAGTCAAGTTGAACCCACCGACTAACGTCACCGTCAAATATGGATCCGACCAAAACTTGTGGTTCTACTGGAACCAGACTCACAAAAAATGCGTGGAGAGTGAGGTCCGCTACAGGAAAAAACAAATGAAGTGGGAGGTAGGGTTCTGTTTTGGGGTTTTTGGTCTTCCTGTTGTTTTCTCTTGCCATCATTCTGTCGTTCTTTTTCTTCAGCACTCCAGGGTTTTCACTGACAAGTCCTACTGCATCAACCTGCCGTCAAACAACTCCAGATATGAGCTCCAAGTGAGAAACAAGCTGGACGGCGGATGTGGGGGCGCCCCCGACTACTGGAGTGAATGGAGCGAGCCCGCCATCTGGGGCTCCAACAACAGCACAGGTATGACTGCTCGATAATATACGTCACTGGAACAGTACTTCTTTACAAAACATGCATGAAAAGGTTTTGTCTGCTTTTGTTATGAGTCCTTTTTAATAAATTGTTCAGCTGAAATGAAAAAAATAGTTAAGATCAAATTTGCTGGGGTTTTGTTTTTTTGTTTGTTTTTTTTTTTTACATTTTATGCCTTTTTTCAGGTTTTCCTGAAAGATTATTCAAATGAAAATGCATCACAGCTGATGTGATATCATTAATAAATATTTTTGAACATAAACTACCACAAAAAGTGCAAATTTGACAAATTCTTTAAAACCTCTCTACTAAATACTGCAACTATGATCACCTACAAAGGAGTATTTTTATCTTCTAATGGTAATTGATGGACAGGCTTACTAACTAAGTGTATTTCTTCAACTTTTTTTAATCTCAGAATCAAATCATAGTGGAGGCTCAATGTCTGTGTGGTCACTAGTGTGGTACGTGATGGGGGCTATAGTCCTCATTCTGCTGGTCATGATGCTGCTGCACCATGAAAGGTGAGTAAATCTGTTTTTTTTTTCTTCTTTTTTTATTTTGTTTTTGCTTTTGTGTTCTTTCCATTAGAGCAGGGGTGTCAAACTCAATCACACAGGATAAACAGGATAAACATTTACTGAACACACTGAAACAACATTTTTAAAACTTTAAAAACTTTTTAACATTACTATGAATAACAACAGGCAGGAATATTATTTTTCGAATAAATCAACTTAAACTTTTAATAACTTTCAATATTTTACTCAAAAGCCAGCAAGGCCACATATGGTTTTAAAATGGGCAGAAAATGTGGACCCTGAATGGGTTTGTCCGCAGTTTCCGTGTTTTCCTGTTTTTGCCCACTTTGGCTTAAGTGGGCACTCAATGGGTTGGCTTGCTATGCTAGCTAGCCGCCCATTGGACAACTGAGAATGCTACAGCAGAGCTCGCTAGCTTGATAAAGTGGAGCTTGCTAACCCAATGCACCAGAGCTTGCTAGCTCAATACAGTGGATCTTACTGGCTTGATAGCTCGCTACAGCGGAGCTCGCTAGCTTGCTTCAGTGGACTTTGCTGGCTTGCTACATCGGAGTTCTCTACATCAGAGCTTGCTAGCTCCATACAGCGGAGTTTGCTAGCTCGCTACAGCGTAGTTCGCTACAGCAGACCTCTGTAGCTCGCTACAGTGGCGCTCACTAGCTTATGCATCATTAGCTAAGTTGCTAACTCGCTGCAGTGGAGCTCTCTAGAATGCCAACAAGCCACTCCCCTGAGTGCCCACCTCAGCTAATGTGGGCAAGCACACGGAAACAGCAGACAAACCAAATTGGAGCCCACATTTTCTGCCCATTTTCTTCCCACTTGGCTTTTCTGTCTTGGTCTCCATAAAAATATGCTTTGTCAAAATTATACAAGTTAGAAATAAGTGCAAGATAGCATTGGGTCATTAATAACAATAAAATCAAATGATCTGGAGGGCCGGATATAATTACCCGGAGGGCCTGACCTGGGCCTTGACTTTGACACGTGCACAAGACATTTGAATAATTTGTGCTATTATATCCTAGCTCTCTCTTATACAGATGCAGTTTTCGGTTGTTTTTTTTTTTTTTTACTATTCAATTGCAAAACTTTCTTAGATTTATTTGGATCACAACATTGCTTTAGTTTAAAATAAGAATAGAATATGGAATTCAGCTCAAAAGCTGAAAAGCAAAAGTTATTCTTGAAAGTGTTTAATGTGTTTACCTTCATCTCAGGCTCAGAATCATCCTCATCCCTGTGGTTCCTAAACCTTCCCTGGTCACCCATGATATTGAGGTTAGTAACTCCTCTGAAACATGATGGTTTCACACAAAAGTTGTATGGCTAAGTTCTTACCAGACAGAGGGTCGGCGCAGTTGTAAAAGGTGACGTTAATGATGGTAATTTTCTGAGACTTTTAAGTGTTTTAGGTTTTAAGCTCCAAATATAAAGAACTAAAGAATTCTCACTTTAGTAAGAAAGCCCCTGAAAAGGGAAAGTTTTGTTGGACAACCCTTTAACACCTGAGGTGACACTTAAACATAAAATCTTCAACATACTGAAACCAAGGAATATAAACCCTGGAGCTTTGGTGTTAAAGGGTTGATGAGCAAATGTACAGATTATCTGATGTGATTTGTGTTTCTCTCTGAAGGAATGGTTTCAGTTCTCCAAAAGTCTCAAAGAGGGCTTTAAGACTAACTACAACGAGCGGGCCTGCCCTGTGCGTGAGTACATCTACGTCTCCCAGTCGGACAGCGACAGCATTGACAGCGTCAGCCTCTCTGTCAGCACCGACCAAACCGACTGCTCCGGCTTCACGGCTGCGGATGGACCAAAGGATCCATCAGACACCCAGTCCTCCTCCAACATCTCACCTGAAGAGAAACCATAAGTTCCACCTTAAAACTTAAAGCAGTCAAGTTTGGTTTTATTGATCCCTCAAAAAGCCTCAATTGTGGGTAAAAATTAGGGCTGGGCGATACTGAGCATTTGGGTATCGATAAGATTCCGGTTAATATTGCCAATATCAATATCAATATTTTTCGTAAATGCGACATAAACCTCAAAATCTCAATTATTTTAATTAATGTGAATGTTTTCTTTTTTACATTTCCATTTTTTGATTACTTGAAAAACATAAAAATAGAATAAGAGCAATATTTTCAAATAAATGGAAAAAAGTTTATAAAATGCAAACTTCTTGAAATAAAAAAAGTGAAGACGTGAATGCAAGACAGTCAACAAACCAAAAGAAACAAGTAACTATGATATAAGAATAAATCTAAATGTTTAGCGATGAAAAAAAAAGCATCTGGTAGAAATATAAATAATTTATAACTTCTTTGCCTTTAAATAGAACAATAAAAACAGGTTAAAAGTCAGAAACAAGTCAGCATTGAGTGGAAATAGGGTGCACAATGCATGCCAAGTGGTGAGGCAGCGACTCAGCTTTGTCCTTTTCACAGATACAGAAACGTTTCAAACAAGAGTAGAAATATAGACATCTGTGGGCCGGTATTGATCTGATACCAACTTGAGATCGATACTATTGATATTTTAGATTGATCTACCCAGCACAATAAAAATAGTTTATTGCAGTCATTAAAAGATTTGTGGATGATTTATGTTTAGAAGAATTTTTCTAGTAATTTCAATTCGTAGAAGGTCCGGCATCATTTCTAGGGGTGTAGGGATAAATCAATTCGGCGATATATCGCAATATTTCATTTGGCAAACCTTGGATCAGTTTAAAATGCTGACAAGATTATATTTATTTATGAGCGTTCCTCAGTATTTTATTTTTGTTTTCCACCTGAACCCGCTAATTCACTGAGCCTCTTTGAGCAGCTCTAACCAAACCAAAACAACAACAACATGATCTCGCCAGAACTGAAACTCTGTGCCACTCTGATGAAAATATCATATAAACATGCAAATTGTGATGCTTTATAGCGGGCTCGAATAAAAATAAGTAAAAAAAAAATACGGCTGCATGGTGGGTAACAGCTTAAAGTTTTAAAAAATAGTGAAAAATTGTTCTGATTTAGTCTTGAGATATATCGTGATATGTATCGTGACACTGTATCATGATACATATCGTATCGCAAGACTCTTGCCAATACCCTTAATCATTTTACAATTAATCCAGTTTTTTTACTCTTATAAATAACTCTTCAAAGACACACAATTAATAGCATATTTTTTGGTTGATCAGATTTTTTTTTTTTTTAAATAAAAGGAATCTATCTCAGAAGTGTATTTCTATTGTAAACTCCATCTTTTTCTTTACCTGAAAAAAATCCAAATAAATAGTGTCAAGTTTGTTTTCATTCTTTTGCTTTTCAAGTTTTCTTTTATATTAATGTGTCTTAAGTTGTCACATATCCTCAGGTGAAATGTGGCAATTTTAATACAACTATCAAAAAAGAGCAGTGTGGGATTGTAAAGCTTGGAGGGAAGTTAAGTAAAATGCGTAAGATGAAAAACAGGGATTTTAAGCTTTTGTTTTCTATTGTTGCAGTTTTACAGACAAGTGTTAAAGCAATGGTATCTTTATTGTTTTACTATTTCTCCTTGTTTGGGGCTTCTTTTTTCATAGTCGTCAATATAAAAAGAAATCTCTCCTTATAGGATTAAACATAAACATTTTACATGTGATACATTTCTGTTTGCATTGGTATTTTTTGGTAAAATGTCTTATTAATGTATGCAAATGTCCTTATTTTTTAATGCAGTCTACTATATGAATTATGAGTATATGATATATTTCACTGATATGTAAGTTTAAATTGGTAGGCAGTTATCCTCATGTCACCCTTAAACAGAGAGTGAATGTAAGTATCCGAATGCAAAAGTCGCTTTACAATTTCCAATGTATTTTATTGATTTATTTCATCTTGTATTATTGTGTGATGTATTTTATGTTGAAGTGAACATATTTACTCTAAAAATATTTTTTTTTGCTTTTGAATCTACTAAAATCAGGACTAAAACAAATAAGCCACTTAAATGTTCTTTTTGTTGATTATTTGCATGATTCTGTTTCATGTTGATTTTTAATTAAAAGGTTTATTAGCTACTTGTAGCGATTGTTTTTTTTCCCTCACATTTCCTGCCTCAAGTATCTCTCCCCTTAGCAATAGTACACTTCAAGTTTATTTTAATAAGTAAGCTTGAGGCTGCCCTCTCTTCATGCAGAGGGGGTCCCTGAGTTCTCCGGCTCAGCCATGAACTGGAGATTACATCACATCTGAGCCTAGGGGTGTCCGTGCCCCTGTGGTGTTGGTTCTGGTCCTTGCCTCCGAGTCTCTTCAGAACTCCCAACTGTGGGGAAACCTAGTCCGTCCATGTCTAGTACACTCACCAGGGACCCCCTCTTCTCTTGGGTGGGAGGGATTGGCCTCTGCCTCACTCTCTATTGGAAGTCTCGTGGGGCGGGTGGGCAGTTCCCTGGAGAGTGATTGGAGGGTCTTAGTTCATGGCTTGGGTTTGGGGGATTCTAAGAACTCTCAGGTGGGGGGCTGAGGCCCCCTCCTCACACAGCAGGAGGAGTGTTCTTTGGCTGGGCTGGGCTCATGCTCTCCATGCCCCCTATACATTAACTGACTAAATGAACATTTTTTATAAATTTACAGTCATGAATTTTTCAAACTCTTTCAATGAAATGTTTTTAAAGTAGTTATTTGTGGTCTAAAACACAATTTTTTGCTCAAACTTTCTTCTTCTTCTGGAATAAGGTGTAATGCTATAGCGTGATCACCACCTAGTGGCCAAACTGAAACGCCCTAGGAGAAGCAGAACAATGTTTACAATGTTAATGAGAACATTTTTGTCAGAACTTCCCCTTTTGAAAAAACATGTAACACTGTCTGATATTAATAATCTCATTATTTCACTAATAAATGTTGTTGTATATGAACTGTATCAGATTAATATTAATATATTTAAAGCATATTATAGATTATTAAAGTGTTTCTTAAAAAATGTTTATAATTGGGTAAACTGAAAATTTAATTGAACTGAGTAGATCGAAAGAATCGGAAAAAAAAATGGAATCAAATGGATGCAGACTCTTGTGAATCGAATGGAATCATTTCTGGAAATTATCGATACCTAGCCTTAATGCATATGTGCATGTGAGCAGTACTGAATACAAAAAAAATATATACTGTATAGCAAGTCAGTAGATCACATGCACATATAGTGTAGGAAGTACACTAACAAAATACTTCTTCAGACTAACTTGGAAAACTAAGTTTACAATGTCAGTTAGTGCTGGGCGATAGAAAAGTGTCTATCGTCCCATTTCTCCTCTATCGTTTATTTCGTTGCTAAGCTAATTTGATCAATCATTATGCCAAATATGTCATTATCAGAACCTCCAGGACTTCACGCGATTGGTTACACACCCTGCAACTTTTTATTTTCACCACAACTTTACCAATCTACCGTGACAACAGTTATGGATGATGATGCAGCTTTGTGACCGTTTCTCTTCTGACTCCTTACCGGGAGTCGTGCTGTCTTTTATTTTCTCTCTGTCTTTTTTCTCTTCAAGAAGCACGTGAACAGTTATACCATTTTATTTGGAGATTATTCTGTTTTTTTTTTTAACTTTGTAATTTTCGCTGGAAAACGTAATTTTAATCTAAAGTATGTTTAAATCAGCACACAAATATTTGTTATTATGAGCAGTAAGGACCAAAAGTTCATTTTGTGTTTCACAGTTCTAGTCAAGGTAAATGAAAGCACACCAACATTGTATATAGTGATGGCGAAGTATTTTCCTAGAGCATGTGTCACAATAAAAAGAGTCGGAATATGAGAACGTAAAGTTGATTTTATAATTAACATTTTTAGGGGCTTTTTAAAACAATATTATATTAAAAACATTGCAACTTTTGTTGCAACTTTTCACAAAAGCTGCCACAACATCAGGCATATTTTCAGAGAGTAGCTGAAAATATACTTTATTGTCATATATCTTGATATATATCGCATCTTGACATAAAATATTTTATATATTGATATAAATTTTTTTTCCATATCGCTCGGCACTAATGCCAGTGCCTCACTTTCAAGATGGATATCCTTATATATCTATTCTATTTCAGGATGGATATCCTTATAGTATAGTTAAATAGTTTACTTATATACTTACAGTATTTTTTTTTCTGCTAAGGGTTGGTTGTAATTTTTTGTCCCACACCAGGGAAATATTTTGTTTTCCGTTCTGTATAAGATAAAATTTACTGATCAACTGATAGGTCAGTGTAGTTTCTGCGCCCTCCGCTAGGGGGAGTGTAGAGCCCCGAACAACACGGAACTGAAGTCTACGCATTTTCCTCACAGAAGAAGGGTAGGGCGCAGGGCGGCTGGCTGGCCCCCAACAAGAAGAGCGCTACTTCCCCGACCCTACCGATCTGCTATAGTCATCAATTGAGGCCTTCAGATGAGATTTAAGACTTATACGTGTTTTTAGTTGGTTTTTACGCTCATACTTTACTGGCCATCTAAAAAATTGCAGCCCGACAAAATGACAGATCCGGTAGTAGCCGACACTCGCCGGTTGAATTCTAAGCCCCAGGATCTGACGGATGCTTACGGCCCCCCGAGCAATTTTCTGGAAATAGATGTCTACGATCCTCAGATCGTTGGAGTCGGAAGAAACCGTTACACAACTTATGAAGTTCGAATGAGGGTAGGTTTAAAACCTCTGACCGAAAGGGGAATTAGCTAAGTGTGCTAAGCTAACTGATAATTGCAATGTTTTTGCTAAGCTGTTAGCATGTCGAGTCGGTAGGCTAAAGAACGGGACTGTGACGTGTACGGTAGCCCCCTCGAGTCGCTTCAGAGGCCGCAGAAGTAGGACTCGAGTCGCGGGGATTAAAGACGGCCTAGTTATTTATTATTATTATTATTATTATTATTATTATTTTGTTAGCTGTTTGATGTTGCTACCTGTGCTATTTACCCGTAGAAGTTTCTTGAACATTTGAGTTGGACGAAAATATACTCAACTAAATACTGCTTCAGTTGATTTAAATTCATACAAAATGTTTAAGTCGCACAAGGTTAGAAAAAGCTAATCAAATCTAACCAATTATGATATTGGTTAATTTATAATTATTCCAGCAACGTTTCATAGCTATGTTAAATATTCTTAATTTAAATAGCTAACTATATGTATTCTTTCAACAAGTGGGTAACTAAAAAAACAACTCTAATCCTGTGTTCAAGAGCAATTGTACTTTTTTTAGGTCATAGTAGTACCATGTAGTTTATTAGCTACCCAGAGCAGTACTGGTTGTAGATTTATTCCTCTGAAACTGTTTAGCTTGTAAAAGGGAGATGCTGAAATCGCTAACACTGCACATTCCCAAGACATTTTCAGGAAGCGGACACAGGATGGACATGGTCGTTACAAAACTGCACTTTACCAGACTTGTCTTTTTTTGTCTTAAAAAATAGTGTTGTCAGCGCTGTTTAGTTTCTTAACTTCAATACCAACAAGGTTTGGCTTGTAGAATTACACTGCAACAACTGTTGATTCAGTACTTTAAGTTTCAATGGAAGTTGAACTTTTTTTTTTTTTTTAGATAGTTTTGGATCAAAACTATTGACTAATGAAGAGAAAGTTTGAATAGAAAATGCAGAATTCTTACATTTAAGTTTTGTTTTGTGAAATTTACAGCAAACAATCATGGGACAAAAACATGCTAAATGTCCCTGCGTCCGTTTCTGCTATAGAAAAGTTCATTGTTGTCTGCTCAAACCAGAATCTGTGTCCCTAACCCAATAATAAATGGAGGGACATGTATCTCTGAGTGAGTTAGTTGAACAGCAACCTTTTATGCATTATTTGGAAGAACACGTGTATATTTTTTTATTTTTTTGTCCTGTATGTAACAAAAAAAAAAGTTCCAGACAGATTCAGCAACGATTAATATAGCATTTGTGTAGTGGATCTACTTATCTACAAGTTGTGAGTAAAATGCCACAAAAACATGTTTAAAACATGATTTTCATTGGAATGGGGCTTTAATAAAACATTGTTTATAGCTGAGATTAGCACTTGTGAACATTATCTTTTATGCTTTTTCTAAAATTCCATAGATTTCCAGTCAACTGTTAAAATAATATACATATCAGCATTACATATAAATGTACAGGATACTCTGTTTGGCATTACTTGTGTTTTGCAAATTCTTACATTAAACTTCCTCTGTTCTCATAGTAACTTTCATCACCACTTTAACTGGTAAACCGTTGACTTTTACCAAAATGAATAACCTAATTTGTTTCTTTTTCTATGTAGACAAACCTTCCCATTTTCAAATTGAAGGATTCCTGTGTTAGGAGAAGATACAGCGACTTTGAATGGTTAAAGAATGAGCTGGAGAGAGACAGTAAGGTGAGTAACTGACAATAACATTTCAGGCTAATAATTAAAGGATGCCAACTTAAACGAGTAATTACAGTGACCCAGTGTAAACAGGTTTAAAAAACATAAACATGTTATCTGGTAAAACAGTAGTTACAGTGCTGGTTTTGAACTTAATTCGAGAAAATAAAAATGCAGCTTTTGGATGCATTGTCACAACAGCTATTCCATCTAAAGTCAGAGAATATTTGTTGATAAATGGATGCAGATGCTCTTTTTTTGGGGGGTTGTTGATGTAAACGGTCTTACTTTTAGATTGTGGTACCACCCCTGCCGGGGAAAGCACTAAAAAGACAGTTGCCGTTCCGCGGAGATGAGGGCCTTTTTGAGGAGTCTTTCATCGAGGAGCGGCGAGTGGGCTTGGAGCAGTTCATCAACAGGTCGGTCAACTCAAGAAAATGACAATATTGTTTCCAACAGACATGCTTTAAAGAGATTACCAAAAAACAAACTTTAGAAGAACACGTGTATCGGCGCGGCTTCTCTGCCATACTTGCAGAGAGTTGGATGACATCACATCATTTATTAAGATGTTTTTGTAGTATTCTTAACTTCATAATATATATATATATTTGTTGAAATCGTCAACTATATTTAAAACAAAATCTGGTTTTCAGAACTTATTTTAGCAAGCAGTTTTTTTTTTATTAACAACAGCTCAAAAGAGGAGTGGGAGGAAGGAAAAAAACATATTTAACCCCTCCATAGGTGAATATCACTACAGAAATCATACCAATAACCATTAATACGTCATAATCTAATTTCACATATTAAGACAGTTGTTTTTATACTTGGATTAATTCTTCTTTTCTGTCTCATTTTCAGTGTTATTTATTTTTTTCATGTTTAAAACAGACTTTGATAGCTTTACTTTGACGACTTATTTACTTGCAGTGACAGTAGTGCATGAAGTTTTTAATGCTAATACACCTAAAATCTTAAATTATTCCCCAATTTTAGAGCACTTTATTGAATTGTATTTTTCTCTACATTTAGAAAAATCCCAACTCGGCAATCTCGAACACCACGAATATTAATCTCAATTTTGCTGGAACAGATAACAGAAATCTGTGAGACGTGTTACACCCCAGTTAAAAAAGTTAAATCAAGTTATTGTCTGGCATGTGCATATTAAGTTATTTTTATGGGTAAGTTTAATAAGACAAGTTTATAAAAATGTAAAGGTATGTTTTTTTTTTCTCTTGGGAGAGTTTTTCAAAGAATTTGGGTCAAGTTTATATACAAGTAATAATGAAATAAAAGAAACAAGATTAAGATTCAATGGTCTACAGACTTGTGCAAACTAAACAATTTATTCACCCAAAAACAAGTAAAACAATTGTTAAAGTTACATGTTTGATTTAGACAAAAGAAAAACAAATAAAACTTCCACTTGTTCATATTTTGTGTAGTTACAAAGGAACTTGTAAACATAAATATTCTCTTTTTAAGTCTTTTTTGTGTAGAATTTGTCAACCATGCTGGTATTATATTATTGTTAAAAATATAGTGACTCTTGCACAAACAAAAATATGTTAAAAAAAAAAAGAACCCTTTTAGTTTACAGAAATAATATATTACTGTTTTTATGTATTTTGTTTTTTGTTTAGTTACATAAAATTGTATTTTAATAAGCTGGAGGGAAAAACAACTACCTGGGCAAACTTTTAGCTAATTATTGTTGAAAATTATCACAACTTTTAGGAAAAACAGCTGCAACTTCGAACTTTTTGTGCCTCAATTATGACAATAAAATCCATGTGAGATCACGAAGGGGCTGTACATCAATACAGACTACAGAGTTTTTTGTACCTTGTTATTTTTGTCAAAAAAAGTGTACCTTGGCTCAAAAAAAGGTTGAAAAACACAGGGCTTCATCTCTTCTTCTGGAAAGCACCAAACTGCCGTCAATTGTTGTGTTTTATAATTCTGCCGTCTGTTTCTGTAGAATTGCAGGTCACCCCCTGGCCCAGAACGAGCGCTGTCTTCACATGTTCCTTCAAGAGGAGACCATCGACCGCAACTACATTCCTGGAAAAGTACGACATTAGGGTTACTGAAAGAGATGGGCAGGTGTGGGGAGGTTGAACTGAGGGGGTTTAGAACGGACTGCCTCCTGCCTTTCTCCTCCTCCTTTCTGCTATATTTGTCTTTCTGTATCATTACTCAGTCATATTAATCTCGTCATGAAGTTAAGAGTATGTAACGAGAAAGACACGTTGACGATGTTTCAGACGACTCTGTGACTCCTGTGCATTTGTTTTATAAGTGTACAGTAAGGAAAACAAACCTCAGTAGTTGTCATTAGTTGTATTTAATAATCAAAACTTTCAGGAAGGAAAAAATGTAAAATACAGTCAAAAGTTTCCCCAATGAGTGTCATAAATTCATGATTGTAATATAATGTGAATAAAGTAGAATAAAGTATAAATGTGTGTGCTGAGGCTACTGTTGACCTGAGAGATGAGAATTCTGATCCTGATTTGTTCTCTTTGTGTTTTTGTTCTGTTTTTAGGTATGAATGAAGTAAGTTTGCTTTTTTTAAATTCTGTCTCTTTAAGAGCTTTTTGACAATATAAGGTGGCTGCATGGGCACTGCAAAGCCCAAAGGCGGTAGTTCACATATACTTTCCTAAAACAAAACCTGACAAAGAACTTTATTCTAATTTCATGCATGATTCCATGCAGAAAAAAATAAAACTTTTCTTTTATTTTCCAGCCCCAAACGAATGTAAAGAAGCTTCAAATTTGAAAACCCTCCCAAAATAATGTGTCTCAGTTCAGCTGAGCAACAAGTCCCTTTAAACCCGGAAGTTCTGTGAACTATCGTTTGATGGGGAATCAATCATCCTTCCTATAACAAAAGCTCTTCTGAATCATTTCTTTTTAAAACTAATACCAATATGTTGTCATTTTTAATTGCACTAACCATTGCCTGCATGGCATACTTGCACGCTCCCGCTGCAGTAAACTTCTCTCTGAAAGTATTCTTTTACATCCTCTGGTACCTATTATGCTTGCTCATACACTTCCTAAAAAAATACTGAAGCATTCAAGTTGAGCTCCTTTTCAAAAAGAATGCAGATACTATACGATTACATTTAGAATGTATTTATTTGACTAATACTCTAACGTAAAAATATACCTTGCATGATGCTTAATAGTGAAGTCTGCTGCACAGCAATCTTTCTGTCCAGGAAATGCGTACAGATCTGGATGTCATTTTCAGAATGCTGCATGCTGTGCTGTGAAAACTCCTGTAAGGTCTACCATTTCAGTTTCTGCTTCACACCTGCTTGACTGCACAGAAGGTTCTGGGTTATATGTATTAATCTGAACAGTTGTACATTGCTTGCTCATATCAATGTATGTACAGTAGTTACCACATTTAGTCATTCCGCAGATGCTTTTATCTAAAGTGACTCACAAATGAGAACCATACGTAATAGGAAAAGAAATACTTTCTATGTAAGAAATATGTCTCAGCTGCGAGATGTATACAGAACTAGAAAAGTTGCATTACCTGCGATAACACTAGTGTGAATGCTTTTTGCTGAAAGTAGTCACTGAAGATGCTAAAGCCTTTTGATTTTTACTGAAAATGAAAAGACTAGAAAGGTCATTAAAAAACTATGAAACAGTGCTTAAGTTGAATTTCCGAAAAAAATGTAGTAAAATTGCTTAAAAGTCTTTAACATATCCCAGTTTTGCAAAAATATTTTGTGTGTTGCGTAAATTTGATCTAAACTCTGAATTAGCCCAAAAACCCTAAGTGGATGCCAAATTAGCAAAAAAAAAAAAAGCTAGCACATTGCTTAAATACTAGCTAAACTCCAAAATTGCCTAAAATCCCTCTGTAAACTAAATTAGCCAAAAACGTTAGCCTTTTGCTAATATAGGAGCTAAACTCTAAATTAGCCTTAAAATCCCTAGTAAATAGCCAAAAATGCCTGTTGCTAAAAATGAAGCTAAAATAGCCTAAAACCTCAGTAGATAACAAATTACCCCAAAACGTTAGCATGTTGCTAAAAATATCATCTAAACTCCAAATTAGCATTTGAAAAAAACCTCAGTAGATGCTTAATTAGCCAAAAAAGCTAGGACATTGCATAAATATTAGCTAAACTCCACGATAGCCTAAATTTTTTTAGTAAACTATTTGTAGTTTATTTTTATGAAAGTGACAAAAAACTAGTGTATTAAATTAAAATTACTAATTTTAAAACAAAATAAGAACAAAATGATGCAAAAGCTGTTTTCAAAATGTTAAATTTACGAAAGAACTATTAAAGAGTTAATTTCTGAAAAACATGTAGTAAAATTGATTAAAAATCCCTAAATACATGCCAATTTGCAAAAATATTTTAGAAACTGAGGTCAATTTCAGTGCTCTTTTATAGTTCTTTGGCAAAATTTCCAGTCTTTTACCAAATTTAACATTTAATAGCTTTTGCATTTTCAGCAAAACCTTGGTAGATGCCAGAATAACCAAAAAACTAAATTGCTTACATACTAGCTAAACTCTAAAATAGCTCAAAATTCTTTAGTAAACTAAATTAGTCAAAAACATTAGCCTGTTGCTAAAATAGAAGCTAAACTGTAAATTAGCCTAAAAACCTCCAGTAAATGGCAAATTTGCCAAAAAATGTTAGCTTGTTGCTAAAATATTTTGTAAACTCCCATTTTTTTTTTTTACAAATAATGACAATAAAAGTTTAAAAAATAGCCCATGAATCAAAGTAGGCTTGTTGCTAATCCGCTTAAAATTTTCGAAAAACTCAACTTTCTCGTTCATTTCCAATGGGGCATATTTTGCTCAATATTTAAAAAACTATAAAGTTAATGAATACCAAAAATACAACCAGTAATCTTCTGAACAAGCTGAATGTTTTCTTACTAAGTTTACTGAAATTCCTGAAAGTGTGATGGAGTTTTAACAAAAAAAAGTAGTTTGTATGGAGTTAAATGATAAATTGAGTATATTAACACAAATATTTATTAACAGATGATAAGTAGAAAGCAAAAACAGGGCAAAGTTGAAAAGCAGATTATGAAAAGCATCGCTTCAGCTAGTGTGTAGCTGCTGTTCAAAAGAGGCAATGTGTCAGAGCTCCAGTTCCACACAAAAGTAGCACAGGTTGGTGTTCACTTCTCATGTCCTGCTTTTGTTTTCTCTGCTCTTCTCATTTCTAAAGAGGACTCCTGCGCCTGCCACCTGTACATTTCCGTCTACATCGCTTCATTATAGAGCTGATAGGAATGTCAGATGCACCAGTGATACGATTAAAACAAACTGAGAAACACAGTGCTTACGAAGAGGTCCAACCGGATATAAACGTCATTCTGCACACTGTGTGATTTCCTTTTGATTCCATGGACAACATGCTACTTATATATATATTTTTAGCCATTTTCTTGTTTATTTACAATATCTGTTTTAGTTGATCAATTCACGATATTTCTAAGTGTTTAGTTTCCAGCCAAAATGTTATTTTGATGATCCTGCCAAAGTCAAGCAGCATGTAGCATCTAGAACAAAACAAAGTGAGCCCTAATCAGTTTCCTCTACCATATTAGTGATCAGATCATCTCCCTATTTGGCTGTGTGATGTGAAATCGACGGACGGGAATGTGACGTGGCAAACTACCATATCAAAGCACTGTGACAAAAGGTTTTCTCTTCAACGATCTCTCACTGGTCAAAGTTGTTTCAGGATCCGGATTATTGTGGATGAGAAATTAGGCTCGAGTTGTGCTCATTTTCTGCTCTTTAATTCTTTTCTGTATATTATTGTGAAGTACTACAATCTGTCACTACACTTAATCTTTTTGGTTACTGAGAATCTTTCACCAATTAAATTTCCTGCTGCCTGCCGTGTCCCGTCTCCTTTGACTTTTGAATGGAAGGGTCAGAAGTGGCTAAACTCACATTTCACTTTGTGGGTCGGGTGTCACAGAGAGGATCAGAGGGAGAGTTGGGGAGGAATGGGGCCGCATGGCAGGTGACCTAATTCACCACTGAAATGGAAAAAGAACATAAAGTCAGGAGGTTTTTTTCATTATTTTGCATGTGATTCTCAAATGTAAAAAAAAAATGTATAATTACAAAACTGCAACAGCAGGAAAAAAACAACTTATTTGCACAAAAAGTACCTTTCTTTCTCTAAGCAATACTGTTTTGGTCCAAAAACATAAGATAATCTGTAAACTTCCATTTTTTTCACGTTTTTTAACAAACAATTGTGTAAACAAAACTCTACTGCAGTAAAGAATTGACAAAAAAAATGAAATTAAGATGTTTTCTAAAGCCTTTGATGAAATGCAAAAAAAATGTTGGGATATACAGTTTTTTAAACCATTTAACTACCCAACCTAGAAAAATCCATATTTTCTTCTGCTGCTTATTGCCTCGGGGCAGTATACACAATATGTTGTGAATTAGCTCTACCAATTGGTTGAGCAAGCAGTTAAATGGCAAATGAGTTATAAAAAAAAGTACATTTTTTCGATGATATTGAAATAAATGTTTAGGAAGAAAAAGCACCTAGTCTGATCCACACATTTTTACCAGTGTAACTGCATTTTAAAGAATGAATTATCTACAAATTTAGCATCCTTTCCACACAGCAAATAGTTATCTTAAAAAATTGTTACAAATAAATGAAAATGAGTAAGATTTCATGGAAGCAGCCATTTTGAATCAACAGGAAAGGCCCTTCTACTGCCTCTAGTGGCACGTTGGTGAACTACAAGGCAGAAAATGTATAAAGTTATAAACAATGGGTTTTGAAGAGAAGTTTTCTGAAATACATGTATCAAATACAATATGAAAGATTATATAAAGTTTGGATTCTTGAATCTTTAACTTCTGCTTTCACATATAGCAGAAATACATCTTTTTTTCTTTTTTTTACTGTCTCTGTCCCCGACGGAGAACAATAATGCCTGAAACCCGCAGTTGCTTTTCATTTTAATTCTTAGGTTCCTGTAATCTTTCTTCTGCTTCTGTTAGATTTTTAGGAAACTGAGGGATTAACAAAGAAGGGGGAAAATTCTGGATTAAACTTGTCCCAGAAAAGTGATCTTGTGCAGTAGAACTTGGTCTCCAGGTAATCCTAAAGAAGTGATTAATTCAATACAAATGTTTCCGCATGAACAGAAAACACAAATTCCTCAGGGGGGGAAATGTGTAGTTGAAGCACTGTGATTTTTTTAGACATAAAATTGCTCTTTGAGTACGGAGCATAAAGAATAAATCTGTGACACATCGGTGACGTTCTTCCACTGCCTGACCTGTTAAACCTGCAAGCTTTGATGTGTTGCCCTTGTCCCGAGTCATGAAAGTGGCCAGACAGGATGGGTACAAATTGCCGATGCACAGATTAGTCTGTTTTCTTTTTCAGTCATTTCAAACATGCAGCCCAGGGTGAAGCTATGACGCTTGTTTATTTAACTGAGACACCCAGTTGGGTTAACCTGATAAAGTGGAAATAAATTGAAAGAGCACCCCAAAGCAGTGAGACTGAGCACGGACAAAAGGCTGCACTGCTATTGGACAATGGGGATCAAGAAGGAAACACATTAGAACTCACATCTGCATTTATTTACATTTGTCCAACGTGTATTAAAAATGTAAATAGGACAAACTAACATTATATTTTGTATTAAACCTCTAATAATAACACCCCTGCATGTTCCTCTGCATGACCGTGACTAAAGGTTACGTTAAATATGCATATAAATGTGTTGCTCTACACTGATTTATCAAATGCATTTGTTTTCATTCACAAATGTAGAATATATTTAGTAGGAAGGGAACGTTTCCACAAAACTACAAGTAAACTGGTCTTTTATTTGTTTGGTTCTCTGGGAATACTGGATTATTTTCTTGATTTGCAATAGTAAACATGAGTCATACAAAATGGGAGATCTCAAGGACCCTGGTTGAAGATCGCTCTGTTTTATACTCGTGCATCCTAACTTAAAACAAAACATTTCAGGGAGTCAACGCAAAGTCTGCAGCAGAAGTTATGTCTGGGAGGTAAGGTGTTTGTGCAGACCCCAAATGAAAATACATACCTGTTTGTTCTGAAACAAAACGGCATTGTAACAATAATTATAAGCATTATAGAAACATATTTGATTTTTTAAATTGGTATTTAAACTTTTCTACTGCTTTGCAGTCATGTTTTTAAAACATAGGCATGAATTCAGTGGAGTATAATACAAAAATATGATTAAAAGTAAAGGGGATGTGCATCATTAGATGGAATAGAAATCATTAAAGAAAAAATGAAAATACAAATAGCAAATTTTATTTATGATGATTTTTATTAAATGTTCCCAAATTAATGACATTGCAAATAAATGAGTTTGCACAAACCAATGTAGTGTGCATTATTTATAAACACTAACTATATCGATGTAGTAAAAAATACTACACTCCACCCTCAGGTTGCATCAGACAGTAATGATGAAATACCTGACGTCCTGTTTTGAATGAGCCACTAGGCGGTTAAAGCTTTAGTCAGTCTGTATTGCGAGAAAGAAACTCTAAAATTGCATCATATTCTTCTGCGCTTGTACCTACAGTTTCACAAACGAAACAGTTCAATGTTCTTCCTTTTAACTTTGAATGTTTAAACCAAGCGGAAGCAGATTTCCAAGCGAGGAAGTTCGGCTTGTTCTTCAATGCTTACATTTGTGATTTAAATAAAGTTTATTTAAAAAAAAGTTCCGACGTGGGTTGTCCATATATGGGCATTACCACTACAGGAAAGTGTAAGGTATGAGCGTTTGTTTTATGCCTTAGGTAAATATTTTCGAAGTTCGTGTTTGTTAACGTCAATACAGCTTTTTAAAAACTAGCTTAAACTCTATTAATGATTAATAAATGTGCTGTAGTTGTACCATTTGCGTAAATCCCCCCCTTCCATTCATGAGTGGAACGCTCCACCCTCACATCGGTTTGTTTATACACATCCCACCCCCTGATAAAACCCCACACACAGCCGGGCGGGATATTTCATCAGCATGCAGGCAGAGCAGACCATTCTTCGTTAATTCATTCATTTCAGACCACAAGGTAACAGTATTTGAAATTTGTTAACACCCTTCAAATGTTCTCCCTTGCATCTACGTCGGGTTTTTGCAAAAATGTCAATTAGTTTTACTGAATTTTAAAAAACACTTTCAGAAATAGACTGATGCAATCGTCCTCGTGTCAGTCAGATACAGGCGCACAATTTAAAAGAACACAACGTTCTTCGGCGGTCTTCGTTTGTTTGTGTTCAGATATAAAGCTATATATTTTCTTGATAGTTTTTGAGGACGTGTTGCCTTAATCCGCGGCAGTTGGCGCTTTAGCGGCGGTTTAATTTGTCATTTGAGCGGGGACTCAGCTGATGTGGCTAGCCTGTCGCGTAATGGAAAATGGTGTAGAGAGAGCCCGGAAACTTAATAAGCGCTCACCTCAACAAAAGGTAAACGACCTGTGTTTTATCCGGTCTGTATTATCGCCTTTATTTATTTATTTTAACAACTAAACGTTTGAATTAATTATTATATTTTTATTACGTTGTAGCCGACTAGCATACAGTGTTACTAGTGTGCTCGTGTCTAGGCGTGGATGGAACGAGGGCTGCTTTCAAAACCCCTTAAAAAGTGTCGGATATCTTAAAGTCTGATTTTTAAATTATGGCAGTATGGTAGTTTTTAAAGCTAGCTTGTTTTATTTTTTACTCCAAACATACATTGACGTTTATGTACAACTACAATATAAACGTCAAGCTGTTTGTTCGTTTTTAAAGTAAAGAACAAAAACTATTTAATCTGAATACCAGCGTATCTACCAACGCCCAACATTCACAAGTGGTAAAAGTACAATTTCCCCTTGAGGCATACATGCAACAATCATAGCAACGTAGTTTAGTGATGAGACACATGGGCTCCTGGTTGAATACTATTACCATGTGTAAAGCTGTAATAATTTTTTTAACGTTTTTTTTATATTAACTGCATGCACTTAAGATTCTAATTTATTTTGTGAATTTCTTAACCTGTTTTGAGCAAAAGTCACATTCAATTTGTTGAATTCGTTTGACAAATGTATATAAAATAAATAATAAATCCACAATAACACTTTGCTTTAAACGAATCATGCTTCATAAATGACCTCATGCACACAAAAATAATTTAAAACAATCAATTAAATTAAAATTGCTATGGTTTTAAGGACAAGACAATGTTTATATGCGCTGCATTTTTTTCTGCACACTATTAAAATGAAAAAAAAAAAACACTGTAAAAAAACTCTGTTTTACTCTGTTAGAACAACATAAATGACATATTTGCCTATTTCAGTGTCCACTAGACGTACAATATTTGAAGATATGGAAATATTTCAATTATTCCTCTAAATTCTAGTAATTATTACCTATGGTAAAGCATGGGAGTTGCTGTTCTGGTTCTATCGTGGTTCCTGATGGGTAATTAATGCCATACCAATTAGTACCTCTCCTTTGGAGATGAGGAAAAACCAGATTCTTTGGTGTGTACGTGGTAAATTTATGGGTTATCCTCTTTAATACTCCCCTGGATTGTACGGGCGTTGTTGCAAAGGTGGAGTGGTCATGGGAAAGAGAACAGGTTCTTGGATGTCACATTCCATTTCACTGGGAGAGGGCTTTTTTGGCAGGAGAGGTGGTGTCATGCTAGGTGACTTAAAAGGTCGGTCGGTTCAGTCTCTGTGGTTGGTCTGTCCACAAGTGTGCTAAATGGAAAAAAAATTAGTGGGCTTCAATAGGGTTTTTTTTTTATTAGAACATATCTGGATCAAATTAACAGTGCCCCCTCATATGTATGGGGAGAAAAACACTCCAACAAAAGCGCCAGTGGGACCAAGGATCCTTACTTACACTGTTGGGAGTTATTTTATCTTTTAAATACCGGTATGCGGACTCCCAAACCTGCATCTTATTTTCGGTTTATCTAAGCAGTTTTTTTGCCCCTGTCCTCATAGGTCCAGAAATGTGCATATTGATGCCTTTTTTTTAACATTCTTTGTGAGTTTGAAAAGCAGTCTGTCTCAGCATGTCAGTCGCCAAACAGAAATCGCAGCGCTTCTCACGGATTCCAGCTCCTTTGTGACCTTTTTACAGCCAGTGTAGCTAAGGGATAGATAATTCTTCAGGTATGTGCACACTGAAATTACAGTAAAGGCAGGCAAATATTTACATAACTGCGTGCACTTAACTTACTTGGTACTGCACATCTTTCTTTTTTTATGCAACACAAATGGCCAGATGTGACGCAGCTATCAATAACTAATTATTGCAGTACATTTTGCTATGTGTTTTTAGCAAAGCTGCATTTCTTATCGTTCCATCATTAATTGTTGGTGGCAGTCAAAACAAATCCAAAGTGTTGGTAAAGATAGAACAAGGAAAAGCAAACAGCTAAATGGGGTTAGCAGGTTTGGTACTTCAATAATCCTCTTACAGTATGTGGCAGCACTTGCAGCAACGCTAAGTCAAGTAACAAGACCATTATCCCTGAAGCCTGTTAGAACCGGAGTTCTGTTGGCGAACAGTCTGTTAGAAGAAAGAGCCTTTCAGTTTCCATGCAGGAAACAACGTTAAAGCTCTTGATAACAAAAAATAAACCAGAATTTATCTTTCTAATTAAAAAAAAATGATTATTTAAAAAAAAAAGAACCACATCTGCTATTCACCAGACTTTTTTTTTTAGTGAGAATGCTCTTTAGTGTCCTCCAGTTTGCTTAAATGTCGTTTTGTTCAATGGTTTTGGGTGATCACAACGCACCGGGTGCATTTTTATCACCACGACACTTGCATCTCTTGTCTTGGTGCGCCTGTGGAAAAATTCTCCAAGAATGTCAAACCAAGCAAGAGTATTTCCACCATAGACCAGTTTCCCATGAGCCTTCAGAGAGCCGAGTGTTTATTATTATACGTGAGCTGCTCCGTGTTGTTTTGATTTCATTGTTTGACAGTGATTGTGTCTCAACACCTAACTGTACACGGCAGGATATACTTTTTTTGAAATGGTCGGACTAGACATGCTTTGATATTAGATCATATTGTTTTGGGGTGTATTAATAGAAGAATGACATTGTACAGTAACACTGTATTTTTTTCGTATCCTGTCTATGTTTAAAAGTGTTCAGGATGTATGGGAACTAAAATAGAAAAAATAGGGGGGGGGGCGTAAAAATTTACAGAAATTCGAAAGACCCACTCCAATGAAAATTGTTTTTTTAATTGGTATGATTTTGTCATGTTTCTCATTATGGAGGGCATGTATAAAGAAAAATAAGCTTAAGGAAACTTTTATAGTTTTTTTTTAATTTAAATTGTGGTGAATGAAAAAAATGCAATTGGAAAAAGATTGTACAGCTCCAATATTGCTCGCCATTTTTGTTGCACTTGTAATGTTAGGTTAGGGTTGTTGAGAGGCTGTAAGCTAACGGGAGAGCGTGTAAACGGATGGATGATGGGAAATGGGGTGGGCTTACTCAGCATTAACAGTCCCGCCCTCAACTTACAGGAGAATTTCTAATGAACTACTGCTGCTCTGTAGAAACTCTTCTAGAAAATTAGACTATTTTTTTGGCCAAAAAAGCATAATCATAATTAAAAGACTAATCTGAGTGCTTTTAAATTTTTAAGTTAAAACTTTAAGGTCAAAGACGTGTGAAAATGGAGGCTAAAACCACAGATGTTGAACTTTGATGCTTCAAGGAAATGGCTTGAACGTTTATGGGTGTGTTAGCTGAGAGAAACTAGACCTTAAAGTGACGTTGGCCCTCAGACGGGTTAAATTATGTTCCGGGAAGAAGCCTGGAACAATCAAAAGTGTCAGAAGTAATGGAAATCTAGCGATGGAGCTTTTATTCTTACATAGAAGGTGGTTGCTGTTTGGCTTAAATGTGGAGCGCAAAAACTTTTTTTTCCCCCCTTTACTTCAATTTAGGTCAGAAACCAGTTCACCGTGCTGCAGAATCAGCTGAGTCCTCGCTGCCAGGTTAAGGTTTCACCTGTCCTCCTGACTAAATGACTGCTGAAGCGACTGATAGGCTTGAAATGGGGAAAAGATCAAGTGTCACTTCTTTAGAGGCCATTGTTTTAGTTTACACCTTAAAGACCAACACATCTTTTACTCTAAAGTTTGTGCATACTTTTTTTTATCTTACTATCATGTCAGAATTTCTAAATTGTCCTTGTTCTCTAGAAATCCGGGTTCAGTGTGAAATGTTATGAAATACTTTTACCTTTAGAGCAGTTTCATATCTATGTAAACTTATTTGGCAACTGCCCCCGTGGTCTATTAGTTTATAGTTCTTGTAACATTTTGAGATAAGATAAGCCTTCAGCGCCCTTGAGATTTCGGCTTCCATCGAACAACAATTTAATGTGCCGCCTACAGTGTTGGAGTCAGTAGCAGTAAGAAACTTTCTCTGTCATCAAGTTATCACTCTGCGTATTCCTGTTATCTCTGAATCTGCAGAGATGAAAAGCGCACATGGAGCCATTTCAACTCCCTGATTGTTGCTCCCGCACTAATATGTGTGGCTTTGGTGTTATCAGAATTCAAACGTATAAATCTTGGATTGTGTTTTCGGTTGTTCGGGTGGATCTGTGGTGGTTCTGTCTGCCTGCGATCAGGGAAAACAGAGGCTCTATCTGTCCTGAGCAGGTGTGCTCTCCCATATGTCCTTGGACCTTTGCGTATGTTTCTGGTGTAGTCCTCCTGTTACTAGAGTTCGAAAGTGAACTGCTGACGTAAAAAAGCGCAGATGTTGTCCTTGACTTTGCCTGTTATTGTTGTGATCTAACATGGGGGTACATGACGGCCTCACTTATGTCTAGATCAGTAGATGCTTTCGTGGGTTGTAGAGGGCCTTAAAAAACAAAATCACCGTTAAGCTGGGTTTTGTCAGCTGGTGAGACTTTCTAAAGTGCAGCAGGTTCACCTTATCACACTGCTAGTTCACGTTGTCCTCCTCTTGAAATCTGCCATCCTCTCCTCCGTGGTTTTTCTCAGGCTTCTTCCCATCTCCTGAATAAACAAAGCAGTCGGAGTAGAATTCTCCAGCTCACAGTCAGGGAGTGGTGAGGAATTATACTAGGTGTTCTTTTGTTTTCACATGGGTGTGTACTGCAGTGAGCTTATTTGTTCAAGCAGGTTGGTTTCAAGCTTGGCAGGATAGCGTGTGGTTCGTAGTCGTCTTCGCGGTGTCTCCTTGTTGTGCCTCCTGATGTGCTGCTTAGCTAAAAAAGGTGGAGGTAAGAATTCCTGGAAGTTGCGTAACTGTTGGAATGTGAGTTCCCTTGTATCAAATCCTTGTGTAAACATGATCACCCAATGATCTATAAAGTTCTTTTTCTAAGAAAGGTTTCGGTGCCACCACATCTCACTTTTTCCTCTTCAGCACAAGGAGCTTTTCTCTGAAAGATCTAAAAATGAAAAATGCTTCCGCGTTGAGCTGCGATAAACGCCGACGTTGCTCAATTTCTGTTTTTCTTGTTTCTTCTCAGGCTCTGACCTGCTGCTGCTGCTGCAAAATTCCGGGACCGCACACCTGCCACTTCCTACAAACACCACAGGACCAATAATAGAGCCAAATTGTTTCAGTAGGTGGTCACAGGTGTTCTTTGTAAGCCGTGTCAGTCACACTCACCCACACTCGCAGAGTCAAAACCGCTTCAGCGCCCACTCACCGTCCCTGTAAACATGGCCAGCAAGCTGACCAAGTTTGGCAAAATTCTGCTCCGTCGCCGGGCATTAGACTGCTCCGGCGAGGAGACCCGCTTCGCCCGCTGCTTGTCCACCCTGGACCTCATCGCTTTGGGGGTGGGCTCCACGCTGGGCGCCGGCGTCTACGTCCTGGCTGGCGAGGTCGCCCGCGAGAAGGCGGGGCCGGCCATCGTCCTCTGCTTCCTCATCGCCGCTCTGTCCTCCATGCTGGCTGGTCTGTGCTACGCCGAGTTCGGCGCCCGGGTCCCCAAAACGGGTTCTGCGTACCTCTACAGCTACGTAACAGTCGGAGAGATCTGGGCCTTCATCACGGGGTGGAACCTCATCCTCTCGTATGTCATAGGTGAGCTGCACATTCTTTTTTTTAATTTTTTTTTTTACCCAGTTTGATCTAAAAGGATGATATCATCCACCTGACCTTTATTTTTGTCCTTGTAGGCACGGCCAGCGTGGCCAGGGCTTGGAGCTCAACCTTTGATAACCTGGTGGAGCAAAAGATCTCAAGCTTCTTCAAAGCTGCCATGGAAATGAAGGTTCCTGGTAAAGTGCTGGCAGAGTACCCGGACCTGTTTGCCCTGATCCTGGTTCTCTTACTCACCGGTGAGTTTCCTACATCTGTTAAAGATAACATACTCTAGAGCAGGGGTCTGCAACCTTCAACACTTAAAGAGCCATTTGGGTCAATTTCTCACTGACAATATCTCAACATGAGAAACAGAGTATTATTCACCTTTCAGGAAAATAACACATTGATTTTTTTTATATAGATTCATATTTTTATTATGATAAATATATATATATTTTTGTAATAAAAATAAAATGAAGCCTTTTTTCAAAACTTGAAATAGTATCATTTTTGTCACATTTTACATGACTTCCTTTCAAAATAAGACATCCTGTGTCAGGAAGGATCATCTCAATGCAGCAGACCATTCAATTTGTTAGTTTCAGCCAGAAATGTGTAAATCTAATGCACTAAATCAGAGCTAATTCAATGCCAAATCATTTTCAAACACTTAAAACCCTTGAAATTGTTTAAAAATAGAAAATCCGGCGCTCAAAAACCTGTCAAAAAGCTTCTGATACGTACTGTCCTTTATCTGTTTGTAAATGAGTTGAATCAAGTTTTATTTT
Source organism: Oryzias melastigma (assembly GCF_002922805.2). Taxonomy (NCBI): domain Eukaryota; kingdom Metazoa; phylum Chordata; class Actinopteri; order Beloniformes; family Adrianichthyidae; genus Oryzias; species Oryzias melastigma. The sequence goes on along the minus strand of NC_050525.1, from coordinate 19,953,034 downwards.
CTACTACTTACTTTTTACAGTTTTACTTTATAAAAATGTTTTATTTTCCTTTAACCAAAGAGCCACATGTGGCCACAAGTTGCAGACCCCTGCCCTAGAAGTTACTTATTGTTTTGCATTTAAACACTTTGATTCCAGTATTGGAAGGTAAAAAATTCAGTTATTCGTCTAAATTCTGACCAAATGGACACAACAGTTGTCACACTAATCTTGCAGCTAATGTGGCCTGCCCTCGGTGTTAGAAAAAAAGCCTTTGCATGGTTGATGTGGCCGAGTGATGGACAGTCGGAGGTGTTAAAGTCTGACCTCATCCACCCACGCTGCTGGATGTGTTGTTGCTGAGGATGAATTTGTTCTCTTGCTGCTTCCAGGGCTTCTAGCTTTCGGTGTGAGCGAGTCCGCGCTGGTGAATAAAATCTTCACGGGTATCAATCTGGTGGTCCTGGGGTTCGTCATCGTCTCCGGCTTTGTGAAGGGGGACGCGGCCAACTGGAACCTCAAAGAGGAAGATTACATTAACTTCATAAACAACACCAACAGCACCACCAAGCCTTTGGAGTGAGTGTTTGTTGACGAGGAAAGTTTGAGTGTGGAGTTCTTGGTGCTGATTTGTTCCCTCTCTGGTGCTCAGCGTGAAGAAAGACTTTGGTGAAGGCGGCTTTGCTCCGTTTGGCCTCACTGGAGTCTTGTCGGGTGCAGCCACCTGTTTCTATGCCTTTGTGGGCTTTGACTGCATTGCCACAACAAGTGAGTGTTGGCTTTTATTTTTCTGATTACCTGGTAAAATATTGTGAAAAGATTAAAAAATCTGTGAGTGCCACTGTGAAATGAGAAACTTTCTGCTCCATCAGGTGAAGAGGCGAAGAACCCCATGCGCTCCATTCCCATCGGCATCGTGGCCTCTCTGCTCATTTGCTTCTTTGCTTACTTTGGAGTGTCCGCTGCTCTGACTATGATGATGCCATACTACGAGCTGAATACCCAGAGTCCTCTGCCTGTGGCCTTCAGCTACGTCGGCTGGGGTCCTGCCAGATACATTGTGGCCTTTGGTTCTCTGTGTGCCCTGTCCACCAGGTATTGAGGCTAATCCAGATCCTGTCTGTCGATCCTGGAAATGAAAAGTGTAACACTGGTGGTGTTTTCTCAGCCTCCTAGGCTCCATGTTCCCCATGCCCCGTGTGATTTATGCCATGGCAGAGGACGGCCTGCTGTTTCGGGCTCTGTCCCGGATGAGTGAACGCACTAAGACCCCTGTGCTGGCGACCATCGTGTCTGGCATTGTTGCAGGTGAGAAAACGCTTTGTGTAGCTTCCTCGTCGTCTCCAGACAGCTGTCTTGTCAAGAGGTGTCTGCACAGCAACCTGTCCGTCTTCAGATCAATAAAACCTTCTCGAGCTACTGAAACAGAAGTTTACGATCTGTAACTATGTGAACTCATTTGATTTTCCTAAAATGTGGCGTTCGCTTTTCCCACAGCTCTGATGGCGTTTCTTTTTGACCTCGGAGCTCTGGTTGACCTCATGTCCATCGGAACTCTGCTGGCATACTCCCTGGTGGCCATCTGCGTCCTAATTCTCAGGTGAGCCCTGTTTAATATTCATTATACAAACCCACTAGAAATGTGTTTTTTAAAAGGTTACACCAGTTGACCAATCACAAAATTCAACTGTAATACCTCATTTCAACCTTTAGGGGGCAGCACATACGCAGACTATAATTTAAGGAATTAAACAAGTTTATTTTAAATTGTAAATGTGGCAAGGACTAACAGACACTACTTTTAAAGTCCCATTTGGTTACCCTTTAAAAGACCACTGTTGAAGCTTTTAACCCATTAACACTGGAGCTCCAGTGTTAATGTTCTTTGATTTACTGTAATCTTTCAAATTGTTAACACGATTGATCGTATTGAAAAGTTACAGCACATTAAAGATTGTGTGTTTAACAGTCACCGGTAACGCCTCAGGTGTTAAAAGGGTTGAAATTTATAGAAAGTTGATCAGAGTTAAATCCTGTTTCATATGTAACCGATTTATCTATGTTGTCAGGTACCAGCCAGGCACCCTGAATTCATCCAGTCAGATGGAGAAACTAATGGATGTGGAGAGGATCGACAGCGGGGACGAGTACGGCATGGAGATGGACGAGAAACCCCTGAGAGAGACCTTTACTCCCAAGCTGCTGTTCAGTCCGAGTGGAAAGATTCCAACCGAGATCTCTGGGAACATCGTCTATGTGACCACTGCTGTTATTTGTACGTTACCAAATCCCCCGCCACGTGTGGAAAGGAGCTCTCATGTAGTTTGTAGTGTCACTGTGGTGACGGGCCTTTTTTCTCTGCAGCTGTTCTCATCACGGTTCTGTGCATCATTCTGGCCAACTGTCTGCCGGAGCTGCTCAACGGCCATCCGGGCGTGATTGCGCCCTGCGCCATCCTGACTGTGCTCTGTGGCGTCTGCGTCATCATCATCTGGAGGCAGCCTGAGAGCAAAGAGGCGCTCACCTTTAAGGTGGTCATGAGATCTCTTTAAATGGTGTGAAGTTTTTTCTGCTCACTGAAGATCTAAATCTTTTTTTTTTTTTCTTTTAAGGTCCCTCTGCTTCCCTGGTTGCCTCTTTTCAGCGTTTTCGTCAACATCTACCTCATGATGCAGCTGGACGTCGCCACATGGCTGCGTTTCGCCGTCTGGATGGTTATCGGTGCGTGTAAACGTCCTTAATTCCGTCCTGAAGTGTTAGCGCAGGAGTGTCAAACTCAATCGCAACAAGGGGCCAAGATCCAAAACACACATCGCAGGCCAAACAGGATAAACATTTATTGAACACTCGAAAACTACATTTTTAAAACCATAACTTTGAACATAATTATGAACTAGTTAGAAGGCATCACCTGCAATAATGCTAGTAGGAATTTTGTAAACTGAATTTGGCCGCTGAAGATGCTAGTGCTGATAGCTGAAGATACTGAAATTAATGGCTAAAAACGCTGAAGCTGATTGCCAGCTAAAAAAATAGCTAACTGCCAAAATAACCCAAAAAAACAAAACAAAAAAACCTAAGTTAGCCAAAACAGCTAGCATGTAGCCAAAAAAAAAACTGTAGTTAAACTTCAGAATAGCCTAAAAATCTGAAAAAAGCCTTAATTAGCCCAAACAGCTAGCATGTAGCCAAAATATTAGCTAAACTCTAAGACAGCCTAACGAAATGTAAAAAAGCCTAAATTAGCCAAAACAAGCTAGCATGTAGCTGAAATATTTGCTAAACTCCAAAGCAGCATAAAAAACAAACAAAAAAAAGCCTAAATTAGCCAAAATAGCTAGCATGCAGCTGAAAAAAATAGTTAAGCTTCAGAATAGCCTAAAAATCTGAAAAAAGCCTTAATTAGCCTAAACAGCTAGCATGTAAATATTAGCCTAACTCCAAAACAGCCTAAAAGCTTAAAAAAAGCCTAAATTAGCCAAAACAGCTAGCATGTGGTCAAAATATTAGCTAAACTCTAAAACAGCCTAAAAAAATGTAAAAAAGCCTAAATTTGCCAAAATAGCTAGCATGTAGCTGAAATATTAGCTAAACTCCAAAATAGCCTTAGATCTTAGCTTTTTGGACTATTTGGCCATCTACTATCAGAATGACAATTTTTACAACTGTAAAACTGAAACTTTTTAACATAAATATGAATAATATTCCAGAATAAATCAACTTAAACCTTAAACATATCAATATTTTACTCTACATAAAAATATATATTTTGTTAAAAATGAGCACAACATAACATCGGCCCATTAATAACAAGGTAAAATGATCTGGAGGGCCTTGACTTTGACACATGTGCGTTAGCGTCTCATTAACCACTTTCTCTCTCTCTTCTCTCCCTCAAGGTTTCGCCATCTACTTCTTCTACGGCATCAAGAACAGCAGCGAAAACGCAGACGGCTCATTCCCACGCAAATATGAGCTCGCATCGCAAAACAACAGCCCCGTGTACAAGGGCACCCCCGACGAGAGCAACCAAGAGGCCGGCAGCCTGTGATGCGGAGCCGCACCGACCTGGGGGGGGGCGTCACAAAGCAGCTTACACTCATTCTGGCCCGTCTGCAGTGTGGGAGGCTTGAAGCGCCGCTCTGGGTTTTGAAAGGAGGGGAGGCAAGAAAACCCACATCTTACCTCTGACTCAGAGGATGAATAAATCGATGGCTAGACACTGTGAGGGAGCCGTTTCCTGCCCCGTGTGTCCGGTTTTACCCAGTTTAAATCCGAAATTAGCCTTAGCCCTCAGCAGCCTATAATGAATGCTTCAAACGGACCCGACTAATGAGAGTACTGCTGTCCTCTTCGGGAACTTTAAAGATTCAAATTGGAACTTTGTTACTCCTAAGTGTTGGTCTGGTTCTTTTGTGCGCTGCTGAGTTTACAAGTGTTAGGACGGCACAGCGGATGAGCCCAAAAACAAAGAAAGAGGGCGGAAAACCTTCACGAATGTTCCTAAAGACTAAAGATGTCCGTGTTACAGAGTGGCAGTCCGGCTGTCGAGTTTACTGCGTCTCACTTTTAGGCAGGCACATCAGTAACGAGCTGGAATACTCGTTTTTCAGGCTCCGTTACATTTTTTTTTTTCTTTTTTGGAACAGTATTGTCTCCTAAAATCTTTACGCTTTATGTCCAGTCGTTTTGTGGCCTTTCATTTTACGAGGCGGTTGCTGGATGTACCCCCTCAAAGAATCCGTTCAAAACTCGTGGCACATTTGCGAGCGTGGGTCCATATCTTGACTAACTTTATATATAAATATTAAGAAAAACATCATTTTTCACTACTTTTTTTTCTTTTTTTTACTGCGTTTTTTTTTGGTGTAGTTTCCGTTGAAACTTGTTTCAGGCAGCTCTGTCTGTTAACCCTTTAACACTGGAGCTAAAGTGTTTATTCTCTTTGATTTATTGTAACTTTTCATCCATTAACACGATAATTTCAGTAGATTTTGAAGGAGAAAAGCGGCGCGAGCCGCTTTTCTCCTTCAAAATCTACTGAAATTATCGTGTAAATCGTTGAAAAGTTACAATACGTTAAAGATTCTGTGTTTAAGCGTCCCGTTAAAGGGTTAATTTCCCATCAACTGCTTTAACTACTTGATAGAACTGTTAATATTTAAGTGTAACTAGCGTTGTTCGTTTGGGGTAGCTTTTGTTTTCTGTATAAATCAGTTTGCTTTTTAGATGTTGTACAGTTTGTAGATCACTGATCCTTTTCCTCGTGCTTTTATTTTGTTGAATTATCACATTATTGTGACCAAATCGTGTTTCTTCCCAACTGTCTGAAACCAACTACGACCGCTCAAAGTTGGTCTTTAAATTATTCTAAACCTTGATCCCCCTGCGACCTGATATATGAAACGTTTTTTGGTCATAGCTCAAGTGCTTTACTGTAGAGTGTACAGTATTTGTTTAAAAACTGAATTTTTATTTGTATAAATTCTACAAATGCTGTCGACTATGAAGTTCATTGTAATTTTGAGAAGGATTTTTTTGTAAATTACACTTTAAATGCTGCTAAAATCATACTTTTAAATTCTTATATCATAAAAGTCCATATCGACATTTTTAAGGAAAGTGTTTTCTTTGTTTTTAAACTCCAAATTGTCTTTAAAGTTCTCTGTCTGCCAGAGAAAAGCTTTCTGGCGGTGAAAGGCTGGTCCCTTATCCACTGATCTAACCTGCTTTTAACTTGATTATCCTGAACAGTTGACGCGATGAAGCCGCGATTCGCCGAATCGTCCCGCTAGTCAGAACCGGCGCATTGCCAGCACCCACAGTTTGCTTTATATCCTGTACATACGGTAGGCTTGTATCATATGAGCTGTATTTTATTTTTTAATAAAAGTGTGATTCATGCCTTTTTCCAGAGTTCACGGTGTCTTTTTGTGCGTGTTTCATGTTTGAGTTTCACACATGAACGTTTGCCCTGAGGCTTCTCTGCATTCAGCTCGTTTACAACTATCCCAATTAGTGTATAATTTGTTTTATCAGTTTAAATTATTCAGCAATTTAGTGGGTAAAATAAAAACATGTCAATCTCCCCTAAAAGGATGTGAAAGAATAAAATCCCAGTTTAAAAAAACAAAGTTTCAGGTTACTATCTGGTGAGTACAACAGAGTATTAGACCCACTTTACAAAAAAAAAACCATTTAATTAAAATTGTGACTTAAGCTCATAAATTTATGAGAAGAGTCGTAAATGTGAAATTACAAGAATAAAGTTGTAGATTTATGATTTTAAAAGTCATAGCCTAAATATGACTTCTTTTCTCGTCAAATAAAGTGTTTTAAAGTCGTACATTTTTTACCTTAAATCTTGAACATTTACAACTTTAAAACATTACAGGAAAAAAATCATAAGTTTACGACATAAAATCTCATAAATCTATGACTTTACATTTACGAGGTTTAAAGTTGTAAATTTATTACTTTAAATTTCGTAAATTTATGAAAAAAAGTTGTAAATTTACAACTTCAAATTTTGTTCATTTGCAACATTAATGTAAATTTAAAAGAAAAGTTGTAAATTTACAACTTTAAATCTCGTGCATGTACGACTTCAAAACGTGTAAATTTACGAGATTTAAATTATCAGATTTATGACTAAATCTCGTAATTTTAAAGGAAAAAGTCGTAAATTTACAACTTTAAATCTTGGGCAAGTGCAACTTTAAAATGTAAATTTATGAGACTTAAAATCGTAAATTTACTACTTTAAATCTCGTAATACTTTTTTTTTTTTGTCATTTAGATATTTTTTCTCAATGTCCTTTTAGGGCTTCCATACATAAGGATTGGTTTTCTTTAAAATTTGAATGATTTAGGATTAAGTTTAGTAGACGGGACAACAGAAATAAATGGGGTAAAAAAAAGACGTCCACATAAAAAAAAGTTGAACATGACTTAATATTTCTTTGTTTATCTGTAATCACAAAAACATTGAATTTCAATACACACTACGCAGCTCTACACATAACTATTCACCTAACTGCACACATTAAAATTTGTATGCAGAACCAAAATATAGAATTTTACATCAAACTTTAATATGGAGGAGGGGCTTCTGGGAAATTGTGTCTTTTTTAGAAAAAAAAGGAAAAGGACTCTGAGGATTCCCACAGCGTACAATTGTTCTTCCCATCAGGGCTCGCCACAGCCAATCAGCTTTCACCGACAGTTTTATGCTGGATTCCCTCAATGACAGTCCTGTATTTTAGCCGGGCCAGGGACTGACACAGGGAGACCCAGACTTGGCTCCCTTTGTGGTTACATAGTTATCAGTGAGCAATTCTGGCTTACATTAATGTTTGGCTTCAAGGCAACAAGAACATTTGAATAAAAAATCTAAATGTCATTTCTTTTTATTTTGCACACTTTTTAGAACTTGCAGCCTATTTCAAACCTACATCTTGTCTAGGTAGGAACATCTCAAAATATAAATCTAAAAGTTTATTCATTAAAATGTCTTTGGACTACAGTACATGCACACCAATATTTAAAGCGTACTCCACCAAATCCATTCAAGTTTAGATTCAGTTCTAAACTGGTTACGATGGGGATATTAGGGGTGTAATGACTCATTTTTGCAACGATTCACATCATAATTTGTCATAGCTGATTATCGATTAATCGTTACACCCCTAATACATGTATATACATATATAAATAAATAACCTCTTTTTATGCATTTTTATTTACACATTTTCAAATCACGGTTATTTTATTAACCTGTATTTTTTATTTTTTAATCATGTTTTTACAGTTGTATGTACATATGTGTTAATGACCTAATCTGTCTTAAATAATATTTATTATTATTTTAAGATATAAACAGCTGCAGAATATTTTTACTCTTTGAAATGAATTCTTATTTTTTTTGCACATCAGTGATTCAGACTTGTTGGGCTCGTTAGCCTGAGCTGATGTCTTGCACGCTAATGCCGCCCTCTAGTGGTCACGCGCCGCCTCTGCAGCCTCTTTGTCTCCAACAATCAAACTGCAGGATTTTCCATTTTCACAAGCAAAATCTTTATTGATGTTTACAGGTTTTCCTCATGGATGACACTTGTGCTATATTGATCCCAGAGTCACAACAACATCAAACAGTCAACTTTTACTGGGTTTGATTTCAGATGAATGATTTATACACTGCGTAACGTGATATCAATGCCACCTATTACAGTTGAGATAGTAACATTCACAGGATGGACATGACGTTGTGTCGACTGCATGCACTTCAACTTGTTTTCTTCCAAAAGGCACTCGAGAGAGACACTTTCCGCATCATAAAAGTAAACAGAACAATTCCGAGTAAGTTGTTGAGAAAAAGGCGTTTGTATTTCTTTATCACCATATACGAGGACAATATGGAGCGACAACTGTGCAGTTTGTTACAAATGAACCGTTTCTGAATGTGTTGACTGCAAGGATTGTTTGCCTTTATATTAAGAAAAAAATTTGTTTTTTTATTTTATTTGGATACACTGAGTAAGAATAGAGCATGCAGCTACTGTAAATATGTACATGACTTTGTTTGAGGCTGCAAGTGAGTGAATACTTCCTGACATTTCTTCAATTGTGTGGTTTAAAATGGGAAATAAACGATTTATAATGATCTAACATTTGAATAAATCTTATTTATTTCTGAATATCACATTATATTTTAAGTCCTGAGTATTGTTTGGCCTGTTTGAACAAATGACCACAATGATCATGGCAAATACATTTGCTACAGTTGGTCAAATTTCCATTGAAAACACACAACACTACAGCTCGAAGGTTTGAGATAACTGGATTTTTTTTCCATGGAGCATGAAATTGATTTAAAAGAGATAAAAAGAACACAAACATGATGAAAAAAGTCAAACTTTTCCCACTTTAAAAAAAAAAAAAAAAAAGCTTTTTATATTAACCAGAAAAATATGACTTTTTGTCTCCTGGATCATCTCCCTCAATGACTTCCTCCAGTCATCCCGCCAAAATAAAAGTTCCATAAAACTCAAATTTGGATTAAACGTCCAGCTTTTACTCTTTTGTCCTCGTAAGGCTTTTATTTTTATTGACCAGATTGAAGTAATGAAGTTCAACATGCTGTCATTGATGCTCAACCGTGTTTGACAGGTTTGATTTCGTTTTCCAGTTAGCGACACAAATCCCTTGTTTTCCAGTTAGGGATTTGTCCTCCTGTGCAGTGGTGCATTTTTCCCTTTTTTCAGAAAATTTACTGAAAAACAGCACTTAAGTTGTAGTATTTTTCCATAACCGTCCTATCTAAGCTTACACAGACAGTAAAAGTTTGGTCCGTTTTTATCCTGTAAACAAAGAAATGATGGAATAATCAGCCTACAGAAAGTCCTGTTTCATTTATTTCTCTGATTGTGTGTTTTATACATTTGTTTTAATTGGTTTAAACACAATTTGTGTTACTGTTGCATGAAAAGCGCTTTATAAATCAAGTTTGAATTTTGCTAAATGCTAATGCGTGTGTCAAAGTCCGGCCCACCAGATCATTTTATATTTTTTATATTAATTTGCACTAGTAACATATTGCAACACATTTTCAATACCAATTAATCACAAATTGACATTTGGTTAAGGACCTTAAACGTCAAAAATTTACGTTTTGGGAGTCCCCAACTCGTCGATTTTTTACATCCAATTAAATCAAGGCTCCCCAACCTTCGGTACCGGTCTGGTATTGGGATGTGGATCAGTACCGGTTCCGGATGCGGTACTATTTGGTTGAGGTTGAGTCCTGAGGTTTGGTCCGCATTAAAAAGATACATTTTTAAGTTTTTAAAAATGTAGTTTCAGTGTGTTCAGTAAATATTTATCTTGTTCGTGTATTTTGGATTTATGCCCCCTGTGCTAATGGGGTTTCTGATGATCATGCAGTTACTAACTTGTTTTATTGGTTCTGCATGAAGAACATGGAGAAGTGAAAGCTGCTGAATAACTTGATTGTTAATTTTTTTTTATAATTTTTACAAAAAAAACACTTATAAAATGTGTCATGAAATGTAATTTTTTTGTTGTTTTTCCATAAAATGTACATGATCCCAAACATTAAAGTGGTAGTGTGTGTGATTTGTTAGTGATTATTAATGTGACAGTCTTGGACAGGTTTGGAAATATTTGATTACCGAGTTAAGTTGCGTATTTTTTCATAGTTTTGCGAGGGGTGCGACTTTTAGTCAGAAGCAACGTATTTGTGTGTTTTTTTGTTTTTGTTTGTTTTTTAGGCATAAATAGGCTCATATATTCGTTATTTTCCCATTAAACACCAGTTATCCTTTAGCGGTTGTTTCCTCTAACAACCACTAGAGGGTGCTGCACCCAAAGTATTTGCTACTGACAGCAGAAGAAGTGTCGTCAAAAACAAACATGGAAGAGAATCTGATTGTTTTCCTCTTAAACTTTGATATTTTTCTTCAAAATATTAGCATTCCTGTATTTATTTATTTATTTATTTGTTACACTGGGCTTGACGGATTTGTGCTAAAATGTCAGACTTTTGTCCCAAAAGTGCGATTTATACTTATAAATGGTTTTCTTTTTCTTGTTTTGACATTTTTTGCTTTTTGCTAATTATACTCTGGAAAATACTGTATTACTAATTAAATAATTAAGACATAAAAAAGGGCGAAAGCACAATTTAATTATTCTTATGTTTAAAATAAGTTAAGTCAATTTGCTCTGCAATATTTAAATATATTTGAGGTTTTGTTTTTTTTTTTTATCAATGTGGGCTGTTACAACAGATTAAACTGCTGATTGTCCTTTCTTTCTTTCTTTAATTATTTTGTCCAAAATATGACCCAAAAAATCCTCTTAACTGAAAAGCTTCAAGTTGTCTTCTATTGAATTATGGCTTAAATAACTGTTAACACTTTGGGGGGATAAGAAATAAATTCACAAATTTTTCATCTTTGTCAAGTTTCAAATAATCGGTCAGTCAAGCCTCACGTCTCTAAAGGCATTTCTTCACTTTTGACTGAGTTGAAGAAGCATTTCTGGATCTGCTCGGTAACAGGTGAACATCCCCGACATGAAGGCAGTCGTTCAACAGAAACGGTAGAAACGTTTTCCCTCCGACAGCATCCTCTTCTCTCCAGGAGTCAGGCACACACACACTCTGAAACTTTGGCTCGGCTGGAGTTCACTACCGTTGGATTCTCCACCCGAGAAACAGTTTGTGGAAGAAGCGGCGTCCGTCTCCACTCATGAAGAGAACTGTTCGTGATCATCACTTGAGCGTCACCATGCACACCAGGAAAGGCCGAACGTGGCATAAAGCTAAAGTGTTCCTAACAGATAAGAAGACACACGTGTGCGGACAGAAAAGGAGAGGTCTGGATGCTTGTTGTGCTTCGGTGTCTCTCCGGAGCCTCCAGGCGACTCCAACGGTCTCACACACAGTAACTGAGCAGGAAAACAGGAAGTGCTGTCCCCAAAAGCTTCGCCGAGAGCAGCCACGGCAAAAAGAGACAGAAGTCGGTGTCCGCTTAGGTTTTTACCACAACGCAATCAGCAGAAGCACTGCCGGCTGCCTTTGGTCACCTCCTCGGAGGAGTGGACGGTGTTGGGAACAAATCCGCTCTTGACTCCTTCCCAGCCGTCCTGGATCTTGATGTCGCCGTCCCGCACCAGTTCGAAGATTTCCCTCGTCAGATCCACGAACGCCTTCAAATCAGAAGCAAATTTAGTGTCGTGAATCCCATTTACAGACCCACTCTGATCATCTTTTGATCTGATGATCATCATTTCCCATCATCCCTTAGTTTACGCTCTTTTCGGCTATCTTAACTAACATTATCGATGCAACAAAAGCAGAAAGCCATATTTTGGGTCTTTAAAGGATAACCAAACCCTAAATTAATATTTGTTGGCTGCTGACCTCTATATTTTTGATAAATTAAAATAAAATTGTTTAATTCTTGAAAATATAGTCGAAAAACGTCTGTGTGCTGCCCCCAACAGGTTGAATCGAGGTATTACAGTTGAATTTTGTCTACGTTTCAGGAGTTTGATATGATCTTCAGCTCCAGTAAAGATAACAGTCCCGCCCCCAAGCCCCGCCCCTCTGACTGGATTTCACATTTCAGCTGTGGGTGGAGTCAGCCTCCAACTTCCCTGTTTGGTTACCCTTTAACGAGTTGCTAATGGATTTCATGAGAGCTGGTGATTTTGTACCGTCTGTTTGAACAAATTCTCAGTGAGGATTTGGTAAAAGTGCCACGAACCTTCTCCACGTTGATAGCGTCTCGCGCAGACGTCTCCACGTAGCGCATCCCGTACGCCCCCGCCAGCTTCTCGGCCTCGTGCTGGGTCACCTGACGCTGAGCCTCCAGGTCACACTTGTGGCCGACGAGCAGGAAGACGATGCTGTGCGGCTGGACGTGGCTCCGCGCCTCCTCCAGCCAGTTGTGGACGTTTTGGAAGGAACGGCGGTTTGTGATGTCGAAGAGCAACAAACCCCCGACGGAGTTCCGATAGTAGGCCCTGGTGATGGACCTTAGTAGAAGAGTGAGTGGGGTTATAATTCAAGACACCAGTTTTATCCTTTAGTCTGAATTTAAAAAAAAGATTTCAATTAGCTGGAAGAATGAGGTGTCCACCAGCTTCGTTAGTTTAAAAACTGAATTTTAGCAACAGATTAAGACTCAATCTATGGCAAAGATTGGGAAAGCTGTCAAGATTTTCTCACACATTTGTACAGAAAAAACAGAAACAAAATATATGGACATTTAATAGTGTTTTCTCACATTCCAACACAGTTTTGTGAAATAATTTGGACAATTCAATCAGTGTTTTCTCACATTTTAGCACTACTTTTTAACAGAACTTGAACATTTAATAGTGTATTCTAACATTTCAAAACTATTTTTAATAGAACCTGGACATTTATTTGTGTTTTCTAACTTTCTCACACTATTTTTTTTAACAGAAATTGGACATTTAATAAAGTTTTATCACATCCCAACACTATTTTTTTACAGAATCTCGACATTTAGTAGTGTTTTCTAACACTTCAAAACTTTTTTTTAACAGAAACTGGGAATTTAGTTTCATTTTCTAACTTTGCAATACTCTTTTTTAATAGAATCAGGGCATTTAAACGTGTTTTCTCCCATTCCAACACTATTTTTTTCAACAGAAATTAAACATTTATTAATGTCTCACATTCAAACACTATTTTTTAACAGAAATTTGACATTTACTTCTGTTTTCTAACTTTGTAACACTTTTTTTACAGAATCTGGATATTTAACAGTGTTTTCTTAAATTCCAACACTTTTTTACACAGAAATGAGACATTTATGAGTGTTTTCTCACTTTACAACACCATTTTTTAAACAGAAATTTGACATTTAATAGAGTTTCCTTACATTCTAACACTATTTTTTACCAGAATCTGAACATTTAATATTGTTTTCTAACATTTCAAAACTTTTTTTAACAGAAATTCGGCATTTATTTGTGTTTTTTAACTTTCCAACACAATTATTTTAACAGAAATTGGACATTTAATAGAGTTTTCTCACATTCATACATTATGTTTTAACAGAAATTGGACATTTAATTTTGTTTTCTAACATTTCAACGCCATTTTTAACAGAAATTGGACATTTAAAAGAGTTTTCTTTCATTCCACCACTATTTTTTAACAGAAATACAATGAAGATGTGAAAATTTAATAACAGATGTGAAAATTTAATAACAGACAGTAAAATGTATTATTAGAAAATTGCTTCTTTTTTTAAAGTGGCTTGGGAGTTTGCCGCCTGAATAACAGTACAATTTCAACTATTTCTGACCTTATAAGGCATTTTTTAAAAACAAATTTTTAGGACTTTGTCCGAAAATGTAGGTCTGTGTATTTATAATGTGGACAACCTATTGTCAGGTGAATTGTGTTATTTTTCTTACCTGAACCTCTCTTGTCCTGCGGTGTCCCAGATCTGTAGTTTGATCCTCTTTCCTGGCTCAATCTCTACCAGACGAGAAAAGAAGTCCACTCCCACGGTGGGGTCAGACACCTGGGCGAAGCGGCCCTCCGTGAACCTCCGGATCAGGCAGGACTTTCCCACCGTGGAGTCTCCGATGACAATCAGACGGAACTGGTAAAGCCATATCGTCTCCATGTCTCACCAACAGTAAAAATCTGTCACAAAGAAATCCCATTATCAGGAACTTAAACAAGTTAGATTAAAAATCCAGCTCTTATCCAAGTTACAGTTTAAAAAAAAAAGTCTTTGTTTACACAAAATAAAAGCAGAAAACAAGATGTCTGCTTCTTGCATCAATCCGTGAATGTTGTCTTACATTTAAGTCCAGATAAAAAGAGACTTGCGACAACTGTAAACACATAAATCCTCACTGAAGCAGTCAGGAGCTCGCCAGATTAACCACTTTTAATCTCTAAACTGTGAATTACATGGATTATTCATGGATTATCACAGGAATATAGCTGTTTTAAATAATCCTGTGATATATGATTAACGCTTGGATGATCTAATTTGAGGTGAAGAAGGATGGGGGGGGCTCCTCCCCCACTCTAATGAACAGTGGTGTAGTCAGCCCCCATGTGGATTGTGTAGTAGTTGATAAATTTGCAACTAAGCAAATCAAAAATATTTAATTTATTTGTTCAAGTATAAGGTATAAATCATTTTGATTGGAGATATTTTCCTACATAAGTGATGGGTTAGCTCTCAGCCTGAAGGCCTGTCCTCCAATTCGAAAGATCTTCCTTAAATAGTGCAGATTTAGGACAAAAAAAGGACAGCAAACCCCAGAAAAAAGGACCTACCTCGAGTTTAGAGCTCAAAACCTGGAGAAAACAGGCACCATATTGATGACTGTGGCTTCTGGAAATGAGCCCTCGCACCGGTGGAGTCTGTTGCTGCAGCATCCACTAATACCACCTTAACAGCTCCCCCGGACCAGCATCAGAGCTCCGGGCCGTGTGGAAGTCTGGATGCGGCCTGCAGAAGCCCGGATGTCCCTCACGGCCGCGCGCCGCCGCCGCCGCCGGTATTTACGTTCCGATCCGCTGATGAAATGGCAGCAAAACACAACAGCCGCGGCGGCATCCCTCACGGCTCTTCCTCGCCCTCATCAGCATCAGTACCGTCACTACAGAGGGAGCTGCGCATGCGCGAGATGCGTTCGAATACGGTCGGAAATAACGGAACCCCACACATAAAAGTGCCTCAAACTGCCGCTAGTTAACTATATTCAAGCTAATTACAAGAGTTAATAATTCAACTGGAGAATTTAATATTGTTGTAGTAGTTATTAAAAGTAGAATAAAAGTGCATTTTAACAATTTGAAAGAATATTTAAGCTAATATAAAACATATTTTATGACGCTTAAAATTCAGTATCAATGATTACTTTAATAAACACATCGCATATTCTTTTATTTATTTATTTGTTATTTACGTGCGGACATAAATCCTGCCTAAAACATGGTTAGGCCTTCAATATTATTTTTTTCCTATTATTTAAAGTCAGTTCTGGACAAGGGGGGACTTTCCGTTAGGCAAAGGTGCAAAATACTTAAAAACAATATCTAAAATAATTATTAGATATTGTTAGATATTATTAGATAATTATTAGGCACCTTAACTCTCTCATAAAGAACAAAAATCACTAAAATGGCATAAGACTCCTCACGTGAAAGAATTCATCCTCCCCCATCCCTCTGTAGCAATGGAATATTCCATCAGCCGGAAGTTAGCAAGCAGACAAAAACTATTAGAAGAGATTCAAATGAATAAACAAAAATGAGTAAGATTAAGGCACGCGGCTGTGAAAAAAATTCACATAAAATTTTAACATTAAATAATATGAAATGAATGAATAAGTTAAACAAAAACAAAATTTGTGTGCAAAAAGGAAAAAGAAGAAGCTAATATAACTCAATGAGAAGATAAAGAAAGCCAAGAATGAGAAAAAAAATTGAGAATATTCCTTTTTTATTATTATTTTTTTAATGACAGCACTCCATTATTCAAGTAATTATTCAACCGCTTCAAAAGACTCCATCTTATTATTTACATGGGGCCCCCAAACTGCTAAGTCCGCCCCTGGTTCTGGAAACCAAAATTGTTTTCATATTTTCGAGGAGTACTTGAACGCATCCACAGATTTCACGGTGCTGCTGAGATTGCAACCAAGTCTGTAAAGCAGGTCACTTTTTCCCTCATGACACAGGGCTGTATAACTCTACTGTGACACTGCAATTTACTACCAAAGAAAATGATTTTTAAACTGTGACTTTTTTCTTTTTTTAATTTTGCACAAATTTCTTTTGAATTGTGTTTCCTTCAAGTTGTGGAGATGCAGCAGCAGCAGGAGCTTCTGTTCAAAGTTCTGGTCATCGGGGACTTAGGAGTTGGAAAAACGTCCATCATCAAGCGGTACGTCCATCAGATCTTCTCCCAGCACTACAGAGCCACCATCGGGGTTGACTTTGTCCTGAAGGTGCTGCAGTGGGACAACGACAGGGTGGTCCGCCTGCAGCTGTGGGACATAGCAGGTCTGTTAAACATTTAACACCTCACAACTTTTGCACATCAGGTGATTCAATGAGGTTTTTTTGAGCCCTAAACCTCTTTATTCACATGCCAAATGCTGATTTCCTCCTTAAAAAGGAGAAAATCTACAACAAAACTTAATTTGCTAGTGTTTAAACAATGTAAAATAACTTTATTAACCTAATATCTTTCCTTAATTGGATTAAAAAATATGCTATAATTTCCTGCATTTTTGCTGCCTGCACGTGGAATTTAGATCTTGTGCTTGTGACTGCACTGATCCCATGCTCAAAGGTTTTAGTCACATGGTTATAGCCGCTGTAGCATTTAAACTCTCCTTCACACACATTTGTCACTTTTGCACAATGACATGGTACATTTCTGTCTAATGGGCTTGAATAGTATCTTTGTGTGTGTGTGTGTCTGACAGCAGTTGCTGTGTCCCAGGACAGGAGCGGTATGGGAACATGACTCGTGTGTACTACCGGGAGGCTGTCGGAGCCCTGGTGGTGTTCGACGTGACCAGGGCCTCCACGTTCGATGCCGTGCTGAAGTGGAAGGACGACCTGGATTCTAAGGTGAAGCTGGACACAAGTCTGAGAATCATAAAACACCAAAAAATGTATACAAAAAATTGAATCAAACCACACAAAATCCTATTTTTTTCCCTTTTTTTTTGCAAAGTATACTAATCATTTACTGATTATTTATGTTTATCCTTCAATGGCTTTTTTATCTAGTAGGCCTAAATATACATTTTATTTGTATTATGGCAGCTTCCAAAACTGTGCTTTAGTTTAAACCTTCAAAAATAATAAAAAGAGATTTGAATATTAGACTGTTATCAATTTCCTTCCTCTTCAATCTCTAGAGGGCCTATTTCTACTTGAAGAAAACTTAGAGGACATCTTCAAATGATTTAAACTAATACACTACATTGTATTCTGGAAAAAAAAAGAGTACTTCACATTGTAAAACAAAGAATAAAGATTTTTTAAAAGTAAGTTTTTCGTCAGGTTCTTAAAAATGATCTATATATGGATTTATAAATGATATTTTTCAAGCAATCAGAACAAAAACTAAAACTAAACATGACAAAAAAATATACACTCACATCAAACTTATGTCAATTAGTCATGAAATTAATTGAATACATATGTAAACACACTTATAAATACTTCAATTGTTATTCTTAATAAAAAAGTAACTTATTTGTATATAGAATATGACACATTAAGACTATTAAATATATAGTTTTTATTAAGGAGTTATTTGAAAGGGGGTTACCCACTCTTGTTTAGCTTTACCTAACTTTTATTTTCCTTACATCAATTATCTTATTTATATCCTTACACATGCAAATATGACTTTAAATAAACCCAGCAACTGCAGGAAAAAAAAGAAATCTCATCCACGGTTCTGCAGATTTATTAGGAGCAAAAAAGTGACATCTAGTGGTCAATAATGAGAACTGCAATTTAAAAAAATCTATACAAAATACCAGAAAATGTATGTTCTGATGTTTTCTGGTGTCACCACCTTTTCACCTTTCTCCAGGTGACTCTGAGCCACGGGAGACCCGTTCCAGCCGTACTCTTAGCCAACAAGTCCGACCAGATGGCTTCCCAGGTGCCCAAGCTGGACTCCTTCTGCAGGGAGAACGGCTTTGTGGGCTGGTTTGAGACCTCTGCAAAGGTGGGAATAAAGACTTTCTGTGTGAACCACCGTTACATAAGAGAACTTTCATTTTAATAAGTAATCATATACAAATGTACAAACTCCTACACACTAATAAAGAGCTTTTGATTAAGCCTGCAATTAAAATAGTCGTAGAGTTAAACTGGGCTTGAGGCAAACATTAAAAAGGCTTGATCACAATGTTCTCAGTCTGGACTCTGAATGTAAAATGAATGTAAAAAGTTTGCTACAACTTTGAAAGTTTTTTGCTTTGAAAAGACAAACATTCCTGCAGTGGAGTGTGAATTGGACTTCAGGGTTCTCCCATCTGACTCAGTCGGCCTAATGAGTTACACACCAGAGTGAGAGGCAGAGATGAAGAACAGTAGCTGGAGAGTATGACTCAGCAGACGGGTCAGAGACAGATCAGGAGAAAAAAAAAAAAACAAGCTACTGAAGGAACAAAAGTTTTTGATCATCTCCATCATGGCTGCAGAGAGAGATTCGTTTGATATCTGAGTGGACCTGTGGTCTCTGAGGTACCGATCTTTGAAGAAAATCAACTTTCAACATTAAAAAGGCTTCTTTGAAGCATAATACCATGATGGTTAATGTCCTTTAAAGTGCAAAGGCAATTTACTGAATTAATAATGCTTCTCTACATTTTTTTCTTCTAAATGTTTTCTGCACGACATATAATCATTAAAAACCTATTAAAAAGTAAAGCAGGGAAGTTTGGGGGGAAATAGGCAGATGGACTCTTTTATTAATGCGTTTTTCATGCAAAACCAGATCAGATCCAGTTAAAAGGATGCTTGTTCGGTTATTTTTTAGTTTAGAAAACTGCACTCTAACTCTTGTTGACAACATATATCATTATTTTGAATTCAGTCCTCGTAAAAGTCGAACACAAGCCTACTTTTAGTTTAAAAAAATCAGCAAAGGTTTTACAATTCTATTGCTTTTTTTCCTTTTCATGGTTTGATCTTATTTGTCAGCCCCTTAACCACAAAAAACTATGAATTCAGAGTCTCTATCTCAGCTCTGTCCATTAATAGATGCAGATATCATTTCAGATGGGCACAGTTAATTATCTTAAAGGCTAGTTTTGCATGTGCTACAAAAAAAACCCCATAAATCTGGGTTTGGGATCAGAATTGGTTCATTTCAAGCAATCAAAGCCAAAAACAAAACAAAGTATATATAAACTAATACAAAGATTTATCAAATTTAGGATGATTAACCATGATTTGGATGAAACAAATGTAAAAGAGAAACATACCCAAATGTAAACATTCACATTTTTCACTCTTAATCATAAATAGACATTTATATTGACAGTAACAGACACAATGAATCCTTTAACTGTGAAGTTTGTCAAAAATGTTTTATTAAATGAGTGGGAGGAAATGGATTTATACAATCCCACACTTATTAAGCTTTACTTAACTATTTATTATTTTTACATAGTTATTATGATCTGGTTCATCTGTAGTTTAACAGTGAACCTCTAGATAAAATGTTTTATTCCACATTCCGTTTGTTTGTGTTTTAACACTTGAATGTGGCACATTTTGTTGAATTTGCATTTTGTCAAATCCTTTTCTCTCTTCCTATCCTCACCTCACTGCATTCCTGCTGACTGCTGCACATTTAAAACTTGTCTTTGAACATATAGTGAAAGTGTGTGTAAAACATCTGAAATAATGCACCTTTATGTTTTCAATGTATTTATTTGTTACATTTTCATAGAGGAATAAAGGAGGGAAGGCTGGAAATAATAAATGAATGAATGAATAAATGAATGAACGAAAAAAATGAATAGATGAATGAATGAATTAATGAATGAACGGATGAATGAATAAAGGAAGGAAAGAAGGAAGGAAGGCTGGAATTAATAAATGAATGAATGAATGAATGATAATATGAATTAATGAATGAATAAATTATTTGAAAGAAGGAAGGAAGGCCGGAATCATTGAATAAATGAATGAATGAATGAGTGAATGAATGAATGAATGAATGACTGAATGAAAAAAATGAATAAATGAATGAATGAATGAATGAATGAATGAAGGAAAAAAACTGAGTAGATGAATGAATTAATGAATGAGTGATAATATGAATTAATGAATGACTAAATTATTTGAAAGAAGGAAGGAAGGCCGGAATCATTGAATAAATGAATGAATGAATGAATGAGTGAATGAAAAAAATGAATGAATGAATGAATGAAAAAAATGAATAAATGAATGAATGAATGAATGAATGAACGGATGAGTGATAATATGAAAGAATGAATGAATGAAGGAAGGAAGGAAGGAAGGCCGGAATCATTAAATAAATGAATGAATAAATGAATGAATGAATGAATGAATGAATGAATGGATGAATGAATGAAAAAAATGAATAAATGAGTGAATGAATGAATGAATGAATGAAAAAACTGAATAGATGAATGAATTAATGAATGAACGGATGAGTGACAAAATGAAAGAATGAATGAATGAAGGAAGGAAGGAAGGCCGGAATAATTGAATGAATGAATGAAGGAATGAGTGATGATATGAATGAATGAAAGAATGATGATGTAAATTAATGAATGCATGAATGAATTAACAGATGAATGATGATATAAATGAATGAATAAATGAATGAATGAATGAATGAATGAATGAATGAGGGAAAGAAGGAGCCAAGAGAGGAAGAAATTAATTAATGGATGAATAAATAAATAAATGAACTAACAAACAAGGAAACAAATGAATGAATAAACAAATAAATAAACAAACGAACATACAAACAAATGAATGAATGAATAAATTAAAAATAAATATTTTACCACTCCATTTATTTTCAGTTCCATAAGTTATCAATGATTGTAAATAACAAAGCTAATGTGTGTGTTGATTACATAAGAAGACATAACGTAAGTTAAAATACATTCATACATTTTAATAAGAAAAAAACAAATCAGCTGATGATCTGAACTCACTTTTGTTTTCCAAATACAATAATAAATAAGAAATGTCAGTTATTTTGAGACATTTACGTCTGAACAATCTTCAGTCAAAGAAAATCTGTAAATTGTAAAAGAAATGCGTAACTCCCTTTTGTTTAAAGTTTACAGTTTTTGATAAAGTAAATCTGGCTCTTTTCTCATCTTCTTTATGCACCACAAACTCACAGATTTTCAAAAGTGTTCCTTTGATTCTTTGTTTTATTATTTAGTCTATTTTGCTCCAACAATCGCTTTTTTTGTATTTGCTTTTATTCATAGGTTCACTTCCTAATCCAGATTTTTAAAAATTTGAATACTTTAAAAAGATTTTTTTCATGGCAGCAAATTTGAGTTTTTCCCTTGATTGACTTTGATTTAGATTTTCTATAAAAACAGCAAATTCTGTGAAAGTTTTAAATTAGTTTTACAATTGTTTTTTTAATAACAGAGCAGAAAAAAATTAATTTTAGGGGTGGAAAAAATAATCTAAGCATTAAATAAAAGAATTTTGTGTTTTAATTCATGACATTAGAAACATCGTTTCAATTTCGTGATGCCACCTCCTTAGATGATGAAAACCTGAAGTAGTTGAAGTTCTGCTGCTCCAAATCTGTTTACGTCAATCTACTTTTCATGATATATTGGATAATTAGTTTTTACTTCAAATTACATTTTAGATCTACTCACAACAGCCACCAAAGGAGCCACTGCTGGAGCTCCCACTGATGTCCAGATCTGAAAGTGTCTTTCTGTGTTCTTCCTGTTCAGGACAACACAAACATCGAGGAAGCAGCTCGCTGCCTGGTGGAGCACATCCTGACCAACGAAGAGAGTCCAGCCGCGGAGCGAGAAGCCGGCTCCCTCATCCTCTCTGGATACACGAGCGCCACAAAGAAACATTTCAGCTGCTCCTCCTGTGTGAAATGACGACTCCTGTTATAAGGAGAAGCTCTAATAAACACACAGATAACAGAATATAATTAAAAAAAACTTTAGCTATTATATGAATTTGCCAAACATACACACATTAAATGTATTAAATAGATGATTTCTACTTTAACTGGATAAATGTAAAAAAGAAACACATGAAAATATTTTAAATTGTGATAGAAAACATTTTAAAAATAAGATTAACTAATGAGATACAAGAACAAAACTAAATCAAATTCTAATTTCCAAGATTCTATGAAGGCTGACAATAATAGATGATGAAAGTGAAGGTGATAAAAATAACAAAGCAATACATTTAATGTAATTTTGTTGAAAAAATCCAGAATAAAGCTTTTAATCTTAAAATTCTTTCCAATAATGCATTTAAGAAGGAATTACATGCATCACCAAATTAAATCTATGTTTGTGTTCAGGACAAGGTTTGTAAGATCTTTCTTAAAATATGACCACAAATTATATAAAAAAATAACAGTTTGTAACTCCAAACCAAAGCAACAGCAGGCGGATCTGGGTCAACCTCCTACTTTTCAAAATAAGAGGAATCAGTTATTATCAGTAAACGGAGGGTGAAGTTTATTTCTTAAATTTGTTCCTAATTGTTACTCACTTAAAATAAAATATAGATTTCTGTCAATAATAAGTGAGAACTCTTTACGTTTCTTTCATTTTTATCCATCTCCAAGTACTACCAAAGCTTTTATTTTCTAAATAAATTCCTTTTTGCAAAATTTACCACCATCAACATTTTGATAAGTTATGGTGGGTCTGCAGGTTTCTTAACTATAATGACAAACATGTGTGTGTGAGGAGTAAAAAATTGTGCTCAATGAATTCAAAAATGAATTATTATTTCATCTAATTTTAGGAAAACTATTAACACCCTGCATTTTAGCCATTACTTTGTATTATTTCCATTTCTTCTACAAATAAGCCACTGTCTTATTATGTATAAGGGTGATAATAGTTGCCATAGTTATAATAATTTACCTCTGTTATGTTACTTTCACCAAAAAATAATCATCAGAGGCAGATGTGCTCTAAACAAATCTGCAAGTGTA
This sequence comes from Oryzias melastigma, assembly GCF_002922805.2. Classification (NCBI taxonomy): domain Eukaryota; kingdom Metazoa; phylum Chordata; class Actinopteri; order Beloniformes; family Adrianichthyidae; genus Oryzias; species Oryzias melastigma. Next base: position 19,929,776 of record NC_050525.1, on the reverse strand, counting down.
TCAAAAATTCCCAAAGTAGTAGTAACTTGTGGCTCTTTTTAAATTACAAAGTGCCTTTTTTCCTGAATGTGTTTTTTTCTTTAATAAACTTCTGCGACATCTTGAGGGAAATCTTCTTAATTTCATCAACTCCATCCAGTGACTCATTTGTTGACGGAAAATGATAGAAAATAGCTTATATTTCTTATTAAAACACTAATTTATCTGAGTAATAATAATGCTTTTTAAGATTTATGATAAAGTCATTAAAATACTTTTATTTTGAATGAATTAATGATTTTATTAGGAATATTTATTCCATTATGGTCAAAATGAATTGATTTTCTTTATTTTTTACTGTTTGAATTTAAAAAAATCTGACAGCTCCATGATTTACTGCTCTGATGTGATACATACAACAAGAACAAACTATTATGATTCATGATCAAGCTATTTGACAATCATTCTATTTAATGGAGTCATGGATGAATACTAGCACGAATGCTATTACATGATTAGGAGCAATGATAATGTCAAGAAAATAACATTTTCTTTCTTTTTCTTCATTTTCTAAACAATTTGTGAATTAAAATCTTAAATAAATTTATTTTTTTGGTCTTTATCCTTTGAAAAACCAATAAATCAAAATCTGATCTGTCTGTTGTTTTACCAAAACGTTCTTGACATATTGGACTAAAAAGACTAAATTCAAGTCTTTCCGTTTTCAAAGCTTAAAATCTCACTTTTTAGCAGGTTGAATTAGCTGGTTTTAAGTATTGATTTGTTTTAATCTGTTTTGTTTTAATTGTGAGCACAAGACTGGATTTTCTTTGGTTTTTATGTTTAATTTCAGGCTTGTTGCTTCTCTCATTTTCCCATCTGAGCGGTGAGTTATATTTATCTTTCCTGTGGTTCACCTTTTCACCACCTGTTCTCTGCTCCAGCTAACTCACCCACATCCACTCTCCGTATTATCCTCAGATGGGTTTAGTCTCCTCTCATGAATGCCTGATTCTAGTTGTTTTTGTGGTTTGTTGTCTGTATATTTTCTACGGCGTCCTCCCTTATTTAATAATAATCAATAAATCAAAACATTGCTTTTAAATTAGTTTTTAAAAGGCGGATTTCATTAGTTTATCTTTTATTTTATGATTTAGTTAAACAACAAGATTCTTTTTTTCCCAGTAATTTTGTTAGTTTCAAGTAACATATAGAGATTCTTTTTTCCTTTATTTTGACCAGATAATTAACCGCAAAAGCCGTTTTTTTGTCTGTTGTTGAGAAAAGCACACAACCACAGTTTTACCTATAGAAAAAAGAGCAGTGAAAAAGCTGCAAACATGTCGAGTTTATTATTTCAAAAGTCTGTAGGTGACTGGTGGACATTTCCCCCCCAAAAAGTGGACAGTTTTTTGAAGGTAAGAAAAAAAAGAAGTGGGTATTTGACAGTTTTTTTTCTTTAAAGGTAAGAAAAAAGAATAAAAGATGCTTCAGAGCTGGAACACAGTTGGCTTCACTTTTGTTTGTTTGGCAAAATCAATATCTGTCAACCAAAAAATGAGGTCACATCAAATCCCCTGGCAGGAAGGAATTGCATCGCAGAGCTGCCAGGCTCCATTTTTCCCGCCTTCAAATGTGCATAAAGTCATCCACCATCTTCTCCTTGAAAGCTGAATTTTAACCATTTTCATACCGAGTCTCCTCTCCAGCGAAAGGCCACGAGGGGATAGAGACAGATCAGACTTAATTACGGCTTCTGCCCTGACAGCGTGTTAGAAACCTGAAGCTCCCCGACAGCAGTGGGAACCATTGGAGTGTCATCCTAACTGTTATTTAATCCCAGCATGGAGGGACGGCTACGTCAGGACGAAAGAGCAAATGTGATTCCATCCGACAGGTGAGCCGCTCCTCTGGTTCACAGTTTACCTCCAGCAGCTGTTAGTCATTTGTCAGATGAAGATGGAACAGAAATCTCCCTCCAGAGCAGAACTAAAGCACATTAAAGCTGTCAGAACATTTAGCGTAAGATGAAGTGAACTAAATGGTTTAGAGACTGTGTTTGTTAAAAGCCTATCAAGGACACAAGCACTGTTCTAATACAGCCAACATTCATGTAAGTTCTCTTTTATTGAGATTCCCTGACTCATAATCTTTAAGGATCTTGCATAATAGCAGTTTTTGTGCCACAAAAAAGAGGATTTTTAACAAGAAAAGTTTTGTGCAACAGAATTATTTTACAAAAAGAATTTTCTGTTTGCTAAAATATTACTTTACTCATTAAAAAAAGAACTTATAATCAAGTGAACCGACACTCCTCCTCCTCCTGGATGCATGGATTTGACTGGTCTTGTATTAATCATGAGTCATTTCTCTGCAGCAAAGGTAATCTGCAGTCATATGAATTGTTGATTCAGGGGTTAAGGCCGCCTATAGCATTGTTCAGTGGAGAGTCAAAGCGTGCAGTCATGTACACTTTGTATCATGCGCTTCGGATTATTGCCCCGATGCTTCACTCAGCTTCAGCCTCTCTCAGAGGGCCTCATAAATACTCTGTTCATGTTTGACTCAGAGGGTGCAGCTCCCCCATAGCAAAAAGTACTCAGTATACTTCACTTTTTTATACACTTAAAATGTTCCAATTTACTCTGAAAAAGTATTTATCTAGTATACTTCAACTACACCTACACGGTCTGGGTATGCACATGTGACTTTTTATCCTTACATTGTGTCTCTTTAGCCCTTTAGAGGAAAACAGTAAACGTGGTTTATGATTAGAATAAGCATAAAACATGTATATTTAAAGAAAAAGTTGAATGTTAACATGTTTATATTCACTAGTAAAAATATGTCATAATGATAGAAAATGTCATGTTTCATTTGGATTTTTCATTCATGTAAATCAGCTGCTGCAGGAGGATATCTGGTGTATTTTATTTTGAAAGGAACTTGTGTGCGCTGTAGTCAAAAGAAGTTAAAAATGACATATAGGAATGTTATTCACACAAATTTAAGTGCTACTAAGCAATTTGGACGTGCATAATATGTGCAGCCAAGATGCTGCATTGGTCGCACGTATTTTATAGCGGTGTAGGAAAGAATCTATTTGGTGAAGTATCGCAATATTTTTTTATTTGCTGATACTTGTATCAGTTTCAATGGCTGACAAGACAATATTTAGGGAGGGAATCGATTCTGCAATATATCATGATATTTTTTATACCCTGATACGATTTTAAATTGCTGACAAGTCGATATTTAGGGGGAAATCGATCTGGCGATTTATCGCGATATTTCATTTGGCGATACTTGTATTGGTTTAAATTACTGACAAGATGATATTTGGGGGGATGATCAATTTTGCGATTTATCGCAGTATTTTTTTATTTGCCAATACTTGTATCGTTTTAAATTGCTGAAGAGTCAATATTTAGGGGGAAATGGATTTGGCGATATATCGCGATATTTCATTTGGTGATGCTTGCATTGGTTTAAATTGCTGATAAGATGATATTTGGGAGAAATTGATTAGCGATATATCACGATATTTCATTTGGCGATACTTGTATTGGTTTAAATTGCTGACAAGATGATATTTAGGGGGATTGATTCTGCAATATATATCACAATATTTTTTATGTGGCAATACTTGTATCGTTTTAAATTGCTAACAAGACAATATTCGGGAGAAATCGATTCCGCGATATATCGCGGTATCTCATTTGGAGATACTTGTATTGGTTTAAAATGTTGACAAGACGATATTTAATTCATTATTCATAAGCAAACGTAGTTCTGTGTCTTACTTTTGTTTTCAACTTTAACCGACCGCTAGTTGGCAGCACACTGAGCCTCTTTGAGCAGGTTACACCGCAACCAAAACAACAAGATCTCGTGAGAACCAGCTTGTGTTAAATGATCAGTCAACCTTGCAGTTTTTGTTGTTGTGAGACAAATACTTAGTTTTTTCTTGGGATACCGAACCAGAACTCTGTGCCATGTTACTGTCAGTATCATATAAAAACGCAGATGCTTCGTAGTGGGCTCAGAGAAAAACAAGTTATTGTTCTGGTACAGTCTTGGGATATATTGTGATATGTATCGTGAGACGCATATCACAATATGTACAGCATCGCCAGACTTAATAAAATAAACTTAAAGTGCAATATTTTTTTATTATTGTCTATAATGTTTTGCATTTATATTTGATTTGAAATAGAAATCTGAATATATAGATTAACGTTTTTGATGAGGCAAACATGAGTCACTCTTTTGAGAAATGACACAAAAGGAACTCCACATCCATTGAAAGCATGGATCTGTTTTCAAGGACACAGTCCATTTTCAATTATCTAATAAAAGCTATTCATCTGAAGAGGTTTTTGGGAAGAATTTCCCTTAAGTTCAAAGATTTTTTTTAACCTTTTTTGCTATAAGAAATTTGTAGCAGATTAAAAGGCAAATATCTAATTTTCAAAATATTAGAAGTGGCACCTACAGATTTAATATTTTGAATCCAGGTTGTGAATAGTGGACAGACTGCAGTGCAGGGAATTGTGCGGATCATCGCGCACCTTTTGTGTTGTGCTTTTCCCTTCTACGTGTCTGCCGTTCATTGGACAGCAGGTAATCATGGAGTTTCCACATCACACGGTTGAAGCGTTCAAGGTGACGAACCAGCTGATGCCCGGCTTTGAAACTGCGGGCATACTTCTGCTTTAAGATGCCCTCCCCGGACCCGAGAGGTGGCCCAATCGCCCTCCTTTCCAAGTCACCTGATTCATGTGCTGCCATTTTACGCACAAGTTTTGACTGGAGAGGAAATAAAGAAATAAATAAGGGGGTTGGAAATTGGCCTATCGGCAATCTCAAAATAGAAATACTCCCTTTGTGAGGAGATTCTGAGGCTTGGGGGTAAAAAAAAAGAGCGCAGCAGATAATGGATGCAGCCAGCGCGGATCACAGAGGAGCTCTGCGCTCATAGATTAAAAGGAGAAACCGGGCGAGGAAGAGGAGAAGGTGAAGGACAGCATCTTTTTTGAAGGCTGATATCTATTTTTAATGTTCTGGTTTCGTTTTTCTGGACCTTCTCGGGGTGATTTTTGCGCACATTGTCTCGTTGATGCACTGACGCGCAGATTTGTTCCCATTTTTTCCGCTTTGGATGAATTCAAACCATCTTTTGATGTGAAGATCTTCTGCTTTTTATTCATTTTTTTGTGCGCCGCATGAATTCTCTCACCGGATCCTCGTCGGTGAACGCTGCTGCCTCCTTCCTCCTCCTCCTCCTCCACCTCCTCCTCCTCCTCTTCCTCACAGAGGGCACTACCCTCCTCCCCGCCGTTAAAGACATTTTGATCGTCCTCCCCGGTTCCCCCCACCCGGACATCACTCCGCCTGCCTTCCCGTTCACCACCTCCTCCTCCTCCTCCTCCTCCACCACCACCACCACCTCCTCCTCCTCCTGCGTAACATGTCGGGACAGTCTTTGACGGACCGGATCGCCGCCGCGCAGCACAGCATGACCGGTTCTGCCATCAGCAAAGCCGTCTGCAAGGCCACGACGCACGAAGTCAGCGGACCCAAGAAGAAACACCTTGACTGTAGGTTAAGCATACCATCACTGCTTCCTTACTGTAGCCCGCCTGCCTGCATGCATGCCCGCTCCCTCCCTCACAAAGGACAGCCTGTACGAACAGCATCTGCTGCGCTTCCTCCACTCTCATCCGGCCCGGTTCTGCTCGCGGCCGCTCTCATTAGGCTCCATCACATTCCCCCAGACGGGGATTTTACGCAGAAAAGGTGTGCGCACCGCGCCGCCTCATTTTGGTGGAGTGACTCCATGGGCATGTCATTCAGCATTCAGGAGGGGAGCAGGCCATTCTGCTGTCGGCTAATCATATATGGTGTGTGGGGCCCTCTTCATTACTGCAGCCCCCCTCTGAGCGGAGGCAGAACGTGCGTTATTGTGCGGGGTTCGTTTCTGCAAGTTCACTGTCACGTCCTCTGCTGCGTAAATCGGATGCCGGACAGTGGCTGCTGGTGGTGGGCGTTACAAAAAAAAAAGGGGAAAAAAAAGCGTCTCCATCCCCACATCCCGGTCATAATTACCTTTGTGTGGAGTCCATCACATAGATTTCTGCCTTGCTGTTATAGCTTTGGTGCTCCTTTCTAATCACTTGATCGATACAGCGCGCATCTTATCAATCGGGCTGACACAGACAAGGCAGAGAGAGGGGGGATTGCTAATCTGGAGGAAATGGGGATAAATCATTCAGGGAGGCGAGTAGCCAAACATCTGAGAGTCAGGCATCCAGCTGCGCACACAGCCATTCAGCCGGTAAGTTTGGCAGCAGATTACACAGTCCACAGCACAGCAAACTGGGAATAAGGTCTCGTTAGGTGTGCCACACGGCCATAGCGCATCATAGGGCGATCTTTTCCTCTTCTTCTTAAAAGAACAGAAGCAGAAAATGCGTAAAAGTTTATGGAAGTTTGTTTTAAGAAATGATTTTCACGTAAATCTCACTTTAATCTGATCCTGATAGAATCAAATCAAAGGTGATTATGAAGGATTTCAAGTCCTATAAATTGGACTCTGCAGTACTGACTGTTATTTTGTAAAGTAATGCAACCCAATCTTTAACCTGGGGGGTCACAGGGTTGCTGGAGTCTGTCCTTCACCCTGGAAAGGTCGCACCTATAGGGACACTTAGAGTAACAAATTAAAAAAACACCAAATCGAAGTATGTTTTTGGATTGTTGGAGAGAAACCACACAGAAAAGTCCTAGCTGGGATTCAAACCAGCATCTCCTTCTTTATAAGGTAAGAGTGCTAACCACTGTACCACCATGCAGCCCAAACGAAAGACTGCAAAGAGCAATCAAACAAATTACATGACATGATTTGCACCCCTGCTCCTTAGTAGGGCTGCCACGATTAATCGACGATTAAAATAGTTGACGACTAATTTAATAGTCGATTAGTCGTTATATATGAGTCAGAGTGTAGTAAAGCTGAAAGTTATAATGACATTCTGCTAGCTTTTTGGAATATTTTGGCATTTATTAAGATTTATTAAGGTTTTCTGGGCTCTTTTGGAGTTTAGCTAATATTTCAACTGCAAGCTAGCTATTTTGGCTAATTTAGCCCTTTTTTTGTTTCGTTTTTTTAGGGTAAACTTAAAGTTTAGCTAAAACTTCAGATGCATGCTAGCTGTTTGGCTAACTTAGGCTTTTTTCTGTTTTTTAGGCTAATTTGGCACTAAATCTTTGGCACGACTAATCTGAAAAAATAATCGGTGATTAGTCGACTATTAAAATAATCGCTTGTGGCAGCACAATTAAGAGGTCTAAACATGCAGCACATGAATACTCAAACAGAGAAAATAAAACTAAAGCTTTTATTTGACACATTTCCAATAGTCAAATTGATTTTTTTGTACAATAAATACTTTGTGGAAAGGACAAAAAACTTTAACAAAGAAGAATAGGTCACTTTGTTCTGGCAAAGGTAGTAATTTGAGAGCTTCTTTTGTACCATTTCTCATCTTTTCTTTGAGGAAAACCCCCCAGCACTTCAATTCATCCCCCCTGCGTTACATTTTAGCTGAATAAGTGTTTTGTAGCTCAGCTGCTCGAACAGAAGTGGATGCATCTTCGACTGGAGGGTCCTGATTGTCTGCCTAGTACAGAATGTAACGCAGAGCAAAAACGCACGAGATAGATCTGCCGCCATTTTTTCTTTTTTTTAAATCAGAAGGTCAGTGGGTTTGCTTTTGCAGCTACTTAAGAAGAAATATGTGGGGAAGTAAGTGACTAAAAGATTTAACAAAAAGTGCTCTGAGATGAGTCACATCTGAGCAATATCAGGACTGAGATCTTTGTTCGACCGTAGCAGCATTTCAGTCCGTTTTTTTTTTTTTTTGTTCGACTTTGGCTTTTAAACGCTTTCCAAAAACATGACTGACAGTGGATAATGGGGCCGTTATAACAGCCTTCAGAGGGAATGACAGCAGAAAAAAATGTGTTTGGAGACAGAAGCTGAAACTGTCATTTACAGACTCTCTTTCTGGAGTAAAACGGCGTAAATTAATGTACAATGTTCATATAAACTATATTTACTATCACATTTGGACTGGATTTGGAAGAGCAGATTATGAATAAAACTGTAAATCTTATGTTTTTGATTAGATTAGATTACTAACAGATTTTTATTAGTAATATTTGATATAAATCTATGTTTAGATGAACAGAACAGGAAGAATTGGCCTTGTAGTTCAATAGGATTGAAAGCTAAATCCTGGAACACTGTGTACATTCATGCGTTCAGCTCTCAAACACAGACCATCTGATGGGCAGCAACCCTGAATCCGTTTGCTGAGTTTTAGAGGTTTGTTATTTAATTTCTGCAGGAGGCTCACGATAAAGTAAATATGAACTGTTCTGCTATTTCTCCAAACGCGATGCATTATAAATCAAACAAAAAGCTGCTGCTCAGAATTCACCAACCAAGGTTTTACTCTTTTTTTTTTTTTTTACTTTAGTTTTATCAATTTTTGGTGTTTTTTATTTACCACCAATAGCAGATGATGAGCTTAACAGAGAAGGAAATGGAATATCGGAATAGTAATCAGGCCAAAAATTACCCTCTGGCCTGAAAGCACAGTCAGTAGCATTACTCAGTGTGTGACGTAGCCCACTGTGTCATGGAAGGAACCGTTAGTTTGGTTCAAATCTATTTTTTTATTTGACAAGCATCCAAATTAGATACATCTGCTTTTTCTGGTGAAAAAAAATTCATCACAAATGGACGAGAATACAATCGATGACAGCACTGTTCCACACGCGAGTGTGCTTTTTATGCTCTTATCTTCCAATCCAATTTCACCCCACAATATTTTTTTCCTTTATCTAAAGCCAAGGTCTTAAAGCACTGGAATAAAGTTTTTATTGCTTCTTTAACTAAGTTTCTTTATGAGAGGAATTCCCCTCAGTCTCACACTTCATTTATTCTAACTGGGATTAGACATTTCTTTGATTTCTGTGAGACATAAATATCTAATTGTGTTATTGTTCAGTGCTGTTTTTAAATGAGGGGTTGTCAGTCACATAATCCACATCCCTTGGTGCTCAGCTCAGGTCGATGGACAAATCCTTGTAGATGGAGAAACGAGGAAATATTGAACTGAAGAAACTTTTTCATTTTGATGCAAGTGTCTTTAGGCTAATTCTTTTTTTAACTTTAGCTACTTAAAGGTGTATTAAACTGTCTTTACCTTGGTGCCGCTGCAGTTATTGGCAGACGGTTGAGTATTTGATTGGACTGAACTTTTATAGAGGTCACATCGTCCTTTAGGACCCCTCATCTTTTCCTTTTAGCTTTTCCCTTTACAGTGAATCAGCTTCTTCTGCATCCTCTCCTCTAACACCAGCTACTTTCATGCCTTCATTCACTGGATCCATAAACCTCCTCTTTGGTCTACTTTTAGTCCTCTTGTATGGCAGCTCTAGACTCAGCATCCATCTATCTATCTATCCATCTCAGTCTGACCTCTAACATGTGCTGTCCTTCTGATGTTCTCATTCCTGATTCTATCCATCCTGGTCGCTCCTAGAGACCCTCAGCATCTTCATCTCTGCTACCTCCAGATCTACTTCCTGTCTTTTCCTCACTGTCTCTAGACTGAATAATTTCTAGATTTACTTCCTTTGTCTTAAAAAAAACCCTAAGCAGGTGTGTCAAATTATAATATCACAATAACTCATGATTTTCACTTTTAGCTGCCTAAACCTAGATACCATCTCAGATAACAATTTGGCAACACTTTTAAAACAATTTTAACTTCATATCTTGTCATTTTTAATGATCTTAAAAACAATAAAAATGTGTTTTTACCATTTTTTTGGTGGCATCTTTATCATAAAGTAGGACATATTTAAAGAAAATTTAGCTTAAAATTGCATTCTTAAATATTTCTTTATTCAAATCGCTGAAAAAGTACTGTTAGGAAAAGTTTGTAGCTGTGAGGTGAGTGAAACATTCGACGGGCCACAAACTCCCTGTCGCACTCTATTCTGATGCACTTGCAGAGAAATAGATCCACGTACGACTTTGTTTCAAAATTTTTGCCACGGGTGGATAGTATCGATATTGGTCGCCATTTTTTGTTCAACCATTAATGTTTAATTTTGTTTCCACTGAGCGCTACGATACGATTCTACGGTATTTCAAAGCATTTCAACTGTAAGGCCCATTTGTAATCATTTTCAATCAAAAGACCGCTGGGAACAGTTTCAAAAAGATGATCAAAGTTGGACTTTAACACAGTGTTGTGCAGAAATACTTAAAAAAAAAAACAAAAAAAAAGCATGAAATATCCACACTGATGGTATTTCTTGTTTAATTTCTGTCCGCCGCGCCCACAGCCGAGAACACTCAGCAGCCTGAAGCAGGTGACAAATGTCACGACATTAATGCAGCAGTGAGGCTGACAGTCTGACTGAGTTCATGTTTTCACCAACGTATTGTTATTATTGCTTCTCAGTTTGCCGGTCCTGCTGAGGCTTTTACACTCAGCGACGAGGGAAAAAGAAGCATTTGTCGAGTTGTTGCCTTGCGTGCCTTCCACATGCATCAGACTTGTCACCATGGCACCCGCTGGGATTGTCCAGCTCTGGATGCAGAAAACATCCAATTTCAGTCCCACAGTTCACGCTAACTTGGGATTTGTTTCTCTAAAAACACATTTCCAACAGCGTTTTTGACTTCAAGAAGGGAGGATTTTGTGACACGTCGCAGCTTGAACACCAGAGATGCAGCACAATTGATTTTGCTGGCACAGATTTGACCTCTTTGTTTCTTTTTACTGAGGTGGACGCATTTTTTATTTAAAAAAAAAAGTGGATTTCAGCGTGAAATGTGTGAACAGCAGCTCTGGTTCTGATTCGCCCGTCTTTACACACTATTATCAAAGCAATCGTTTCGGTATAGATTTGTGTGCTGTTACAGTCACAGTGAGTGCAGCAGTCGATGCGACTTCAGTTATTGTGGTTGTTCCCTCATTTCATCGATTCCGAATAACTGGCGAGCTCTCAGAGGATATGAATTGCTGTTTTGTCACTGGCTGCTGCGGTAAATGAACAGCTGGGGTTACAGCGGGCAGAAGGGAGCGCCGAAACCAGCACGGCCAACCTCTTGGCCACGCACCTGCTTCTGTTTCCTCCCAGAGCCGCTCACGTTTCACGCTCTGTGTCCCCCAGACCTGATCCACTGCACCAATGAGCTGAACGTCAGCATCCCACATCTGGCAGACACGCTGCTGGAGCGCACAGCGAGCAACAGCTGGATTGTGGTTTTCAAAGCACTCATCACCACACACCACCTCATGATGTACGGCAACGAGGTGAGCAAAACTCTGCTTCAAAATGTCTTATTAGTACAAAAAAGTTATTATTTTTATTGGTATTTTCAAGATTTTTCTTAATTAAACAAGTTTCCACCAGTTTTTTGTTTTTTTATTCAAAAATATATCAAAGTAGGAGAAACTGTAAAAATGTAAAAAGATCAAATAAAATCAATAAATTCATTAGATACAAAGAGCAAAAGCTGTTATGCTTTTTTCAGTCAGGAGTTATTGATTTGTAAATATATATATATTTGTTTCATGTTGTAGCCATTTCTTTGCAGCCCCTTCCCAGATAGACTCTTTGAAGCGGTATCATCCATGTGTCCAACACGGACCGATGGAGCTTCACGCTGACATTTCAATGGCCGGCATGACAAATCACCCCGCCACGCCGCTCACCCCGCAAGATCAACAAGCGAAACATCAAACATGCTAAACGACGAGCGGCTCAGACTAGAAAGAAAGGTTGTGGCAGAGATTACCGCTGTGATGATGACCCTCCGGAAGCGTGTGATGCTTTGAATATTTGTCAGGGCTGCTGGAAGCTGACTGAGAGTTTTGCCTCACGTGTCTGGACAGGTTCTGTCCAACCAGGAATCATTCATGTTTAATGGCCAATTAGCGGGCATCAATTCCTCCTTAATTTGAAATCTTACTCGCTTTTTTTTTTTTCTAGAGGCCTTGTTGAATGCAAAAAGAGGAGTTAGAAAGAGGTGGATTGTGAATAGTTTTAATAGACAGAGAAAATTTTTGAGATTTATTCCTTGAAAACACAAAGTTGGAGTCTGATCTTTATCACCATGGCAACAAAATATCAATTAGTACAAAAAAAAGATAGGATTTCTTGGGCATTATTTTACCCTTAAAATGCAATATTTACATACTACTGCTTAATACATGTGCTCAATAACCATACTAAAGATCATTTTAATTTAATTTCTTTAACAAGGGTAAGAATTAGGAAAAACTGGTAGATTTTCTCAAGAAATTTATCTTTTTTTCAGGAGTCTGATAGAACTTAGTGCAGGACTTTCCAAAGTAAATGGGAAGAAGTTGAAAGATAATTTAGATGAGAAATAGAGGATGAAGGACACGTGAGTGGATTTTCACTCCTGTCCCGTCCTGTTCCCAGATCAAAGTTTAAAAAAATAATCCTGTCCCGTCCCACTCTTGTTCAAAATGATCCTACTCTCTTGTATTTTTCCTTATGTTTTCGCTTATTTGTCTCCTGTCACTTTTTTTAATTCTCTCCATTGCTACCATCAATATACGATCACTGCACTTTAGATTTCATCGGAAAACCTTGTAGGAACACTGATGGCTTCTGGGTAATGTAGTCACAGATTAATCGAACTACAAAATGGCTCCGCCTTTCCTTTCCTTTTGTTGTCGTTCTTATTGGTTGGTTACCGCTCCAGTAAGAATTTTATCCCGCCCCGTCCCGGTCCCAGGATTAATGGCATAGATGACTCCCATTCCAGGGGAATCCCACAGGAAGCCCATGACCTGTGGGATCTTCCCCAAAAAATGTTAACCTAGTTTCTCCCACACATGTTCTTACATTATCATGTTTCCTTACTTATTTATGTATTTATTTTTTAAATTTGTTTATTTATTTTAAGCTAATAAAATAAAAAATAAACATCTTAAAAAGAAGTGTAACGATAAATATGATTTAAAAAATATGTGAGCTTTTATAGATAAACTGGACACACGATTGTGTTCTCCATCTTTGTGATTTAGATTGAGATAAAAAAACAAAAAACAAAACAGCATGTACTATTTCATACAGAAATGAAAGTACTCCCAAAGGGTTCACATACTTTTTCTTGCAACTGTATATGCAAAGTTTGGATGAAGTTTGACAACTTCTTGAGTCCAAGTCCCTTTTTTTTACATTAAATTCAAACTTTAATTTATGCAAACACTATATGTACATAATTAGAATAAATAAAAACACTAAAAATAATCAATTATGGTTAAGGGAAAAAAGAATAAATCTGAAACTCCAGCTCACATTTTTGCCTCTTCTTTACTTGCTTCAATTAAACCCTGATGGTAATTAAACAAGCATTCTGTAGATTATCATTTCCGACACAAGGATTAGGGCTTTAGGTAAAAAATAATAAATAAGAGTGCAGCACAGACAGAAAAACATGTGTATAAAAACAAAGGATATGGAGGAGTTCAGTGTCACACCCACAGAGATACACTCCAGGTTTGCTCAAAGAAAGTCGCCCTAATCCTCCTAATCTGGGATTATTTGTTATATCCGGATGCCAGTTAAGGTACATCAGCAAACATATCTGGTATGAAACGCTTGTAAAGCCACAAATGGGATGTTATTTGGCTGAAAGTCTGCCAGTGTGTCACCATCAACATGCCTTTATATGGTGAAGGAGATACATCACTGACTTTGTCCTCTGTTTTTCCCTCTCAGAGATTGATGCAGTACCTTGCCTCCAGAAATACACTCTTCAACCTCAACAACTTTCTAGATAAGGCTGCATTACAAGGTGATTTAATGCCGTTTGGCTGTTTGTGGACTCAGCAGTGCTGTACGTCTAACAAAATGACTTTCTGTCAGACTCTCTCTGGCTCTGTAACGCCATCAATAAAGCACTATTCAAATCCTATTTCAAAGGGATTGTAAAAACTACAGAAAAAAGCACTCATTGTTTGCTAAAAGAAGCTGCTGAAAATTCAAACACTTTTCACCGTGCAGTTGCATATTCAGAACAAATGAATGTAACTGAGAGTCTTTCACAAAAAAGGACATCAGATAGTTCATAGTACGTTTACACGGTTTGACTAGAGGTCAATAACTGCACTGTCCGCTCTCTGCCCTACAGGATATAACATGTCAACCTTCATCAGACGCTACAGCTGCTACCTGAATGAAAAAGCCATGTCTTACAGGCTAGCAGCAATGGACTTCACCAAGATGAAGAGAGGGTAACACCACTTCACACACAAACTGAAGACTTTTCTTGTCCAGTGAAATAGAAGTTTACAGGCTGTTATTTTTTGATAAAGTTATCACTTTGCTTTGAGAAACCAATGGATTGGATGTATTGATCACAGCAACGTCAATAAACATTGAATAATTAGCTAAAAGAGTCTTTGGTGAACTGGAAGGACAAAGAATCAGTCTTTTGGAGGAAGTTCAGACCATGAAGATCTTCACTTCCTCGTCTGAACTGACATCTGACTAAAAACGATACGTCCGGACATTGCTCAACATTTCTGTGCAGCAGCGGTGAAGATTTAAACTAGCGAGACACAGAGCTATCATAATCTGGGGTGGGGCTTCTCAGCTCAACTTCAAAAGCCACGCCCCCTCAGAGGAGATTTTAGAAACAGAGGCTTCAGATCAAATGTATATTTAAGACATTTAGGTTGTGGGATTTTGGTTGAAAACTTCATAATCACAATTAATACACTACTGGGAACCTTTTTTAATAAAAAAAATTGTCATAGGGGGACTTTAATAGAAAATATCAAAATGCTACTGGGAATAACAGACATTTGACGTTTAACATCCAAAACCTACAAGCTAGTTTTCTTGGTGAAATATTTATCAATTTAGATTACTACACTCATTTAACTATCCTGTTTTATATTTCCTGAGGATCTTTACATATTTTTTTTTAAGTATAGCTGTCATACAGGTAGCCTCGTATTGTCATATTATGTTTATAAAAGTATTGGTCTACCATAACATACGACACACAATGGAGGATAGTTTTTATTTGATGTAAAAAAAGGTAGATGGGTGGTAGGGACCAAGGTTGGGCCAAAGAAAAGAAATAAATAGAACAGCCTGGATATCCTGAAACAAAACAAGAAAACAAAAGTCTCAGTGACTTATCCACTAAAAGGAATCCAGAACATACAACAGGTACCAGCTTCCCTGTCTACAACGGTGACTGCCTCTGAAGTCCGATTGGTCAGCTCACTCAGTTCAAGGAACACATGCAATAGAAACAAGAGAATAAGAATTGGGAAAAATCTCTGCATGACTTTATTCCGCTCCTAATTATCATTCGGCCACCACCATGCTTTAGAATGTACTGTAGGTAAACTTGAGGCATTTAGCTAAAGGTTCTGCTTTGTTCTCTTTAGCTTTACAAAACTACACATTTTTGCTCTTTTATTATTTTTAGAATAAACCAGATTCCTCCTCTGATTATCTAGTTTATTTTTTAATCTAATCTAAGTTGAAGTTTTGCATATATTTGGAAATATCTTGCGTTTCTCCATCCCGTCATGAATAATCTTTCTCAAAGTTGAGGAAAATACTTGAAATGCTCCTAAAATGTGTTGTAGATTGCATCTATAGATGCTCTCACTTTGACACCATTGGTCATCAGAGCCAATTTGTTATTCTATCTCATAATTTTATGAAGAAAATACACATTTTTAACTTAAATTTGGTTAAAAAATATGCATTAAGTCCAGACAATTTATTCTTAACTGAACTTGTTTTACTTAAAGATTTGATATGAAAGAAAAAATATTTGAAAAGCAATACAGAAAACACAGAAAAGCTAAACTAAAAGAGTTTTTTTATGTTAATGTCTTATTAAATCAAATCCAACTCTATCCATGAATCTTTTCTCATAACACAAGGAGCTTTACAGAACAAATGTGGTTTATTTCCTTCCTTTTCAACACACAGTTAATGCCTAATCAATAAGTTGGCTTGTTTTCCCGTATACCTTCCAGGGCCGAAGGAGTGATGCGCACCATGAACACAGAGAAGCTGATCAAAACTCTGCCCATCATTCAGACCCAGCTGGACGCGCTGCTTGATTTCCAGGTACTCGATGCGAACCCTTTCTTGTGAGCGACTGCAGCTGTCTCCGCCGCGTAATGATCCACTCCTCCTTTCCGTCCCGCAGCCGAACTCCAACGAGCTGACTAACGGGGTGATCAACACCGCTTTCATGCTGCTGTTTAAAGACTCCATACGATTGTTTGCTGCTTACAACGAGGGCATCATCAACATGTTGGGTAAATCAGCGAGGCGGTGGTCCCATTCACGCCATCTTCCATTCACTCTGCAGCTCGATTATCCCTTATTTTGCAGAAAAATACTTTGACATGAAGAAGAACCAGTGCAAAGAAGCGTTGGAGATCTACAAGACCTTCCTCAACAGGATGACCAAACTGTCTGAGTTTCTCAAAGTGGCGGAGGTAACGTCTGTTCGTCCTATTCTGACCCCCAAGGAGGAAGCAGAGTGTAACCCAAGGAGATGATGGGGACACACGTCTGGAGGGAACTTCAGCAGATTTATGCCACTTAATAACAACAGATTTATTAAATCCTCTTGAATCTACTCGGAAGTTAAAGCTGTTGAGATTTGCTCCAGACCTCTGTCACCCTGGAGTTCTGATTTACGGTCACTGACCGAAGATCAGCGCCTGGGGTCTTCCTCTCTTTAATTTCCTCTTTTTGCATCCAGATATCCCCCCCCCCCCTGTTTCTGCCCCTCTCTTTTCCCATTTTAGACAAAGGTTATTCGGTCTTATTAGCCTGTCGGAGAGTCACTCGTGTACAGCTTCTAGCTGAGGGTCCCCTTACATGCTGCCTGTTAACATGCCTGCACTGCATGCCCAAGCAAGCTCTTTTCTGTCCCTTTCTCTGTCCCCCCTGTTCCTGCTCTTTACTTCCCCCCCCCCTGACTTTTCTTCAAGAAATATATGATGCAACCCATAAATGTAAGGCTGTTAGTCAGCCGCAGCTCTTGCTAGGCTTCACAGCGGATATAAATAGTTTTATTCTCTGCAGACTGCGTGTCATTTACTCATGCGCCATCTTCAAAGGCTGTCTCACTGCTTGGTTTTTGGAAGAAGGTTTGGGGTGCAGCCGCTTGATCCAAAAAAAAAAGGAAAAAATGAAGCGAAACAACAGACTAACGTTGACTTTAAGGACCCATTCATTTTACCTGTCTAACAAAATGTGTTTGTCTGTTTTGTGTGTCATCTGTGTCCCTCCCTTCTCCTTCTGTTCAAAGTCAACATTAGTTGAGTGTCTTCCTTTTGGATGTTTTTTCTCCTCGCAGTCATGTGACCTGTTGTCTGCCCTCTCTGCCCTGCCTGTTTAATCAGTCAGCGTCCTCAGCATCCATTTCCAACCGGTCTCCAGATTTCAGTGTGTGTGTGTGTGCATTTATTAGTGTGTAAGTGTGTGTGTGTGTGTGTGTGTACATAAACTCTGTATATATAGATGTTTGTGCATGTGCCCCCCTCCCTCCCCTCCTTTGTTGTCTTTTATTTGTTTTCCTCTCCAGCCACTGCATGTTGAAATGAACGCTTGGGTTTGATTCTTCTTTCTCCCTCCTCCTCCTCCTCCTCCTCTTCCTCCTTCACGTGTCTCTCCCCCCTCTTTAACTCTGTGGGTTTTATGCTTTTGGTTTACTCCTTATTTATTTATTTTTTTGTTTTATTACGACATTTGGTTTATTTTCATTTTGCCTCCCTCCTCCCTCCCCTACCCTTACTTCCTTTTTTGTGACACAGCGAGTTGGGATAGATCAGGGCGACAGCCCCGATCTCACACAGGTCAGTCTACATCTCATCTCAATCAGTCAATCAACCAGTTTAGAACTCCGCCAAGTCAGTCCCATAATGCTTCATTCTAAACGCTCCCGTTCCCTACTCACCCTACAGACCTGCCCACACTGCAGCTGCCCCGTCTTCCTCCTCTCTTCTTCACTCTCTTTTAACTCCTCGCTTTGTGCCTTTTTCTGTTTGAACAGAGTCTAGAACAGAGAGGAAACCTTTTCTCCACTTTTTCCTAGAGGAATTTTATCTGAAATGATTGCACATCAAATCTTGCTCAAAGGTGTGATATTTTTAAAGCCCCACTCCGATCATCGATCGTCTATGAATTGTGTTTTTAGCCAACATTTTTTTAGGACATATTTTCTGCAGACCAGCAGTAGTCCATTAGAAATTTGCTTCCTAGTTGTGGGTGGGATTAAGTAAGCCCGCCCCTACTTTCCATCATCCATCTGTTTAGAACAGGGGTGTTCAAATCCAGTCTTCAAGGGTTGCTGTCCTACATGTTTTCCAACCCTTAAAGCTCCTTGTTGGTCAATCACACCTGGTGTGTGGAAAACCAGATGCCAGCTCAGACGAGGAAAACAAAGATGTACCCCAGCCGAAAAGGCCAAGTGGTTTAAAAGTGGGCAGAAAATGTGGGCCCCAATTTGGTTTGTCCGCAGTTTTGGTGGTGGCCCACATTAGGTTAGGTGGGCACTCAATGGGTTGGCTCGCTACGCTAGCAACCCTCCTGGTGGACGGCGTAGCATGCTAGCAATCTCCACTGTAGCGAGCTAGCAAGATTTGCTGTATTGAGCTCCACTGTATCAAGGTAGCGAGCTCCTCTGTATGGAGCTAGCGAGCGCTGATGTAGCAAAGTCCGCTGTAGCGAGCTATCAGAGTCGCTGTAGCAAGCTAGCAAAGTGGCTGTAGCAATCTCCATTGTACAAACGCCGCTGTAGCAAGCTCTGCTGTATCGAGCTAGCGAGCTTCGCTGTACTGAGCTAGCAAGCTCCGCTGTAGTGAGCTAGTGAGCTCCACTGTAGCAAACTAGAAAGCTCCAGTGTATCAAGCTAGCAACTCTGCTGTAGCGAGCTCCACTTTATGGAGCTAGCCAGTTGTGCTGTTGGAAACTCCACTCTAGTGAGCTAGCGAAGTCCATTGTAGCACGCTCAGCTGAAGCAAGCTAGCGAGCCCCGCTGGAGCAACTCCACTGTAGCAATCTAGCGAGCTCCGGTGTATCGAGCTAACAAGCTCCACTATAGAAAGCTAGCTAGCTCTGCTGTAGCATTCTAGCGAGCTCTGCTGTCCACTGGGCGGAAGGCTAGCGTAGCGAGCTAACACACTGAGTTCCCACTCAAGCCAAAGTGGTGAGGCCACCACAGAAACTGTGGACAAACCCAATAGGGGTCCACATTTTCTGCCCACTTCTAAACCATATTTGGCCCACCGGACCTTGCTGGCTGGATACTATTCATCTACAAGTGGATGTATCAGAATGGAGCAGAGCAGGAAACTTGTGGCTTACCATTATAGCTTCTACATCACTGCCACAGGCTTTTTCAAACAGTATTTTCTGCTCCTGATTCCAAAAACAAAAACAAAACAAAAAAACAATTTTGAGCTCAATTTTCTTTATAAAAGTCCTCCATCATCTAAAAAATTCCACATTTAAAAACACCAAAAACCCGATTTTCATCGGAGTGGGCCTTTAAAGCAGATTTTAAATAGATGAATGACAAAGGGTTTTATTTTATTTTGTAGATTCAAATGTCCACGACTGGGGCTTAGTCTTTAACAACTGTCTGAATTTTTCCATAAGTCTTTCCAGCAGTGTAAATATCCAAGATCTGTCTGTTTACTTACAGGCTAAACAAGTCAGCACAAAATTTCTCATGTTTTATTTGTTTTTTTCCCACATAGGCAGTCAAACGTTTAAGTCCCTTTGCATTAGCTGTGGGGAGAGCAGCGAATGGTTTTATTGAATAGGTTTCTGCAAATATGACTTGGATATGTGTGCATAATGCCATCATAAGTACTACATATTCTCTTCTTTTTATTCAGCCCCCCCTTCTTTTCAGTGGATGCAAGATTGGATGTGCCAAAAAACCTCAAGTGACAAACTGAAAAGAGCTGACTTTGTTCACGTTTGTAGTGCTTATGGAGACCTTATATGCCCTTATTCAACAACATAGTGACCCATGCCTTTATTCAGCTCTAGATATGTGTCTGTTTTACTTTTAAACTTTTAGCATATTCTAGATTTCTCTGAAGAAGGATATCCAGAATTCGCATTTTACTCTTTTCCCCTAAAATAAGTATCTTAGAAATCCTTTCTTTGCCTGTTGTGACTGCATTTTCTAATGCTGAAATGTAAAGCTCTGGATGAAAACCTTGGTATCACATGGGGTCCAAATGATCTCATTCATCCCTTTTTCCAGCAAGGAGGGCTTGCCAGCAGCTTAATGTGCATACCTGGCTTCTCACCAGATGTTTACATTTGACTGAGTTAACTTACTTGGCTTCCAATATAGATCAGATTTGTTGATGATACTTGAGAACTCCAAAAAAAATCTGTAAATCAGGTTTTGATCACCAGTGGAATCCAGGAGTTAACTCTTTTGGATGTGATTTTCTTTACGTGTGGGCTTGTGTAAGTGGGTGTGCTTATGAGAGCGTCTGTGGACTGCTAGCCTTCTGCATGGGCTCATTAGATGGTTCAGAGATGTGTTTGTGGCGTTCCTCTGGATCCCTGCAGTGAGGATGCTCCGCTCTGTCCTGATCCGTCTGTCCTGCTGCTGATTTTGCTTGCATGAGCCAGGGCTAATGTTTGCATGTGTCAACCAAACCTGATGAAACCAAATGCAAAAAAAAAAAACAGATCAGAAGAGTTGTGGTGCAGATAGAGAATCTGAGGGTAATGTCTTATTTTTGCGGCTGTCTTTTCTTTGTGTGTATGTGAGATAAAATGATTGGTGCGAGAGCTGTGCGCCCCACTTTATTGGCTTGGTAGCGATTCTAATCTTATCTCCTCACCCCACCCCACCCCTTGCCCTCCCCTCAGGCTCCTAGCTCCCTCCTGGAGGCTTTGGAGCAGCATCTAGCTTCTCTGGAGGGCAGAAAGCTGAAGGACTTGTCTACTGCCAGCAGGTAAAATGAAACGGGGAAAGGTGGATGCGATCTGACAGCCCACTTACCAACATTTCAGTTCTGATTATTAGTATAAAACCCACATCTATGTTGGTTCGTTTTTAGATATTGCTGCTGTAAACAAACTTCTGGGTCATAGCTGATTGGTAAAGGGGAAAACTGACCTCAGTGATCTGGGAAAAATAGGAATTGTAAAACATTCCATAAAACTCATCTGTTTTAAATTAATGTTTGTGATAGAAAGGTTCCTGCAGAACTTATTGCAGATGTGTTATCGCAGATAAATGTAAAAGGGGATTTTTTTAAAACTAAAATCCAATTCTGCTTCTTCAAAAATGGCATTTTGGAAGATTTTTTTTAAACACATGTTTATTCATTTTTATATAAAACACTTGCATAGTCCAAAAAAGGTTTGCATATTTTTTTAAAAGTTATCATTTGCAGAGAGTGATTCACAAGTTTGGAGGATAAATGTGCAAATTAGGAACAATGTCGTGTTTTTAAAGTCCCACTATAATCTTCTTTTGATTTTTTTTTAAAGAGTTCCAAGTGGTCTTTTAATTTTTATGATGTGTTTTTTAGCCAAAATAAAAAAAAATAGAATAAATAAATACTCAAAAATGTAATTTTAGATCCAGACTGAGAGCCGTGAATTATGAAGAAATAATGAAACAGGTCTGATCTGGATCGATGTGTTTGTAGTGACACAATCGACCCCTCAGACTCACACGAGGCTTCACCAAATTAATAACAGTTTTCTTTGGGATTTACACTGAATTAGAGCCGCGTGAATGTCACACAAAACACTTGGTTCCTTTGGACTGTAAGCTGCGCTCACTTACATTTTGCACAGAGCTTGATTGCATTGTGTGAATTCTCTCTGTTGTCTGTAATCAGTCACAGTTCTTCCTCAAAGGTCATCCGTACCTTGGAGGTGTCTCCGATTTCGGATGCTCAGTGATTCACTGAAATTAAATGAAGGTTTACAATTAAATCTGAAATATTTTGAGATAATTTTGGAAACTTTAGAAAGTTCAATGCAAAATCATTTTTCAAGCTTTTGCAACCTAGTGCTAAATTTCATGAATAAATCACGGATTCAAACCAAAAGATTAAAAAGAGCCATGAATATTCATGTGATTTTAGTATTTTTAAATGTGGGATTTTCTAGTTACCAAAACACTTTCACGATGATTTATCTTAATTTAAGCATTTATCTAATACATTTTGTGATATAAGTACAAAATGTATTAATAAAGAATAATTTTTATGTACATTTTCCATTGTGTGCTCCCTGCAGATCCAGCACCTTGTCCAGCACGGTGTCGTCCCTCTCCAGCGCTGGGATCTCTCTCAGTCGTATGGACGACAAAACAGAAGACAACCGGCTGCAGCAGCACAAGGCAATGCATTCACAGTCCACTTGTAAAGCTCTACATGCTTTCAGGTTCTGGCATAACTTACAGAAAACCAATTTTATTGCTGATGAACCACAAGATGATTGTGTACAAAGCTTTTCAGGGATTCTTTGGGAGAGAAAAAGGTGTGGACTGTGCGAAAATCCATACGTTCCCTTTCTTTGTGCTCCACACTATTGTTAAAGTGTAATGGACCTCCTGCATAAATTCTTTGCTACAGTGAAATACTGTTTCTGGCTTCCGGCCCGCAGCACAGGGAGCCTCACACAGAACAGAAATGAACCGGGAGGCTAAATAATGCAGCTCCTGCAGCAAAGTCTTTTAACAGATAAAAACATCCAGGATAGTTTATTTTCACCACAACACACAATGTATTTACAGCACAAAAATAATGTCTTGTGTTTTCCGTGCAGGAAGATGGTCACAAGGTCATTGATATTCAGACGCCCAACATTTCGCCCAGCACCCAGTCAGTGGGCAGTGCCAACAGCAGCGGAGGAGCGCCGGATCTCTTTTCCAACTCGCCCATCGTTACCATCAATAATCAGTGAGCCTTAAAGCTTGAATTCCAAACCTTTTTGCTGTAAAACATTTTTATTTAAAAAGTAAAACAATAAACACGTTTTCTTTCTCCTTGTCGTAGTGTGCCAAACCTGACCAGCGAGCTGTTCACCCTGCAGCCTCACTTCGCCCCCATTCAGACCACACACACTGTGCCCAACAACAACAATGCTTGGGGAGGTAAGACTGCAAACACGCAGCAACACACATGCACTGTGTGTGTGTGTGTGTTCGGGATGGCCGATCGCTTCGTGCTCTTGATTAATTTCTCCTCTTCTCTCCTTTCACGTTGCCATGGTTACGTCTGGATAACAGGTGACCTACTAAAGCCATCTCCACCTACTCAGATTCACAGCCCAGGAGCCCAACTGCACTCGGGGAAAATGCTGCCCAACGATTTGGACTCCTCGTTAGCAAATCTGGTTGGCAGTGAGTACAAGCACGACTCTTCCTCGTCTACCTCAAATCCAGCTCATCGTTTTAGGGTTGCTTCTTCTTTAACATCTTATCTCTTCCCTCTAGACCTGCAGTTTGGGGGAACGCCAGCTAAAAAGTAAGCGACGCAGAATCTGCTCTGAGTTTTGACTGAATAAATTGTCCGCACGGCGGTAAACGCTCCTGTTTGTGTGCGTCAGGCCAGAGCTCCAATGGAGTCAGCTGGTAGAGAAGAAGCCCACAGGAGGAAGCGGCTGGCAGTCAAAGACCATGTGCACCAGCACTAACTGGACTCACACTACTCATCCCATGGCACCTGCACCCATGCCTGTCCCTCAGATGGTAAATTTAATCAATAATCAATAATAAAGTGGAGTTTGGATCATCTATATCAGGGATCTGCAACTTTCAGCACCAAATGAGTCAATTTCTCTCTGCAAAGTCCTACTTTCCCTTTAAAAAACTTTGTATTTATGCTATTACTTTTATGCAGAAAAACAAAAAACTGTCATTTTTGTTATTCATTAAAAGCAAAATCTAAATCATTTATGGATTTTTCCAAGTATAATTTTTTTTTTTTTTTACTTTTGACAAAGGTTCATATGATTTTTTTGAAAATGAGACACTCTAAGCAACAATACTGAAGCAAAGTACTCCAGTGACCACTTTAAACAATGCAAGTCCACCTTAAAGTGCTATACTTTGTAGGGCTGGAGATCAATTATAATTTCCAGAGTCGATTTGATTCCGATTTTTTTTTTTTTTTAATTCTTTCGATTCTTCAATTCAGCATGAGTTTACGCGTTAGCACTAGCTGTCCTATTTTAGATTAATATTAAACGTTAGCATTAAGCTAGCAGACTTTAGTTTTGTGCTAAATCAGTCTATATTTTTTATGAATCGATTATTGATCTGTTAAGCTTAAATTGATTCAAAGTGATTAATTGATTTTATTAACCCAGCCCTAATAATTTGTGTCCTTACGAACTTACTAGTGCTGTAAACCTCAATATCATCAGGGATCAATTGTTTATTATTTAAGAAACATTCATAAATCATGTACAAATATATTCAGAAATGTTTCTCTGGGCAGCAACTAAACATTATTTAGCTGTATAAAATGTTTTGAAACTTTTTCTATCATACTTAGATTCTAATTATTGACTATATATGGAGAACTGGATCGACCAGTGAAATGCAGTAAATGCCGTTACACACACAAACACCTGCTGGCTCCAAGAAGCTACAATCCCAGAGACTTCTATTGTTAAGAAACTGCCATTACTCAGTCATTATATTTTTCTGAATAACCACTCTTGCGCTGGTAACTTTTTCTTAAGATCTTCTTGCTAATCCAACATTTATTTTTTAATTATATTTTTTCGAGAGCGATCACTGCCGTCTCAGTACAACAAGGCGACATTAGTATCGTGAAAAAAAATGGCGACTGAATTGGCATAATTTTACTAGAGCTGGAAGTAAGGCATTTTCTAAAGGTGACATCACACTTGGTCAATCCAGTTCTTTATATACAGTCAATGATTAGAATGTGTGTGTTTAATGTATTAATTATAGTTATGGCCAAAAATTCATATAAGTCCCTGATTACAATTAAATCAATCCTTATCTTTTAGAATTACAATTATTTATCCATTTTTCTTTTATCATCCAGAGAGCCAAAACAGAGATATGAAAGAACCACACGTTGTCCCGGTTGCAGACCCTTGGTCTAAACATTCCCTCGAAGTTATGAGGGGAAACACTGACATACTCTAAACCCATCATGTCAAATACAATCTATATGAATTTTGAGGACACGGCTAGCATATGCTAGAATAAATATTGCTTTCTCTTCTCTGCAATTGCAGCTGAATCATTGCAGTAGTGCTCAATGAAACAGTGTAGTCCTATGGTCTCGGCAGCCGAGTGCATTTGTACCATCTCCACTGTTCTCAAAAGAGCTTAAAACCGTCGAGAGCGCCATCATTTCTCCATCTCTGTCAATTCCCTTTGTGCTCCAAACTGATTTTCTGCACGTCTCTTCCATTCAATCCGGTTTCATCTTCTTCATTTTGGACTGAATAGACTCTCAAGTGAAACTGTTCATTTCACCAGCAAATGGCTCGGAAAGCCCGAGACACGACTTGAATAGAGAGCAGAAGAGAATTTATCATGACAAATGGGAAAAGGTCTGGTTCATCTTCCTTGACCATTTGGAGAAAACGAATGAGCTCAACTGTAATTTAAGCATTATGAATCGGGTTGTTGACCTTTTTTTTCTCCTTCCTTTTCTCTCCACCTCTTCACAGAATGGGATGATCTATACTGGATATGTAAGTTTCATTAAGACCTCATCCTAATATTTTCTTCCTTTTATAACATCTCTCCTTTTAACATTTGTTCTGCTGACGTTTTTTATTAAGGCAGTTTTGTTGATGCAACAAAAATAATTAGGGGGCAAGAATTCTTTACTAGTGCCGCGTTGCAGTTTCAATTTCTACCCTTGTGGTTATTACTGGCTGTCAAGCTGCCACTTTAACTCAGCAACGCCGTACTTCTTTTTTGCTGCTTAAAGGTTAGAAATTTATTTTCATTTGTGCACAAGAAGCAAGCGAATAGGGAAAAAGATGGGAACGAATGCTCAGTACATTTTGACATTTCTTCATAAACACTGTTTAGTTTGTGTTTGCATCAGGAAAAAACTAACATTTTGTGTTCTTGTGGTTTTTTTTCTGCACAGGCTCCAGCGCCTGTGGCTTTTCCTATGACAACACCCCAAGTGCCTGTGTATGGAATGGTAAGAATTAACCCTTAGAACTGTATAACTTCATTTTCAGATTTGTTTTTATTTTAATAAATGGGGTTTCTCACTTGTGAAACTCTAAATTTAAGGACATAATTGAAATTCATGTTGTTTGTATGGTTTTACATTAAGACACCTGCATGAAATAATCAGCTCCACCTTAAAAAAATGTTAATATTTAGTCCAACCTTATTTGGAGAAAAATCAAAAAATAAAGTGATTTAATACAAATCAATAAAACATTACTATTATTCTACTCACAGAAAAAAGATTTTTTTAAAAAACCTACTAGAATGGAGGTCAAAGTTTGGACCTCTTGCCTCCTAATAGTTGAATTTGCATCATTGAGACACTTTTTTGTGTTATCTTCAGGTCCCTTAAATGTGTTTTAAAAGTGAAGAGTCTAAACTTAAATTACATTCGTTTGAAATTACATTTCATAGAAAATGTAAGATTTTTTTAATGTCAAGTTATATTGTGTGGATCACTCAGTAATGGTCAAACTTTCGTTTATGTCCAAATATTTGGGAAAATATACAGACTTTCTTTAAAAGGGTATCCTATTTTTTTTATACACATGTAGTACACTTTTTAAACATAAATCAAGTCAAAATGCAGAAGCAACATCTAAGAAAACCAGACTTTCAGATAACAAAAGGGAACATCAGTTATTTTAGGTGAGAAAGAATCCTGAAATGAAAAACTATCACTTTTTTTAACAGATTTTGCACCGAGGTTGAACCATACAAAAGCTCCAAAAGCAACGTCACAGACTTGGAAGTTTGGAAAATTTGCCACAATCTGGACTTTATGTCTAAAATTCAGACATCAGTACAGACTTTTCTATTGATTGATTGGTTTATTCTAAGCAATAATAGCAGACAATACAAAAAGAATCACACCAGCTCATTACAGAAATAATAAAAGGCATTGATTAAAAAAATAATGTAAATCTAAGCAGAAAATAACAGCGTGATTACCAATAATCACAACTAGAGATTTGCATTTACCAATGATGCATGCAATACACATTTAGGTCACATTAGATTCAATAAATATGAATATTCATTAAAGTCAATTTGATTTATTGCTTAAAAAGGAGTAAGAACTTGTCTAAATCCACCTTGACTGAGTTTTTCTTTTCCTTTCAGTTGTCATAATCTGGTTGTGATCAGATTAAGTGCAGATAAAAAGCTTATTGATTAATCTCAGAAGAAATGTATCTATGATTTTAGTAAACTAAACATGATTTTTTTTACTAACTTTTAGTCATTCAAGTCATTTTCAGGGTTCATGTCCCAGACATCTCATTAGTTCAGACAGTAGATATTGCATGGTAGGGATGCAACAATGCTTCAAACTACTCTTTTGACCAGATTTTGTTTACGAAAGGGCAAAATGATTCAATAGCTGAGGAAAATGAAGAAAGTAAAAAAAATGCGGCCATTCTAAAAATTGCCTTTTAAAAGGCTAAATCAAATATTTCCATGAATGAAATCTGTAAAAAAGAAAAATGGCCAAAATCCTATCTCATGTTTAAACATTTAATTTAACGACATATGTAAATCTTTAATTTAACCATCAAATGCTAAGTTATTTCAATGTCATCTTCTGTACCTCATGTTTGTGACCAGCTCCCTCCTCAGATGAGTCATCAAATGGGAGGCGTTCCTATGATGCCCGCACAGACCGTCATGTACAACCAGCCTGTCCTGAGACCCACCAATCCCTTTGGACCCATCCCGGGAACACAGGTGATACAAACACACTCACCTTTTAGACAAAAAGCAGAATGAATATGCAGCATCTGCTGAGTGGCAAAAAGTGTGTGGGAGGGGAATAAATATAAAAAGTCTAGGGTCAACCCTAAGAGCAAAACTTTATTACTTCAAATTTCATGTTAAGACGAGAAAAGCATATATTTAGATGTAAAGTATATTTAATTTCACAGCAGTATATTAAAATATATGTACTTTTTTAAATTAGAAAAGGTTCAGCTAACAGTGTTTACACTGTAGACATGACAACCGGCATTCTGAAAATGGTTCGTTTTGAAAGCAAATACTTGCAAGAAAAATGACAAAGAATGTCATCATTATAACATTTTAACACAAAAGAATTAGAAGCTTTGGGAATTTTTTATTGTTGTTTTTCATTTTTTTAGATGAAATGTTATCAAGTAATTTAGAAGTCGTTCAAAGAAAACACGGCAGTTTCAGTAAAGTAGAGAGGGATCAAATAAAAAAACATATGTTACATTCGTTGACTGAACAAATAAAATAAAATAAAATATCTATTTATTTAATTTTATTTGATTTACACATTTAAATTAGAGTGGGAGGATAAACCACTAGAGATGGAACATCTTGTTTCCAAGGGGGTCCTCCATTTCAAGAAATAATAACAAACGAGAGTAGAAACCAAACAAAATAATACAAAGATTAAATACACAAAACATATACACACACACATAGAAGTACAGGCTCTCAATATCCTCCCTAACATGACATTTAAGAAAGTTTAAATAGGCAAAAACTGAACTGAAAAAAACAAACAAAAAATCACAGACAATCAGAATTTCAAAAGAAACACAAGCATGTTTGAGATGAATTAGAAGAACTTTCTTAAACAATGACTCCCAGTCATTGGGAGCTTTATCACAAAAAGCATTTTTCCCAGATTGTTATGTCTCGGAACAGAAGAATACCTGGTTATTATGGAGTAAGTTATGATCTGGCGTAAAAGAAACTAGGAATATCTCTGGTGTTCTTCTGAAATCCATGTAAAGACTGACTTCAGTGAAGATCTGTGAGATCTTTAAAAACTGTGTGGGGGTAACTCGTGGATCAAAGTGAAGAAGAAAAGACGACTATCTAAGGAACAAATAAATGAAGAAGTCACATAATTGCTTATTGAACAGTTATATCCCAAGAAGCTGTTTTACTGGCACACTGGTAATATGCTCGTCAATACATGTGTGAACGCATGATGAGGTGTTTTGTTGGGACTAAATTACTCTCGATTCTCCCCTCGTCTTCTGCAGATGCACTTCATGTAGGGATGATGGTGTAACCATGGCAGCAAAGCTGAGAGGAAAGAGAGGAAGAGTCGACGGCGAACACGAATCCAGCGCAGGGGAACGACAGCAGAGGCCAAAGAGGGAAAGGGAGGAGAGAGGACCAGAGGATGGAGAAAAGATGAAATGCTGATGTCAGTGTCATGTCACCTGATCCTCTAATCTCCTCTCCTCTTTCCATGTGGCTTCTAATCTTGGTTTCTGAACCTATAAGGAGTACAGTGCCGTGGCACCAGACATCAGTCCAACTCATCCTGTTTGATTTGCCACCTCAAGTGGCAGCTACGACCTCCGCTGAAGCTACAGACTTGACAGCGACATGGAAGTTCTGAAGATACTTTGCCACCTCGAAGCTCACTAATAATTTCTTTCACGAAGGCTTACCTACATCATCAAGCTGAACCAGGCCTGGAGGAAGCACATCTCTTTCTCTGGATGGATTGTTTGCTGGCACTTTACTAAATGTGAACTTTGCCAAGGGTGTGATTCTGTGTAGAAGATTTTAGCATCTAGTTCAGATTGGTTTCTGGTTGCATCATTCATCGCCTGATGTCAGAAGTTTTTATTTGAATGCGTGCGTGCGTGCCCCTTTTTCTAATATTTTTTTCTCTTTATAAGCTCCATTTGTTCTTAAATGCGTAAAACAATGATTTGTGAGCACGCTTGTGTGACTGTAGACGGACGTAGATGTTTAGTGTGTGAAATGTTTCTCTGTAGGTACCTGATGTCATTACTGTGTTGCCAGGTGCCAATGTGTTACTGCACTGGAACTAACTGATGGAAGCACTGAGCCAGACCCAGTTGTTGCATTTGGATGTAAACAAACCTTTCACGCTAACTTTTGCTCTTTGGGGATGTGCTGTACACACTGTTTCTTTTGTTGTTTCTGTTTGCAGCCGTGCAATATCGTGCAAATCCCAGTATCGTCTTTCTCATATCTGTAGCCTGTTTAGAAGCTTTTTCTGCTGTAGCATTGTACTTTCTCAGTGTCAACATCCGGTTTTTGTACAGATTTTTTTTAAATTCTACTGGGTTATTTTATAGCCTGCTTTGTTGCACCTTTTTCTGCTCTTAAGGCAGTAATTTAAAGGGTGACTTTCAGTCTAGCTAGTTAGAAATGTTCTTTCCTTCCTGTCTTGAGCATTTGTCCTGTCCAAATTTAGCATCAAAGTCTGTTTCCACCTCAAAAAAAGCTTAGGTTAGGGTAGTCACTATGGCACATGTCCGACCCTCTATGCAGAGGACAAACGGCGGTATTTTGGGAAGGTTTGTTTATCCGGTCCTAACATATACGGACATGACAGCTAAAGGTCACAGAGTTAAGTCCAGAACCAACGGAGGGTAATGTCTTTACATCAGAATGCTGGTAATGCCTGAAGTGACGTGTACAGATTAACTCGGACAGCCGGAGACGAGGACGCTTTAATGAGGCATTAAACATTAATGTGAATTTTCGAGCAGACCCAAGGTCAAGTGAGACCCACAGTTGGTGATAATATATATAAATATATATATAGCACAAACCTTCAGAGAGGGGACAAAGCTCTGCTGCACAAACACCTAAAATCATTGCTGCGATGTACATTTGAAAGGGGCAATAATTGATTGGGGATTAAGTCGTTTTCTATTGACTGTGTCTGTTCTATGTACATGTACTGTGTGTGTGTGTTTATGGGCACACGCCTTTGCATAGAGATAAACAGGGTCATGTCCTTTGGTTTGACATGAAGGATCTCTAAGCGAGTCGGTGTACTAACTTAGCGTTGTGTGTTTTTGTGACAATGTCGGTCTGTAAAAACACATCGACCCACGGTGGCTTAAGGATCACGGGCAAACTTGGGAGTTCAAATAAACGTGAGGCGAGGCAACTAAAGCTGAACGAGCTGGTTATTTCTACAACATATAAGCGGTAGATGTCGTCTAATGTTGCTCGTTTGGTTGATAGTTTTTCGTGGGCAAAGGTTGAACTGTAACGCCAGTCTTCCTGATGCAATGGCTCCCCACAGACGCTACTGTTGCAGACCAATCGGACACAAATCCCCTAAAACTTCACCAATGAATGACCATCTAAGAAATCATCCGTCACCATTATTTGAGTGGTTTGTCTATGTCAGCTGGAGGCTACCGTCATTCACGCACTTCAGCGCCACTACGCAACTCAATCCGTCCTGGGCCAACCTCTGACTGTTACTGTGTCCCCTCTGTATATAGGTAATAATGTTCATGTGTTTTTAGACGTACCCTCTCTGTAAAGTGATCGAAGCCCCATTGGATGACATTTTCTTGCCGTATCTGTGTTTGAATGGTCGTATTTTTGGACGTGTCATCATCCAGGGACGGGAGGGGGAGGGGAGGGTCGATGTTTGTAACGTTCGTGTCCATCGCCACTAGGAAGTTTAGGAGTTTGGGTGGGGGTGGGTGGGGAATCAAGGGCAAACTCTCACATCTGGTCTATACCAAGAGTGTCTTCATTGAGGAAGTGGACAGGACAGGGTCTGTCCTCTTCAAAACAGGAACATTTTTTTGCACCAAAGTCATCATCAAAGCGCAGCTTCTTCTTCTTCTTCTCCAAGGTCACTAAGGATGGATGAAAAACAGAACAATTCCACAGATTTTGTTCCTTTTATTTTGAAAAGAAACAGTTTCTTTTGCATGATTAAGTGTTGTCTTTTTATTGGCTTGTGTGCCCGGTAAAAGCATGACCATTGTGTGAACTCTCTCTTACCGGCGTGTTTGGAATATGTTAAGGAAATTTCACAATTTTTTTGTTTTTCTTTTTTTTTTTCTTTTTACTTACCTCCTGACATGAAATCTCATTGACATTCATAATCAACTGTTTTACAATGTAGAGTCTGTAACTGGTTGAAGGCTGCCTTGCATGGAGAAATGTAACTTGCAAGAAACCCATCAACTTCAACCCAAGTTACCCAAACTGCATTTCTGTAAAACACCATGGATGTCAATGCCAGTGGTCACCTAGCTAGCTAGACATTGCAGTCTTGTAAAGAAATTTGCTCTTTATTAAAGCGTTGCTATTTTCAATAAGTGTGTTTGAATGCTCACTCCTTTGTCATAATAAACCAGCAGCATCATGGGGGGGCTGGGGTCGACTCAAAGTACTGTAATATGTTTGGTCTCGTCGCAGCTCTGTGGTGTACTGTGTTTGCCCGTCTCGTCTTCTCACTCGTCATCGACTTGCTCATCACTTTCAAGTCATCCTCCAAAACGCAGGCTGGTTTCCTGAAACATTAATTCTGTGTTTTGAACAAAGACAAAAGCAGATTAAAAATCATTTAACCAATGCTTGAGGCTTTTTAGAAACTTTCCAGTAGCAATAGTTTGATTTTGCCTCGTAATGAATGAAAAAGTAGAACAGCTTGAAATCGATTCAGCACTTTAAGATCCCACAGAAGAAAATCTGTGAACATGAAATTTGGAAAAACCAGAAACCAGAGCTGCATTTCTGGAGCCTAATTTGTCCATATTAAGCCTAGAAATGGCTCACGATGTCATAGTTGTATATTTTGCCCAAGAACATACATAGGCCAACTTCTCTCAATACCTCAGTAAATCATAGTTTGTTTTGCGTTCGGACTCATTTAGAACTGCAATGTCCATCCATAAAGTGTCCATCTTTGTTGAGTGCATGAAATCTGCAGTGTCCAAGAAAAACTTATCAGGGAGTGAGGTCCCATACTTCGATTTCTTCTCACTTTATTTTTTGTAATTAAAACGACTGACTTAATCATTTTTGAATTGTTACCAAATTATTTTGTTTTTATTTAAGAAGGTATAGATTGATGTTTTTGGAAGAAAATGTAATAAAAATGTCATTTGATGCTGAGCTCTGACAGTTTTTTTATTGGAGACAAAAAATAATAGGGTTGGGTTGATAAAATCGATTGAGTTAAACTTAACAGATCAAAAATGGATTAATAAAAGTATAAATCGATTTAGCACATAAAACTAAAGTCCGCTAGCTTGATGGTAACTTTTAATAGGATTTCCCATAGAACGACTAATGCTAACGCTTGACCGACCTAAACATACACGGCTGACTAAATTAACCTCTTTATAAACTCACAGGCATGAACTTTCCAAACTCTTTTAAGGAAACATTTTTTAAAGTAACCATTTGTGGTCTAAAATACCTTTTTTAGCTCATACTTTCTTCTTCTTCTTTTATTGGAATAAGGTGCAATGCTATGGTATGGTCACCACCTAGTGGCCAAAATGAAATCCCCTCCAAGAGAGGCAGAACAATGTCTACAATGTTAATGATTTGAACAATTTTGCTAGAACTTCTCCTTTTGAGAAACCATGTAATACTACTACAATCTGCTAACAATCTCATTATTTCACATTGTACTGAATGTGATCAGATTATATTCAAAACATATAGTGGATTATTAATGTATTATAAACAGATATGTCTAAATACGTAAACTCAAAACTGAATTGAAGAATCGAAAGAATTAAAAAAAATCAGAATCTAATTGTTTCTGGCAATCATAATTTCCAGAAACTATTAGATTCCGATTTTTTGGGTAGGCACCTAGAAAAAAGTTATTAAATATTCACACAAAAGAAGTACGCAAGTTGAAATTTATTTATTGATAATTAAACAGAACAAAGAACAAAATGTATTTTAAAACAACATGGTAGCATCTGTGTCCATTGTCATTCGTACAAGTAGAATGTGGCATTGAAATCGGTATTGTTTTTTTTGGGGGGTGTTGAGGAGGGGGGCGAGCGTTGAACCAGCAACCGATCCTGAGCCAGGTTTTTCAACTCTAATGGAGGGCCTACCAGTGTGCTCTTCAGCAAGGCACTTAACCCCAATGTGGCCAGAGGGTTGCATCTAGGGAAAAAACAACCCATCCACAAAAAGATCCTGAATCCAGCCGTGGTCATCTGGTAACTGAAATCTTTTGCGTGTGGACTTAAAGCGAGAAAAACACCCTTTAAGAATTGTATGGTGAGTTTGAAGCAGGAATGTATGAATAAAAGGAAAAAAATGGGAAAATAGAGTAGAAAAATTAAAAGAAGAAAAAAATACATTTCCAAAAAATTTGAAATCCAGACCAAAAAAAGTAAACTTAAAAAATAAATAGAAAGAAAAATCCATGGAGATGAGTCAGGGGGTGACGTTTGGTCAAGGGTGTTTCTGCACTATATTTGTGTGCTTGTGTGAACGCGTGTTTCAGGGGAGGGGCAGGAGTGTGTGGTCTGAGTGTTTACCTTGGTGGGTGGACACCCCATCGTCCACAGCAGTTTCAGGCCTAACGCTGCTGTTTTCCCCTTCCCACTCTACAGCTGCGTGTGGCGTACGTCCAGGGCAAGGGCTCAGTTTGGCTCCCTCCCACTCTAGCTGTAATAATCAGCAAGAGGAAGAAGGTGGCTGGAGCAGCAGTACAACAAAGGCATGCAACTAACAGTTCAAATGGAGAAGGTGTGGAAAATGTAGAGTCGTTGTGTGTTGTTTGTTTGCGCCTTACGAGGCAACCTCAGTTCAAGTGCTGGATAAAAGACAAGGTGAGCAACTGTGCTACAAACACATCAAAGCAACAACTGTAAGAAGATGAAGGTGTGCGTTAGCATCCTTTGCACATGTTTGCTGTAAAAATAAGATGTAGGAACCCCGTGAAATCTAACCTACGTGTGGGATTTCACAGCTATATAGGTGTGATATGAATGCAAAGAAACTCGATAATCCTAGTCAAGGTTCACATTGGCGTGTGTTCCTGGTCGGATTCAATGAGAGAAAAGGGAGAAGTCATGGGGTGTACGCTCCAGAAATAATCAAACAATCTCACTGACGCTTCCGTCACCTCCAGAACCCAAACACACCACTGCAAATCATATTCCTGATCTTTCTCCGTTTTCCAATAAACCGTTTACCACAACTTTTATCACCGTAACTTCAAACAACAACATTTTTTGCTTCCCGTTTTCACTCACAACAAGCAAGACCACCATTCTTATCATGAGTTCAGACCAGCTCCACTGAACTACAAAGAAATACAATCGCGTCATCTTCTAACAGTCAAATGTTGGCTGGCGACACTCGAAAAAAGGGTTGCTATTTACACAAGTGCTAAAGTGTAAATTTAGCATGAAAACCATGAAGAGGGAAAAGTATGAAATAGAAAAACGTCTACAATGCTGAGAGT
This sequence comes from Oryzias melastigma, assembly GCF_002922805.2. Taxonomy (NCBI): domain Eukaryota; kingdom Metazoa; phylum Chordata; class Actinopteri; order Beloniformes; family Adrianichthyidae; genus Oryzias; species Oryzias melastigma. The sequence goes on along the minus strand of NC_050525.1, from coordinate 19,894,227 downwards.
CTATGAACAATGGCCACACGTCGCCGACCAGCATTGCTCGTATAGGTTCACATACGTACATAGACACCAAGAGACATCGGCTTCACCAACCCAGCATTACCTAAACTTATAGAACGATGGGAATCAACTGAGATTGCATTTCTTGAAGAAAGTTTTATAATTTGACCACAAAACTGAACTTTTAAAACTTTTCTGTTTTAATGTTAGAGAGGCAAAAAACTGACACTTGGTTAAGCAGACTTTGGGATTAACTAAGGAAGAAGGTTTCTTTGCCTCATGCAAGGACACTGGTAAAATACTAAAAATAAAAGTTTCAATGTAATTGCATCCCTTTGTGAACCTAAAATCCAAATTTTCTTATTTTAATAATAAAAAAAAAAAAGCTTGGACTCACTGTAATAGTTCAGACATGCGATCGACTGTATCCCTTAAAGTGATTGTTACAGTTGGGCACAGAACAGAGTCCCTGTTGAGAGAATGAATCCCTCATAGAGAGGCGATTTCACCCTAAACCACGTGACCAGAACGACTTGATCCGCTACAGTCTTTGGTATCTCTCCAGAAACGCCATCAATCCCGCATTTGACGTCATTTTTCTTCATTTGTGATCTGCCACAAAAGTGTGGAAAATCTCATCTCCACAAAAAAATGAGTCATAAAGAAGCACTGTCAGAAGATTCCCAGGAAGCTTACTTCAAAAGTCCAACAAAATTTTAAATTCATTTTTAAAATTTTCAGGAACAGAACCTACAACTACCTGAACAATATTTGTATTTAGCCCAAATCGTCCAACTTCATGACCAACTGTAACAAATACTGGACTGCTCAGACTATTGATGGCCTTGATGCACCAACCTTCGTCTTGACCTTAACCCATAATTATTCAACAAGGAATCAGTGGTGCCTCTACAACATCAACAGAAACTATAAACAAAACTACGAGTGAAAGAGTTTCAAAGTTTAATTGTCTTCATTATCTTCACTTGTCTAAAGACAAAGCTAACTCCGACAACCATTAAGTTGAAAGAAAAGGACGATGCTTTAAGATGTAAAGCATTTTTGATGACGACCTTGCTTCTCCTGGGATGTTTGTTTGGACTGTCCCTAATGTAAATACACATGCGTTCGCACACATCTACAGTGTGTGAGGAATGTGTGGGGGTGGGACTATCGATAGGGGGGTTCTGGCGTGTGGTAAGGGTAATCGTGACCCTGGGGCACGGGTTGCCCGTGTGCGGGTGTCTGCTCATACGGTGTGGAGGTGGAGTAGTTTCCCGTTGCTGCATAAGATCCAGATGAATCATATGCTCCTGACGCCCCGTAGCCTCCAGAAGCGTCATAGCCAGCAGAAGCGTCGTAGCTTCCCGAGGAAGCGTCATAATTGCCAGATGAAGTATCGTAGCTTCCTGACGAGGCGTCGTAAGCTCCCGAAGTGTCATAGGTTCCTGGGGGGCCGTAGGCTTCTGATCCGGCATATACAGGGGGTGCTGA
>NC_050525.1:19875577-19892291 GCF_002922805.2 Oryzias melastigma | reverse complement strand
CCTCTTATCGGGCTGCGGTCCCGCTCGTTCTCAGAGGCTGCTTGTTTTCGGCCTGCCTGCTGCTCTGCTAGTACCTATTAAGAAAAAGGAAAGTAAATGTCAACATTGATTTTTCCTAAAACAATTTCGTCTTTAAATAAAAACTTTTCAGTAGGGATGTGTATCTCTAATCTCAAGTGATTTGATGCACAACTCTGGTTCACAAATCAATACATGAAAGATTTAACTAACTTCATAGTTATATAATACAGTTCAATTTTGTTTTTGTTTTTACCAAAATATAGATGAGAATAATCTATAGAATATGAATTTAGCATTCAAAACTAAAATAAAATGCCTTTAAACAGAGAAACTTTTTTTTCTTAATATCTCTCGTTATTCGAAGCAAATAAATCAAAACATGCTTGGAATAACAGCATCAAAGATAAAGATCTGGAATTTCTGTCTTTTACACCAGTTTGGGGTACAGAAAAAAAATGCAAGCGCCAACTTAGATTATTTCCGTTTAGTTTATTTTCTGATCCTGAAGGAACTTTTATTTTCAAAAACTGCTGGATTCTGTTCACAATATCCATCTTAGTCATGTGACTTAAAGCGGCCAACTGTATGGCTACAACTGTATGGCTAAGTTCGTAGCCCAAAGCTACAAGCTAACAAAAACCAAACCATAAAACATATTTGGAAAGTTTCTTTGGGAAGAAAAGAGTCAGAGAGGAAACCGAAGAAGAGCCTTCGACTTCAATGAACAAAAAAGCTGCTGTTTACAGACAAAAACGCGAGTCTTCCTCAGCATACAAATTTATTAAGACAGTTGTTCTCATGTAGCAGAAGCCGCTCTGGCCAACATGCAGTAACAGCTTCTCGACTGTTTCACACATGCAGATAACAAAGTTGGAGACACAGTGGATTCACATTTATATTCAAAAATTATTGACGGTTTTGTCATTTTATTTTGCTGTATTTATCCATCACACCTTAAAAGTGGGACGTGGCTAAAGCTAGCATCCGGTTGTTTAAACCGGTCCGTGGCCTAAAAAAGGTTGGAGACCGCTGCTTTAGACTTTTGTTCTTTGTGGTCAAATAAAACTGTGTAAATAATTTAGTCAAGATATTGTTTAAGATGATATATAAAAAAGGGTTAACGTACGTTTAGTGCACACGACACACAGCCTTCACTGTGGTTGCTCTTCAGCCAATTGTAATTGACTTTTAATTTTTGATTGCATCGCATAAAAGCAAAGGACAGAGGAGAGAAGAACAAGAAGAGAAACTGACAGTTTGCCAAAAACTGATTTTTTTTTAACTCCCCCGATCGATTTTATACCTTTTTACCAACATGATCTTGTTCATATCTGTGGTTTTCAACCACTGTTGCTCTCAGAGCTCCATCAATTTTTCTATACATATCTGTATCTTTTACATTTCTACTTTTCAGTCATGATAATATGACTCCTAAGTAAAGCTACTGAACTCCAACTTTTGCTAAAAGTTTTTCTGATAACACATTGGTATCAGACGGTGATTAAGAAATTTCTAAAAGCAGATATAAGATGTTATGAACAAAAATTGATTGCAATTAATGGAAGATAAGTAATTGTAATAAAAAAGAGACAACAGAATAAAAGTAAAATGTGATGCAGACATTAACAAACCTTTTGCCCTTCTTGAAAAAACTTGGCTCTTGCTGCTTCAAACAGAGTGGTTGGATCGGGTGCAGCCTGTGGTTCTACCTCTTCCACTGATGCAGGGGTGTGATTTGCCAGTTCTTGGTACACCTGGTCAGCTACAGATCCATACACCTGGCTGGCGAGAGCGCCGTATATGACCCCATCTGCACCTTTGGAGCTCGTGATGCCTCGCAGAGCGGCATATGTGGGATCAAAGGACGTTGTGTTGTAAAATGAATTATGGACACTTTGTTGAACCTGCAAAGAAAAATAATGTCACAAGTTTATATAAGATTTGACCATGATATATGTTTGCATAAAATGTATGTGATTATAACTATGGTAGACAGAGCACCAATCTAAAGCACAAGCTTACTTGTATGGGTAGCCCGGCAGCTGCAGCAGCAGCTGCAGCTAGCACAGCTGCCTGACTCTGATGATGCTCTAATGAAGGAGGGGGTCTAGGAAGAAGACCTTCTCTGTCACCTGGAGGCAGAAAAAACAGAACAAATTGGTTGCATCCTTTTTAGATAGATGTATATTGCCAGTAAGAAAAACGATTTGTAGTTGCAACAATGTCTATGTTTGCTTTTACAAATGCCATTGTTTATAGAAAACTTTATGTATCAAATTCTCAATGTGTACTGTTCATTTTAATATCGAATAAGGCAAAACTTTAGTATTGTAAACAATATTTATAGCTAATAATTTATAACGGGCTTACAGACTGAATTTATACATATTTTGTGCAAACTAAAAGATCGTTTTTAGACCTCCCACCCAAAATACATATAATAAATATTCATTTTTAAATGGAAAAGTACCTGCAGAGTTGGCTGAATTTCCTGACATTTGGTTTACCAAAGGTTGGGCTTTGGACAGCTCCACAGCCAACTGACGACCCTTGAACATGGTCCCATTGAGTGCATCGATTGCTGCCTGGGCCTCCTCTTTCCTCTCCATATGCACAAATGCATAGCCGACATTTGAACATAATCTTGCTGCAATTTTAAGAAGAAAAAAAATGTAATGTTTTTGCAAAGATATGCATAACGTTGTATGCACTAACTGTATGAATTTCAAAAGTGTAAAAAAATAAGTTTTATACTTAACATTTTTTACCTTTGACTTTATCACAATCTAAAACTCTTCCAAAGGTTGAGAAGAGCCCATGCAAATCATCTGCTGAACATGTTGCACTGAGGTTTCCAACAAATATTTTTGTTGAGTTGGGTGGGCGGGCGCGTGACTCTTCTACCACCAAGGGTCTGCCTCGATACTCTTTACCATCAAGGTGTCGTATGGCCCTGTCAAAAAAGTTAAAATGTTTATCACACTTGTTTTTATTTGAACAAAAGTCAGACAATAAATAAAAATACAAGGATTACATTTGAAATACTTCACTACTACACAACTTAAAGACCCACTGCAATGAAATCCATGTTTTTAACATATTTGAAGCATTTTTCCCAAGAACATTTAAAATACATTAAGTTTAAAGATATGTTTTTGATTATTTCTTTTTTTAAATCGTAAATCAGGAGCAGACAAATAAAATGCCGCTTGTAGACACAATGCACGTGCTTCAATCAGCAGGTCGCAAGCTCTCTTCTCTGCTCCATTCCAATGCATCCACTTGTGTACAAATAGATCCATCAATATCTTTATTTTTCTTATCCAACTGTACAGCTTTAAAGTTCTGATGTCAATCACCTTTGATATTGAAATAACCATTAATGTTATTTTGGGTTGTGAGCTAGCCGGAGAGAATATAAACAGATGGATGATGGGAAATGGAGGCCGGCTTACTCTGTCCGAACAGTTCTGCCACAACTAAGAGGTGAATTTCTAATGAACTGCTGCCACTCTGCAGAAACTATGTCCAAGAAAATTACTAAAACGGCATAATCATAATTTAAAAAGCACTGGAAAACACTATTAAAATAGATTAAAATATGATTGGAGTGGGACTTTAAGACGTGAAAAACCAAAAGGAAAAAAAAAATCTTAAGCCTATTTTCCCCTTATATTTAGAAAATATGTCTTGCATTCTAAAGCTCTTAGAAGATGTTAGTCTTTATAACAATCGCATAAACCAACAAGTTTTCACATGTGTTTTCATTACAGTCAAAAACAGTGATTATAATGTATAGCTCCATACCTGTCTGCTGCCCCTTCTCCTTTCAGGGTTACGAAGGCATACTGTCTAAGCAACGAGCACGTGTTTATCTCTCCATATGGAGAAAAAAGCTTATTTATTTCGTCCTGAGTTGCGTCTATAGGAAGATTCCCCACAAACAACTTCACGTTCTCACAACTCATTTCTGTGTCGACCAGGCATCTGAAAATAATCAGAAAATGTATACAATTAGATTTGAATTACTTAATATCCAGTAAACTAGCAGGGTGTAAATAACTTAGTAAGAAATATTAACTGAATAGTTAATAACGGGATTTGCTATGACAGCGTAGCTACAGGCGTGTTGCTTTGCTAACTTTTGAAGCACAAATAATAAAGTTAATCGAAATTAAAAATAACGTTTAAAGTGTTTAAGTCATACAAAAAGTATAATATATCGAATATAAGATCGTTTTACTTTCACGACTAACATTTAACTAAAATTAATGGCCTAACTGGCCATCTTGTTTAAGCTAACACTAACGCCGTGCTAGCTAGGCTAGCTATTGCTAACTCAATGCCTTTTTCTAATTAAATGCAAGCTTTAAACAAAAAATTTGCGAACTAATTTCTAGCTCCAGTATATTACAAATTACATTAAGGGTTCCAGATATAATTTCCCCTTAGGGTAAATAGCTCAGAAATAGGTATTTGTTGCTATAAAACGCTTAGACGGCTTACCCAACGCGGTCGTAGCGCTGATGTCTTTCAAACCTCACATCCGGTTCCGGTTTATTCCACACGCAGTTAGGGGGCGATGTTTCACCGAATAATAAAAACTTTAATATAAAAATGGTAATAAATTACATTAATACATGCATAATCAGTGTATTATATAATGTATTTTTTACATGATTTTTTATAGTATAAATTTACAAAGACAAAAAACTGGAGAGAAAATAGCATAGTATGTCCCTATCTCAGGTGAGATCCGGTGTACGGAAAGGGGGAGGAGCCAAACACATTCATGTGTCTGTGAGCGCACGTCATGACAGGTCGGAGAGGAAAAGAAAGGGTGACTTTTTTTTTTTTTTTTTTTCATAGTTGAATTGTAAGAGGAACATGCCATGAGAATACGAATCCCGAGGGAACAAAAAAAAAAGAATGACTTGGAGTGAAGGTAAGAACACACTGATTCCCAAAAATGTTCAACTGATAGACGAGGAGAAGTTTTTGTAAAGCAGGAAGACTATTTTAGAAAGGAATTGTTAGCGTTTTCTTGAGGAATGTACAGTGCGGATTCAGCCAAATGATTGCCCTGTTTCTGCCAAATGTATTATATAAGATAATTGAGAAATATTAGTTGAATACTTCTATATTTTATGTTTATATCAGTCGTTGTGGTGTGACCTGTGTGTATATAATTTAAAGCTTTGCCTCCTGAAGGTTTCCATCTCATTTAAGCTCTGTCTGAGTTCCCTCTTAGCTTGACCAAGTCTGGGCTTGCTGTTCCAATCCAGGCAGATTTATTACACAGGTGTGTTTCCTTCAAGTGCAGCAGTCTCACCTATCCTTCTCAAAGTGGACCACAAATACTTAATAACCACTGGCAGTCTTTTGGGACAACCTGATGATTTGATACACAACTAATAACCGGATAATAATTTTCTTTGAAATATGTGTAGATGGCACAGCAAGAGGACCCGCTGTATGATTTCCCAGAGCCCATCCAGCCGCTGAAGAGCAATCTGCAGAAGCTTCAAAGAGGACGGGGCTCCCTGAGAAGCATCAGCGTCCTGGACCGCCTCCTGCTGACAGTTCCCGTGTGGCTTCAGCTGTCAATCAACCCTGCCACTGCACTGCACATTCTGCAGAGGGAACCTCCCGGGGTCGGAGATATATTTATACTCTTATGATACGCATGCACAGTTTCCTCTCTGTCATTTGATTTGTCTTACATCCAGTAATCAGTTGTGTTGTCCAGCAGTCGTTCCTGGTGAGAAAGTCCCGTACTTCCCAGAGAAGTGTGCTTTGTGTTCGTTTGGCGGATGAGAGCGTGCCATCATTTGTGCAGGAGTTTGGCATCAGAAAGGAACAATCCAGTAAGTACATAATGTAGTTTATCCACATTTTTTATCCTTTATGCAGCTATTGGTGCATCACAGTCATTATGAAATCTATTCATAAACATGGTTTTTGATTGCTGGCTTTTTTTTACACTTTCTTGTTGCATTTTTCTCATGATGGAGGACATTTATTCTTTATTAAAATCATAGTGAGACAGGAGCAAATGATAAAATAAAGACAAAGCCTGTAGCAGTGGTGTAGGTGCTACAATCAGTGGGTAACAAGCCCTCTGCTCCGCTCCATTCTGATGCATCCACTTACCAACAAATAGATCAATGTACGTCTTAGTTTCCTCCTCTGAGCTGGTATCTGGCTCAAAACTGTACGGCCGGCTAGCTCTGATATTGCTTGCATTTTTTGTTTTATCGCTAATGTTAGCTGGGTCTGTAAGGTAGCAGAAAACAGTGTAAACAAAGGGAAATGAGGGTGGGCTTACTCCAACAGTGCAGCTCCTGAACTCCTGCCGCTATGCAGAAACTATGTCATAGAACAGGGGTCTGCAATCCGAGGCTCCAGAGCCACGTGTGGCTTTTTTACCCCTCGATTGTGACTCTTATTAAAAAAAAATAAGGATAAAGTTTCTCATTTTAAAAAGGAACTAAAGTGAAAAAAGTAATCTCAAACTTTATTCTGTCCAATCACATACAGTTGATCAACATCTCTCTGCGATGTTCCAACAGTCCACAGAGCGGTTTGTAGTTTAGCAAAGTCGAGCTACAACATTTTGACAGATTTGTGATCATGTACCACAGAAAATCAATCTGAGATCAGTAAGCACAACCAAAATTTATGTTCAAGGACTGTTAGGTAGATTATCTATTTTTGAACTAATTGAAGTATTTTAGGTGCCCCTTAAGGTTCAAATAAAACAGTTACGTTCACTGAATTAGCTCTGGTTTAATTTTGGTTTGCTAGAGTTATGCATTTCTGGCAGAGGTGCACCACAAACTAAAAAATAAACTGTTTTTCATTCATTATATACCATCGGACAGTCGTGCAATAGATTTCACTGCATATTATACTATGTACATGTATGTGACAAATAAAATTTGAATTTGAAATTTGAATTTATATTTGTTGCATTGAGATATGAGACACAGGAAGTCTTTTATTTTGAAAGGAAGTCATGAGAACCTCTGTCAAAAGTTCTAAACTATTTGATTTCGGATGTTATTGTTGTTTTTATATTTAAAAAAAAACAATAGTTCATTTATAGGTATCATAAATAGGAACACAAACATAAATACGAATCGGTGTGCTTAAAAGTGAATATCTTCCAGTGCAACTTACAATCTTTGCAGTCCCACAAAGCCCACCCCAAGGTCAGGCACATCTCTGCAGATTTGTGGTTTTGACTCGTTATCGTTGTTTTGTCTCCTTGAGGTTTGTTTGTGTCCTTCTGCCGTCATTTTCCATCCTGTTTGAAACCCTTAGCTTCCACTTTTCTTCTCTTTTTTCAGCAGCATTTGGGTGATTTTTCCCTGCAATTTATTTTTGCACTGTTTTCTTGTTCTTTTTTGTGATAATTGTGTGATTATTCAGTCATTTCTGTTTTTAACCTCTAAGAGCTGTGTTTTTTTTGTACAAATTTTGATCACTTTTGAACCTCTTGGGAATAATTTTGTGTTTCTCTGCAAATTAAATTGAGAAGATTACAAAAAAAATAATATAATGTGAAAAGCCCTTCTAAAACATTTTTATCTTTACTAGGAGGTTTAAAAATCAGCAAATAATGTGTTTTTAGAATCAATTTTAGTTATTGTCAAGCAAAAAATTACATAATTTCATGTTTTACTAATATAGTTGTACATTACGTTATTATTTTTGTTTTTACTCAGCTCCAAAATCCTAAAGTAAACTTCTACAAATTCATAGTATCTTTTTTCTTTTCCACCAGCTCTGTCTTTGGAAACTTCCGCCATCAGCTTTCCAGATCTTCCAAGGCTGATTTCCTTTTACTGTGTCAGCAGGTAAAGCAACAAAAATAAAGTCAATTTTTTAATAGTTCCTACCTATTGGAATATTTTAGATTAACATATTCCTAAAAAAGATTTAAAATGCATATGTGTGTTTTATTTCAACCTTCTGTGTGTCAGAGATGTCTTGCCTTTTCCTCTGGAGCTCCCAGAAGCCATTGCAAAGGCAACATCGCACAAAGAACTGGAGTCCATCTCACATATGGGAATAGGTTGGTAAATTGCTTATTTCTTCACAGTAGATTTAGTTACTTAAAATGGTCTTTGTTGAATGGATTACCGATACATGTGAGTCATTCAGTGATTGTGCATGCAGAAACTGCACTTAGCAACCGGGGACCAGCCCTTTTATTAGTCAAATAAAAAAAAGATTATGTAGTATTTTTATGTCATGTGACTTGTTAGGATTGTTAGGACATTTGTATCCATTTTCACTCAAATTGTAATTTTATGGTATAATAGAGTAAATATTGGTACTTTTTCATATTTTTTTGCAGAATTCTGGAGCTCCCAGCTAAATGTCCGTGGACCACGAGATGCACTGAAGCTCAAGGTGGATCAGAAGCCAGACGAAACACCAGCTTCAGCTGTGGCGCCTCCACCGAGCACCCCAACTCCACCGGATTCAGCGCCCCATCTTGAGTCAGACAACCTCCTTCAAAAAGATCCAAATGCGACTCTGTTCCAAGAGTTTTGCCCAATCATGACCCGCAGCCCCAAAGAGCTGGACTGCGGTTCTGGCCTGGGAGCTCTTTGTTTCATCAACCCGCTTTTCCCCCAGTCTGGGAACAATCTGACCAAACGGCGCATGTTCAAACAAAGCCTTAAGGTCCGGGTTTCCACAGAGACGTGTACTCTGCTCTCACCGCCGCTTGCTCCACCGCCACCTCCGCCACTAATGCCAAAAACCAAAGGGAAGGGCAAGGCCAAAAAGCAGGCGAAAGAAATCACCAAGTTAAGGGAAGATTGCGTCCAAGTAACTCAACCTGGTCAAACAGGCGATGACCACCAGCCCCTGCCACACATACAAGACAGTCACTGTGAGGACAAAGCGAACCTCTCATCAGAAACTCCTCATCTAGGAGTGCAGGAGACAGGAGACGAAAAAAGGAAAGCTGGAATTGAGAAAATGAAAGAGGAACTGGCTCAACTGCCAGCAGCAATGGACAATCTTCAAACAGACTACATGAAACCATCGCCTCTAATCAGTTTTTCCCACATTCCCTCTCTGTACAAGTCACCATCCACCTGTCCCATGACACCCCCACTTTTCCCCAAAGCGTCATCGCTTTCTCCCATCTCTCCCAGTCCCGTCTCCCTCTCTCCTAATCTTTCTCCATCTTTATCTCCCAAGTTTCACGTCTTACCATCTCTTTCCCCCAAGGCCTCCTCAGCTTTCTCTTGTGTCCGTCCATTCCAACCTTTACAAACGGCCTCCGACAGTGCTTATGCTGTTCCTACAGTCACAGACCAGCAGAGGTCGGGAAAGCAGTTGGAAAAAGGGGATAGAAACACAGAAAAAGAAGATGTGCACACAAAAGGGGAAGAAAAAGACTATTTGGATTTAGAGAAAGAGAGTTGCACTTCCAGTGACCTAGAAGACAAAAGTGGACCTCCTTTAGAACCCAAACAGACCAACAGTACAAGCCTCCAACAAACAAGCACCTCAGAAAGTAAATAATTTGTTTTTAATGTTCTTTATAAAAAAACAAATTGCTTTAAATTGTTTTTTCTTAAATGAAGTGATTTTATGTAAATAAAATCAAAACCAACCTTTTTATTGAAATTGGTTCTAAAATCAGAAAAAAATGACATTTATCTCATTTCTGTAGACTGTTATAAAATGTTTAAATTAATAAAAAAAAAAAATCAAAGCAGTGTGTTGATCACTATAGAAAATGCATTTTATTCGAGTTGCTTCACCACATGTTTACATTGCAAGAAAAGTTATTCATCATTTGTGTATTTGTGATAAACTTAAAGAGAATTGCATATTGGTTTTCCTTAAAGTCAGAGTGCCACTGCAGTCAGTTCACACGGAATCGGTCATCTGCACAAACATTTGACATTTTAACTAGCGGACCATAAAAATCAATTAAAGTACATCACAAACATGACATTCTAGTCAATCTACTTGGGAGAAACATTTCTCATTGGTGTATTTACTGTCTCTAATTATAAAAGAGAGAGAAAAAAAGTTGCATTAATACTTGTTTTTCAAGAAAAAGTCAAGTGATCGTTTGAGATCTCTCCCAATCGTTCTGAATTATTTCAGCTGTTGAACTTCAGTCTCATCAGATTTATCTTCTCACAACACTTTTTTTTGTTTTTGTTCATTTCTGAGGCAGTTTTCTGTCACAAACATAAAAAGTAATTGCTTTCAGCAGTTGGTATTCTGAGACACATGGAAGAGATGATGCATCCCTCCATCAGCACCAGCAGGGGACGTCTTTCTCGCTCAGCTGCAACAGGTCAGCCTCCAGCTGGTCTGCGTCTTCCTGAAAGCGCTCAGTGAAGGAGCGAATCAGGCCTGCAGCGCTGCTGTCGTATTCCACCAGCTCCACGTTATCACCTGAAAAGACACAAAAACAACCCTTAAAATACAAGAAAGCTGAAATATTTTCACAGATCTATAGAATGAAACTTTCACAATAAAACAAACTTGCAGAGCTCTATAATTTAGAATAGAAAAACAGAAAGTTCCAAACATTCTTGTTTTCCACTCCTCTAATTTTAAGCTACATCTTTACGCAATTCAGATTTGTTTAGTACATTAAAGCATGCACAATAATAGTGAGTAGTGACATTTGTTATGACCTTTATCATCTATCAAAGGTGTCAGTGGACAGCAGCGTACCGTTAACTCTGGTGTTGGCCTGAACAAACATCTTGCGAGCTTCTTTCCTCAGCAGGACCGTCTCCCGCAGGCGCAGGAAGTTGTTAGCGCCGCTGTCACCGACGCTGGAGTAACCGTCGTAGAGCGCCCTGCCTCCTTCCACATCAGCCGTTGACTTAAAGACCTACAAAAGAGAGGATTGTGGGTAAGTGGCATGCAGGATTCAAAAGTGTTTTAAATCACGGATCATGCAACATTTAATATAATAGTCTTTTGATAAAGTGGTCCTTCGCTATATTGCAGCTAAACTTTTGAGATTTTGTCATTTTGTTGACTTTTTTTTTTTTTTTTTTTTTTTTTAACAGTGCACCGTTTTCTGTGTCCTGATTGGCTGTTGACCTTATAACTCAATCTCCTCAAGGGGACCTCTGGTCAAATGCAAGATGGGGCCAGAATTAATCTCTAACTGGAAGCGGAAATTTCGTAAATTCAGGAAAAATTATACTTTAAAAACTTAATATTAACAAGTGTTCAGATGTGTTTAACTACATTCGTTTACCTCTGGAGAAAAAGCCCACAAAAGGACGTTTTTTTCTTCTCTGAATCAGCTGATCGTTGATCTGAGCTGACGAAATGCCGTTTTTTTCCTCTGTGACGAAGAGTGTCAGAGAAAAAAAAAGGGGCAAAAAGGGTAGAAAAAAACAGGAAAAAAAGGTTGAAGTCGAGAACTTCCGGCCGATGATTTCGGGTGCAAATGTTTTTTTTTGCAGCCGGCTCCAGCAGGGGGAGGGACTTCTAGCTATTAATTTTCGGGCGTCATATTGTGTCTCTGTAGCCAGATTCTCTTGATCTCCTCTGCGCCACATCTTCTGTACTGAATGCGTTCAGTTTCCTAAATCTACATAAAACTTCGATTAAATCTTTTTTTTTGTCTATGATACTGTACCATTTTTTCTATGAGGGTTTGATTTTGAGTTTAAACGAGATAAAAGTGTGAAAATGTTCATGTGTCTGAGAAAAGTATATACATTTGGATTTATATACTGAGGAGTTTTACAGCCTTAACACATGTATAATCCTACTCTGCTAATATAATATTTCGTAGGTTATTTTTTGACCGTTGCCCCCGCACTAAACGAGGGATTGCTGTATATTAATAGCTTGGAGGGAAAAAAAGGCTACAATTTTGAAATCCATACAAGTAAAGACTAATTCCAATTTTAAATATTCAAGTGGTTAACAATTTAAAGAAAAATTTACAAAAATTCAGTTATTTTTTTATATTGGCAGTGATTAGGGGTGTGTATCACAATATATCCCAAGACTGTACCGAACAATTATAACTTTTTTTTTTCTTTTTTTAAAGTACGACTTAAAAAAACTATCATGAATATTTATTCATTGTAATAAAATTGTAACATTTATTTTATTTAATGATCACAGCGTTAAGCATTACTAATGTATCTCATATCCAAGTTGCATTACCAAACAAATTGACGATGCTTTTCTTTTGGTAAATTAAGAAATTTGTTCTTAAAGTAAGGAGTAAATATTGTCTGATTTCCATAATAAAATACTTTTTAAAACAAGAAAAAAAGGCGCAAACAAAAGTAAGACACTGAAGGACGCCCATATGTAATTAATTAAATATTGCCATGTTGGCATTTTAAATCGATACAAGTATTGTCCAATAAGTATCGCGATATATCGACACATTTATTCTTTTCCTACACCCCTTAGTAGTGATGGGCAGATGAAGCTTCATGAAGCCTTACATCAAAGCTTGATGTGAAGCTTCATTTGCTCTAGTAGTCCAAACGGTTTTCAAACTCTGATTGCGATTCTCCATCAAACACGCACATTCTGAATGGATTTAAATATGTTTCTATAGGTGTGAAAATTTAGGGGGAAAATCCAAATCACGTCATGAATCAGTCGTGGTATAGCCAGGCAGTGACGCTTCGGACGTCATCTCTTCTCAATAAGTCCATCACGCGCTTCAAAGCCTTGATATAGAACATCCCATCACTAACATTCAAGATGTAACAAGTAAGACTGTCAAGACTGACCTGCAGCTTACAGAGGAACCTCTGAATAGCATTCTTCCCCACAGTGTGGATTTTGCTCCGATCCAGTGTGATCCGTGCGTCGGGCTTGCCGTCAGGCCCCATCACCTCCTTGAGGCCCACCAGGCCCTCCCCGGCCTCCAGCAGAACACGCAGGATCACGAAGCGAGCCTGCATGTGAGCCTGAAGAGAACAGACATCGGTGAGGAACTGCACAGGTCTGTTGACGCTCATATAAACACAGACTGACTGAGCCTAATTATACTACACAGATACACATCACTCCATGAAACACGTACTTAACAGTCTGCATGTTCACTCTTTCTATAAACACTATTCAAACTTCATCTGGGCCTGTTGTAAGACAAACCTTAAAGCAGTATAACGAGGACTGGACCGTACCTGTCTCCAGCTCTTGTTCTCAGGTGTGTAGAACTCCAAGCCCAGCAGTCCTGCTCTGACCATGCTCAGCCAGTTGATATAAACCACATCTTCTGCATCCTGACCCTCAAGGCCGAAAATACTACAACAGACACAAAAACACTCAAATGGATACACTTTGTTTCACTGGAATAAAATTTGGAGTCTTTTTCCAAGAGCTTCAACTCCACAAGTGTATAAAAACGTCTGCAAAAACCTTTAAAAAATGCAATTTTATTTATTTTAAATTTAGCATTTAGTTTTTATAAATTAAGAAATAATCTATTTAATCATAATTTCATGCATCAAATCAAACTCTCTAAAGAAAATAGATCATAAGATATTTAAAGCTACAATTACAGTCATGACTTATACTCATCTAATATAGTTTTATTAAACACTAGAAGAGGGTTCCAACAAGTTAAATTTAAGATCGTTTAAAGGCCTCATAGATCAAAACGTGTCGGCGTATTTAGATTCAAACTGTAGCTTCTGGTCTCGTTTGTGTCTGTTCCGTGATGCTTTAGTTCGCTTCTTGTTCTCGGTGGACATTCAACGTGTTGGTCCATAAGGACTGGTTCTACCGCTGTTTATTTACATTATTTGATCATAAATAATTCTGGCTGAAAATTTAATTTTCAACAAGAAATATGAAACAGAAGTTTCACAGCACAGATTTTAATCACAATTCAAGACTTTTTAAAAGGTATTTCCAAATGCTTCCATTCAATGCTTTAAAGACCCAGTGGGAAGACTGTAGAAGTGTTTTATAGAGTTTTACCAAATATCAATTCTGCTGAAGTAAATTTTTGGTTCTGAAACATTTTTTTTATTAGAATTTTTACTAAAACCCACCTGAGCACTTGTGTGTTCAAGCACAGGTAGAGGCCGACGCACTCAGCGCGGCATTCCTCGTAGGAAGAAGCGATTGTGGAGAATTTGCTGTCCCAAGTCTCACTGCCCTGATACCAACTGGAGATCTGAAAGATACAATGTCATGCTGAGTTTAGTTTGTTTTGAAGATTAACATAAAAATATATATATATATATTTGTTGGTGCTTTTAGCATGTTTTGGTGGATTCTTTCTGACGATGGAGAACGAATATTTAGCTCAAAACTGCATTTCTGAGAATCTCTTTATTCAACTTGTTCAGATTTAATGCAGACAAAAAAGTGCAGTTTGAAAAAGAAAAAAAATTATTTGTCTGTAGGGAATACGCTGGGCGAACCACAAGCTCGATGCTTCGAGCTCTCAGCAACAGGGAGGGGAAGTGGGGGCGGAGTTGCTCTGTGGAAAAAGGTCCCGCCCACATCTCAATAAACAGATTTCTAATAAACTACTGCCACTCTGCAGAAACTATGTCCTAAAAAACAACACAGGTTTTTTGATTTGGGCTAAAAACTGCATAACCTAATAAAAGACCTAATTAAATTGTGGCTGTGGAACTTTAAAAATTGTTGGTATTGGAACATAAAATGAACTCACCAGTTCTCCTGTTTCTGGGTTGATTACTTTATCCTTCTCAAAGTTAAACTTGCCTTTGTGATCCTGAGGGAAGAGCACGCTTACAGTTTATAACGATAAAATATTTTACTTCCATTCCAGGAAGTTAATTTCGAGTAGACCTACAGGTATGCCGGACTAACCTGAACAAAGAGTTTGCCACTTCCGTGTCCCAGCAGTTCATGAAGTCCAACCTGCACCTCAAAGGATGGACCCTTCCATTTGATAAACAAATCCTGGAAGAAACAGGACAAAACAAAAGCACCACACATGAGAAGAATCCTTTAAAATCCAGTACAGGATAACGGTGTTAGCGGAACACTTTACCTTGTCCTCCTCTTCCAGGAAGGTGAGCTTCTCTTTCTGGGTAGCATACGCTACAGCCAAAACGTTGCCAAGTGACACATTCTTAAATCCTTCCGACTGTCTGATGTCGTCATCTATAAGCAAGAAACATTTTGTAGAGCAACGATTTAAAACTAAACTTGAAAGCTTTTAGAATCTAGGAGTAAGTACAGTTGGGGATGTTGATGCCGGCTGGTATTCCGCTTCCAGCGAAGGTGAGAACATCCAGGGAGGTAAAGTCGGGTTTCAGGAAGGTGTCCTTCTCAAACTCCTGAGGCCACGGCAACTCAGACAGCAGCACCTCAGCAGAACTCACCAGCTTGCCGAAACGCTCGCTCATCGCCTTGTTCACTACCGCCACGAAACCTGGATCAAAACATTAAACTATTAACCTTAAGACAGAACAGGAGAATGGGAGCTTCAAACAAAAAATTACAAGGAACTTTCTTAATCTTAAATCTATGCTAAATTACGCCTGGTGGTCTAAAAAAAAGACATTAGAATTTATTTCCTGTTGGCTTCACTTAAAAAAATGACTGAAACCTAATTTTAAAATTATAGTAATATTAATAAAATCTAAAACCTTTATGTTGCATTACTGCTAATAAAAATGTTTAACGCAGCTAAAGTGTTGATACAAATGTTAGTGACCCTGATCAAGGTAAATGTTTTACTACTAACATTTTGCTTTAAAACAAGACTGGTAGCAGATTCCTAAAGTTAAGACTATAAAGCATAAGAAGAATAAACTTAAATGACATCCTCAATCTCTTTAATATTAAAAATGAATTTTCAAATGTATGAATATTGATCAATTCTTCTACTTACAGAAAGCCAGTTAAGATTTAAATTTAAAACAGGCCGGCTGGTGTGACGTTAGCTTAATACCTGTTAAATCTTGTTAGTTTTTATTACCTGGAGCACCTGATTTCATTTCCAACAAGCCAAGGTTGTAAAAAATAATGTCCATTTAAGAAGCTTCAATATCTAGATTTGACTATTTTGATCAGATAATAATCTTTACTTTTCAGGTGTACAGATTAAACAGCATCACTATTTGTGATCAGGTTACCTTCAAACTCTCCCCTGGAGCCAAACGGATCTCTGTAGCTCTCTATGAATCCTATGTAACTGAGGACAAGGGAGAGCAAAATCAGAAATGGGTTCCAAGAACATGCAATTCTGGGAGCAAAGGTCTGAGTGAAGTTGGAAATGAATTGAGGCAGTAAAAATGAGATCTGTGAGGTCAAGTTAGCGTTTTAGTGCTGCGGTTTCACCTCTCGACAATTGGTCCCTTGTCTTTGATCCAGAAGCGTGAACCCTCTTTGTGGGATTCGACAGAACCGAAGGTGAAACTTTTCCTGTACTCTTCCAGCATCTTCCGCTGGTTCTCATTGGCTGCGAAGGCCTGATAAGTGTCAGGGGAAAAAAACAAAAAGTTAAAACTAAGTTTTTTTTTTCTCTGTTAACAATATTTCCTGCAATAACGATTTTAGTTCATTTATTTTTGGAATTCATATTCATTGAATTTTTTCTTTTTAGCAGGATATACTAAAAAAATGTGTTTAAATAAATTTACTTAATTAGGAAACAACCTTTTCCAATTCCTATTTTAATTTTCTTAAGGTAGTTAAAAAAAATGTAGGTCAAATG
>NC_050525.1:19845500-19875416 GCF_002922805.2 Oryzias melastigma | reverse complement strand
AGTCATTGAATGTTTTCTTTTTAGCAGGATATACTAAAAAAATGTGTTTAAATAAATTTACTTAATTAAGAAACAACCTTTTCCAATTCCTATTTTAATTTTCTTAAGGTAGTTAAATTTTTTTTAAGTCAAATGTATAAATAATCAAAGTGAAATCCTCTTTACTACCTCACCTCTGCTTGTTGGAGGTAAAAACAAACTTTCTCCATCAGAGGACAATAATCTCCTCTTTTCACAATAAACTCTTTGTCTTCAAACGTTGAGGTGCCACAGGAAGTCTGCTTCTCCCCGTCCACCGCAGAATCTGTGAATCAGTGACAGAGCTCTTTGTTTTTATCATTATCAGCATCTGAATCAATCATTTCCGATGTTTTGAACTTTACAGGCCAAAGCATGTCTGGTAACCCGTCTCCAACATGTTGCCCCTTTTGGTTCCATCTTTTTCCTCGGCGGGATTTGAGCTCTAACCTTTCTGCACTGCTGAAGCCAAGCGGACCTCGTAGCAGACTTTTCCTCCGTCGTTCCTCTTGAACAGACGCGTGTTGTACGCAGAGAGTTTCTAGAAACAAACCGAACAATGTTGTTTTAAAAAATGAACTTTTGTTAGTAAGTTTTATATACAAGGAAGCAGAAATGGAGGATAACATTTCTTACTTTTGAATCAAGAAATCTTTGAGCCAACTCAGCATCTTCCAGAGTGCAGTTCCCTGAGAAATAGGTTGTGATTCCCTAAAGAGAGATTATTACAAAATATATATTTCCTTATAATTAATTAATTAGGAAATCAGTCAATTGGTTGATAATACTACCTTGTCACCAAGACCCAGCTGTTTCTGTCTGTCTTCTAAAGAGTAGATGAGTGTGGAGCAGCTTTTCCAGAGAGCTTCCATCTCTACAGGCTTCTCCTGAAAGGCCTGACTGGCCTTCACCAAAGCTTCCAGCTTGTCCTGGATAAACACAATGCAGAAACATTTTGAGAAGATGTTATTTTATAACAGTGTGTCCCCCTAAAAAAATGAAAAGTGTGGATGTTCACCCATCCTCTATGTCCTTTAATTTTACCTTAGGTAGATTTGGAACAAATTTGGTGTCTCCAAAAGATTTGTAGTTGCCCATGTTTGCATAAAGACCAGCTGCATAAACCAGGAAAGCCTAAAATAAAACATAATAGAGAATAAATACATTCAAAATGTGCTTAACTTGTATTTAGACAGTGTAAAGTATATTCATTTGTGCACCTTGTACTCTTCAGAGCTGAGTCCAACTCTTGTAGCAACGTTTTCAAGCTCTTCTGGCGTTTCCTTCCTGAAGATTCGCTGCAGCAGGACAAAGATGTTTGTAGACTCGGGAGATGTCTGCAGAAGCACCACCAGACCTCCATACCTGAGATAGACGGTGACGTGTTCCTTTAACACGACTCATTCCAGTTTCAATTCTTCTTCATATGAGTTTAAATATTCGCTTTTGGATGTTGCTCTGATTAGGATCGCTCTCAAAGATGTCAGCTGCTGAGACAGTTTACTTACCATGAGGCACGTGACAGATAGTGGGCATACATCTTCTCCTGAGGCGATAGCAAACGAAAGGCCTCCCTGCAGTCGAGTGCAGAGATGCCAATGTCATTTGGGAGGTAGTACTGGGAGTCCACCATCTTGACTTGGATATTTAAACCTGTTGAAAAGAAACATAAAACATGCAAGATTAAGGAAGGGGGATTAAAAAGGATGATATACATTAAGGAAACAGCGATAAAAGCTATAAAATCAGTGCTATTTGTATAGGTGAATGGTTAAGCATAAAAAGTTATATATTTTTTTTATCTTTTATACAAAATATATTTGTATAAAAGACAAACAAAATCACAGTTCTAGCCTTATTGTGCAGTAAATGTTACTTACTTTAACTGCATAAAACAAGGCTAGGACTATTAATTTATGAAGGCTGGAAAACTAAACAACGTTTAAAAGGATTTAACTTAAGACGATGGTCTTGTTTTAAAAGTTTTACATTTTGAAAACACTTGTGATTAAAATATAATCTACTAAATTAGTCTTAGATGGCATAGATAGAAGCGGAGTCGGGTTACATCAGTAAACCTTAACAGATTCGATAGCAAAACATGTTGAAATAGTGGCTAATTTTCTCTTTCGGTTTCCTTCGAAACTAGTTATAAAACCTACTCCAGTTACGTTCTTACAGTTACCACTTTTTCCAACCACTTAAACGTCAACAATTGGAAATTTAAAGAAATTGAGCCCAAAAAAGTTCAAATAAAAAGGAGGCAGTTTACCAACTATTGTTAACATTAGCTCCTAGCATACATGCTAACGGCTGCAAAATGCTTGGAGCACAAACTGCTACAACTCCTTCTGTGATGATAAAGGCGGTCTAAAACTAATCTGACCATTAGTGTCGCCATTTTTCCCGTCATAAAAAGTAAGACGCGATGGCAAGGTTGAAAGCAAACTTAGCAATTGCTTACCTTAAATTGGTGAAAAGTCTGAAGCGAACGTCAAACTGCAGTCTCACGCTGGTTACTTCCCGAATTCATTCAGAGCTCTCAGCCAATCACAGCCTGTATTCTCTCTGAATCAAATTATCGCCAACCAATCACAAACTAGCTTCGCGAGACATTTAAAAATACATTCTAATATAATTTTATGATTATTTTATGAATGAAGCAAAATAAGCTTCCTGGACTTACTCATTACTTTCAAGATCTGATAGAATTTCATGTTTATAATTTTCTCGTATGACGTTTATAGGGCATCTGACGAGGTGGCCGAGTGGTTAAGGCGATGGACTGCTAATCCATTGTGCTCTGCACGCGTGGGTTCGAATCCCATCCTCGTCGACACTTTTTTTTTGTTGTTCCTCCTACACTGTTCTGGACAGTTTTGTTTCTTCGCACATTTACTTTCATCTTTTTCCTTTTATACTTATGTAAAGGATGTAGTATTCTAAAAGTCCTACAGACAAATGAACAAACGATAAAAGGAACATGGTTAAATTCTAAATTTTAGGCTGTGATTTAGCAGCAGTAAAGGAAAAATCTGTTCATCACATTAAAATGCAAAATGTACAATAAGAGGACAGTTTGAAATTGAAAGGATTATTCTATAGAAGCTGTGGATTTGAACATTACTTCCTATTTTTATAGAGCTTCCATCAAAGTTGTTAGACTTTTCGCTTGACAACTATTGTATTGTTGTTGTTCACCTTCCGGCAATTTCCCTTCAGCGAATCAGCTGTTATTGACCTGCACATTTGGTTTGACAGAGAGTTGCCCTGACACAACCCTTTAGCCAGGCTAGGGACATGCACAGGGAGATTTATTTATAACCACAGTTGTTTCTCCTTCAGGGAGAGTTTACATTTGTCCCCTCTTGCAGGCTGAGATTATATTGCAGAATATGTAGACCTTGAGTTCAGGAAAAGGTCATTTTGTTTCAAACCACACATTTTTTCAATACTGATAACTTTATTGAACTTCAACAACAAGATGGGAGTGAGTTATTTACAATGGTTGTGCGACAGGAAGTATTAGAAGAAGTTAGCGTTTTAGAAATCCAAATTCTTGATGCAGTTACTAGTCCTTAACTGCCAGGGAAACAGTGATCTAAGGTTTCATGCTTGACTTTTTTCATCTCTTCCTGTTGGGGGAGTCGTGGGAAGTACCCAGCGATAACAGTCCGAAAAGCTGAGACTCTTATCCACAGCACAGCTGGTGCAGTAGACAATCCCCAGAGCAAGCATCACAACAAGAAACACACACAAAGGCACCAGCAGGGCCACAAGCAGCCAACCCTTGTCATGTTTCCGTTTGCCTGCAGAAGATTCAGCTCCAAAACCTGCGGTGCCATTTGTATTGTCTTCAACCTCCCCTGTCCCATCAGGTGAACCTTTTCCAGTTTTAACTGTCAGCACATCATCAGATTCTTTACTTTCTCTGTTGGCATCATGCCCAATTTCATTGTCTCTGTTGTCTCTTTGTGTCGGCGATGGCGATGTTGGATATTCACCAGGTGAGAGATCATTCCATTGACTTAGATCATTATCTGACCCGTGAACAATACCAGGTGACGGGACTTTCGGTGGTTCTGTCAGCCAATCAACTTCAAAGTTGCTGTCGGCTTCAAAGTTGGAGTCAAGGGGGAACACGGTAGACCAAGCAAAATCCGGATCACTGGGGTCAGGGGTCATGGTGGAATATTCCCCATCGGAACTGAAAGGATGGCATGAGATTCCATCTGACTGTAGGGAAAAGCCGGCGTGACAGTCACAGCTGTACCCCCCTACAACGTTGAAGCAAGTGTGTTGGCATGGTGAGCCCTGTTTGCACTCGTCCACGTCTTCACACTCCCCTATACTATTCAGCTCATAACCAGGGCGACAGTGGCACTGGAAAGACCCGATAGTGTTTTCACACTTGAAATCACAGGTGCTCTCATCAAGACACTCATCAATATCTACGCACTCGCCGTCATCGTCCTGCTGGTACCCCTGGTGGCAGGTGCAGTGAAAGGTGGCGGGAATGTTGACGCAAAGTTGTGAACACGGCTGCTGTAAGCATTCATCTACATCGGAGCACGTGCGTCCATCTGGGTTTTTTTGGAAACCGTTGTGGCACGTGCATCTGACGCCACTATGTGTTTCTGTGCAGTTGTGCTCGCACCCCTTTTTCAAACAAACCTCCTTGATTTGAGGCTGATCAGTGGGGCCGGCCGAGTCCGAAGAGAGTTCCTTCACCGGGTCAGGGATGCAGCTGTAGCCGTCTGCGTTTAACACGAAGCCCTCAGCGCAGTAACAGTTATAAGATGTGTCTGTGATCTCGCAGTAATGCTCGCATTTGTGATCGGAGCTACACCAGTCCTGGGTCTCTGCTTCTTCGCTGGACAGGCAGAAGGGGGCATCCTTGCTCCAGCCCACCGTATTGTCATCTCTTTCAGTGCAAAGCACAGACTCATCGGCAGGAGCGTACGGGTCTGAGCTGTCAGCGGTGCATGGAATGACGGCTACAGACCCATGAGGTACATGGGTTAGGGTTGTGCTGACATAGCCAAACGGTGTGGTATAAACGGGCGAGCCGCTGCCCTCGGCCTCCAGAGGGGAACACATCTCTCTGTAGTTGAACTGGCACACAAATCCATCCACGGGCACTCCACAGGAGCCGTCGATCCACCGGAAGTTATCCTTGCGCTCTCTGCCACTCTCACGCGAATAGGCGTACATGGCCACACAGCGAGGGGCCGGGCATGTCTCGCTGCTTTCTTCACGCAGCCAGTTAGTGAACTGACCATCCTGATCTCCTGTTGAAAGATAAAGAAAAGGACACCGTAAGAAAAAAAAAGTATATAGTCTCAGCTTTTTCTGTAGCCACAGTGGAGCTTGAATATTTTTATATTTAGTCTGACCAATCAATGCAATCCTGAGCATATTTACATTAAAAGTGGGGTCATCATTTTCTTTTAATCCAAAAAAATAAATGAAACCCCTCCCAGGACATTTCTGCTAAAGTGCATTTTTAAAAGTAATCACTAGAAGCCGCCAAAGACCAAACTAGGAAGAGCTTTAAAATGCAGCTGTTCTTCACTATAGTGTCATTGGGGTCATACTGGAAACTTCCCTGGAGATTTGCCACATTCATTTCACAAATTCATTTAGGATGACTAATGCAGGCGTCCTTTTAGTTAAACATTTTTTTTGCCTTGAATGTTAATTTATAATTGAACCCCCACTATATAAAACAGAAAAAAACACATAACTAAAACTTTAAATGAATAAATGTACTAATTTGAACAAAATCAACACATTTATTAATATATTCTCTGTAAATAATAACAGCCATTTGAGGGAATTTTCAGAAATATACACAAAGTACTGTTTTCTGTTGGACATTTGTTAAAATTACGAAAGAAATAAAACAGAAGATTGGTTAAACTTTATCTTTAAATCCTAACATCTGTCCCAAACACCAAAGATAAACACATCTGGTTCTTAGGAGGTTTGGTTTAACTGATCGAGGCTGAAGGGGGCAATGAGGTCACAAAGGTGAAGTTCTTTTTAAATGGAAAAGGTTAAAAGTCTGACCACACAGGTAGTTTTCACCAACACCAAAGTCTCATGGGTACACATCTGTGGATAGCTGTGCAAAAACTAAGATGTGATGTGACTTTCTTAAATAAAATAAGTAAAATAAAGCATCACAAGGACATTTTTGGTTTGTTTTTCTTGAAAATTTGTTAAAAAAATATTATTTTAGAATGAAAACACTGTGAAGGGGGATAAAGAGTCATGTAGGCGGTCGCCTGCCCCACCCTGAATTGTAATTTCAGGTCAACCCCATTGTTTTTCTATTGTAAAATAGTATTTTTTTCAGATTAAAATACTGTAATAAAATCTAAAATTACAACCTGTATAGATCCAGCCAATTTTAAGATTCTAAATGCCATCCTTTTATGATTTGAAAATCAGCCAAAATCACAATTATTAAAACCTGTATTTTCTTTTTTCCAGACTTTTAAAACATGAAAAAAGCTTTTATTACCAATTTTAATGTGAGCTTTTTTAAATTTCTATTTTTTTTATCATTTTCAAATGTCCACCTGTATTAAGAAAAAAAAATGTGTTGTAAAGTTAAAAAGTGAAAACTTTGCCTTTGACCCAGACGAATCCTCTGAGGGGTCGAGTGGCTGAACACTGGCGTGGAGGTCTGTGCAGCCCGATCCAGAGCTGAAGCCTCGCCCTAGCCCCCTGTACTTCCATGGCGCTCAGCAGCTTATGGACCACGCCCGCCTCCTCTTGGCTGTGCATCGTCGCCAGCGTCCCACCTCGCTCCCGACAGCTCCGCCCAGCATCTCTGAAGATTTTCGTCTGGATGAAAACGGCGTAGCATCCTCCCTGGTAGCAGACCGCGTCTTTCTCAGCCATCGGAGCTCTGGTCGCCGGCTGCTCTCCGTCTGCATCCCTCAGCCTCTGGCCGTGGCTTTTGGACGTCATATATAATGTTAGCAGCCACAGCATGCACAAGAGGCTGGTGCTTCTGATGATCTTTTGCATTTTGAGGCAAAACTTGACCTAAATCAACATTTAAATGAATTCCTTTAAAGTAATGTCAAAAACTGATTTAAAACCAACTTGTTTATTGCCTTTTTGGAAAATTGTAAATAAATAATCGACTCCAAGTGTCTGTAAAAGTAATTTTAGTCATAAAAATTCAAAATTGTTTCCTGTCAGGTGCCTTAAATAGTCCATGCAACCAGGAAAAGAACTCCCCAGTGCAAAAAGCATCAGCCAGCGTCCAAACTGTCACAGAAATCAGTCTTCAATCAGGTCTAATGCTATCCCTCCAGGAAAGACAATTAGATCCAATAAAGTCAGTGAGATTAAAAAAAAAAAGGTGGAGTGGGACAATCGGCCCTTCAGCCAAGTACAAAAATGTTGTATTCCATAAATGAGTTGAATGAATATCTTGGATGGAGAAAAAAAAAAGTCAGTCCTTTCCAGCCTTCTTGCCTCAGCAAAGTTATCTTTCTGACTGAACCTCAGACAGGGCAAAAGAAGGGGGGAAGGCAGGACTGGGGGAGGCTACGTAGAGGAAAAAAAGAGTTCATTCGAAGGGAGGAAGAGGGGGCTGGTGGAGTGAGTTAATAAGGGAGGACTGGAGGGGATGAAGGGTTTGGGGTGCAGCAGGACCTGTCTGTCTCTGTCTAAACTCACGTATCATAAACAAGGCACAACAAAAGACATCTATTTTTCATGTGCACCATCTATTTTCTGTCTCCTTTGTCACATTTCTGCCTTTCTCTTCATCATTTTTCTGGGATCCCATTTCTCTCCTTCCTCCTCATTTCTCAGCAGCTGGAAGTTTTTACAGGCCAATGGAAACATTTAACCACGGGGCAGGAATACCTGTAGAAATGTGACTTTTTTCACAGCTCTATTACTTCATCAGGGAACAGATGTGTGTGTGAGCACCTTTGGGGGGGGAAGACATTTGGGAAGGAGGAAGCAGGAAATGCCAGATGTGCATCAGCTTGACCTCTCCTTGGCTGGGGAGCAGGAGCGACTCCTGGGGTACTGCCACCGCCGCCGCCGCCGCCGTCATATGATCTACCAGCCATCAGTGGTCCATCTGGTGCGAAGCTGAGTTGGGATTCTCTCAAGAAAAATACGCTCTGTGTGTTTTTTCCTCTGTCTGTGTGGCGAACACGGCCAAAGGAAATGAAATGAAACGGATAGGTTTGATCTCACCTCCTGACGGGGAAAGTCAGCAAAAGCTTTATGTGCAGAATTTAAGATCCTTAAAATCTTTAAATCATCTTCTTTCATGGGTGACATTTGAAAGAGTTTTATGTGATTTTATTAGGATTAATCAAAAAGAATTAACGCATTAATGTTTATTAACGCAGATTAACTGAACGTCCGCTTAAAACACTTCGTTAAGTATTATCCCCCCTGATAAATTTAAACATGAAGGATTTTTTTTTCTTTGAAATATTGTTTGTGGGATAAATTTCATTGTTGAATTTTGTTGTTCTTGTTAAAAAAATAAAGAAAAACCAAAAAAGGAGCCACATTTCATCATATAAAATGTACCTGGTTAAACATTGTGATTAATCAGATTATTTTTTAATTTATTGAGAGCACTAGTTTAAAATAAATGGTCTAAATGTGTGTGATTTCATATTGTAATTATTCACAGATGATAAGTGATGAGCAAATAGTGACTAAAAAAATAACAAAATTAATTATTTCTAATTATTTTTAATCGATTTTATTGATCAAAAGTGACATCTGCTTCCAGAAAATGGAAACTCATAAAAATAGCGAAGCAGTTTCTAACCACAAATACATATTTCATGTCTCATAGCACACTGGTTTTGGTGAAAAAAATATGCAAACAATGTTATTATTCATCTTTTTCACACTTATGTAACAACCAAAGCAGAGCAAATAAAGCCTCGGGATCCTGGAGAACCTAAAGAGCCTCTCGGTCTTGAATTTTCCTCGGCCTCAGCTATTATTTTTTTTCCTTTATTCCTATTCATCATCCTGCATGCTTTTACCTTTTTGCTTATCTTTGCCTAACTTCTCCCCCTCCTCCTCCTGTCCCAAACGCCTCATCACTCAGACCTCCAAACTTTTCCCCAGGAGACCGGTATTTACCCAAAAACTCCCCGTGCCGCTCTGTTTATCCTACCCTTCTGACTGTTTTGCCCTCATCCTGCTCAGAAAGCCACCTATCCCTCCCCCACGGAAGATTTTCCACAAGCGTAATTGATAGAACAGACAAAACCGTTCCTTTCCACAGCCCTGCACGTTCAATTCCCTTTGTTCCCATGAATCTACTGTCAGAGTATCCACATCTCGTATATTCCAACCCAAAGACCTTTAATGGAACACACAGAGCTCTTGATGTTGTATCTGCTGTCTCCCCGACCGGTGTCTGCTTTATCTCTCCTGGATTCAGTCGTCACATTCTACCTCGGCTTCTTTCGCTTCTCCGCCTTCTAGCCTTTGCACAGCTGAAATGGTCATTAAAACTCCAGAGGCTCTCCATTTCTGCTTCACGATGTTGTTTTTTCACAACCACAGAGCCGCTCTCAATTTTTATGTTCTTCAGTCACCACTTGTATGGCTCGACTCCTTCTACACTACTTAAAAAGGATTACAAACCAGGCATGGGCCTCCGCCCACATGGACTCTAGACATTTTTTGCTGGAAAAAAATAGCACAAAAATCAAATAACATACTGATGAAAATATGTAAAATAGACAATGAGTAGGTACATTTACTCAGAGAGACAATATAATTAAAGAGACTGAAGGGATGGTCACAGAAAACGAAAGTTACGTGTATAACTACGGTTCTATAAATCCCGGATGACCGCCGGAGCTCCCGGTCCCTCGAGTTGATATTTTACGTTTTAACGCTTGTGCTATCTTCTGGGGTCCAGACAACCCCACGCTTACATTGATGTGTAAAGATTGACAAAAGTGTGCCACGGGCACCAGTGAAGATAAATCCTTAAAAAAAGTTTAACGCACTGTCTAGTGGGATCCAGATGATCCAACTTTTAATGTAAACAAGCCTAGGATAGCACTACTCTCTTCTTAGTGCACATACAGCGCGATCTGGCGTCTGTTTGGACACATTGCTTGATATTTTTTTTTTTTGCATCGCTAGTGTTAGCTTGGGGTTATGAGGGGCTGTGAGCTAGTGGAAGAAAAAAAAGGGATGATGGGAAATGAGGGCAGGGTTACTCTTACAACAGTTCCACCCACAACTCAAAGGCAAATTTCTAATGAACTCCTTCCACTCTGCAGAAACTAGGTCCAAGAAAGTGACAGTTTTTTCATTTTTGGCTAAACATGGAAAATCATAATTAAAAGACCACTGGGACCAACTTTACAATAAATTATTATTTTTTTAATTGAAGACAGCAGTTCAATTGATGGGATCCCATGCAGACATTCCATTTGTACCCATAGGATTTAAGAAAAATAAAAATAAAAGTCTGAAATCTGGTCTGTTAAGTGAGATGTTCCACCAGTTTTTTTAGCAGCCGTCACCATGGCATCTCGTCTGCCAGCATACAGAAACTACCCAATAACCACAACCCAAAAAGGTTGCAGAAGAGGTCAGAACTAGACTGCATTCAAATGTTTCTGTTTGGCACTAAAAAGCAGAAAATGATCCTTGACAGAAGATTCATCAATTCAAACTTGTTGAAAGCCACGACAAGACTGCTCTTAAACAAATGTCTGCTCAAAGTTAGAGTTGTTTGAGCCTAGAGTAATAAGCATGGAGCTCATTGTGCCACTACAGGAAAACAGATGGAAATCAGCATATTTTTGGGTTCTGGGAATCATGAACGATTTGCAACAAGCATAAAATCGCTCCCCGAGTTTGTAAAAGTTTGGAATTGTGGGTTAAAGTAGAAATATTCAAATCAGGATTTGTGAACTAACTGAATGACAGAAATTTTAAAAAAAAGTTTAGCAATTTGTTTTTTTCAAATGTACAAATAAAGTTTTTAAAGTCATTTTACTTTTAAATTAATACAAATTAGAATGTTTTTTGTACCAAATAACCACTGCATCCCTCTGGCATTTCTGATTGAGCTTATTTTCTGTGAAGTTCTGGTGAAGTCAGGAGTTTCTCAAACAAGGCACCCTCCTGTGCATCTGGAGCTCCCATCAAGTACATGTATGCTCCGCTGGTTAATAGCCAGAAGACCAAAGAGTTAGCAACTGATTTTACAAGCATCTGCAAATGTTTTGCTAATTACACTGAGTGGACCGCTCTGATCTCAAAGCTGCTTTACTGCACTGTAATTCTCTCTGGGTCTTTGGTAATTAGACCTTTACACTCAATCACTTCTGGCCCGTTTAGGCGCTGGTGCCCCGTCAAATACAGCAGGACACGTCGGTCGGTCGCTCCGTTTTTTTCCCAACCTAAAATTAAACTCCCACACACGGACACACTGAAGCAATTAGCAGCGGCCTTGTGGTCAAATGATGGACTGTTTGCATTCCGGACAATTTCAGTGGGAGAACAGGTTTAGAAAATCAATACATTTTGTCCTCGCAATGAACATAAATTCACCTTTTTGTTCTCCCACACTCTAAACCAACAAAAACCATCTTCTTAAATACTAAATCCGAACAAAATGGTCAATTTTTGAGGATTATGTAACTCACAAAGAAGTATTTGACTGTGTGAGGTCAAAAAAAAAGGAAAAGACTTGGAAAATAAAATGATTTAAAAAAAAGTGCTGGCACAAATGTTTGTAATATCAGCTGAACTGCAGCAGGAATCTATGGCTACACACAATGAATGACATGTATAAATATTCTACAGAAAATCTGGGCTTGAAAGTGTTGAAAAAAAGAATGATCGGTACAGGCTAATTCTTGGGATGCATTATTCCTTTACCAGATGAGCTCAGTTTTTCCACATTCGTGCACACATAATACAGTCTGTGCACACCTCTCTGTAGGATACAGTGAAAAAGTGAAGAAGTCATTTGTGTCTGTGCACTTGCTCAATGGTAAAGACATTAGGATGGACGAACCGACCGAGAGACAAGCAGGCGTCGGATGTGTCGAACGCTTTTATGTCTGACTTATTTTTACAGTATTTTTTCTTGGTAAAACTACATTTTGTCACATCCCCATTTCAACTTTTCTCTTTAAAGAAACTTATTTACTCATTTTTAAAAAAAGAAGAAGAAACCATAATCTGCCTGACTCAGCACCAGCAAAAGTATGGAAATTGCTCCCTTAACCCAATCCTGAAATCTTTTGCAGATTCGTCATGTGCAGTCAAGTTTAATAACAGCCCTCTTCTTCCTCTTTCCATTATTCAATCTTCCGAACATGATCCCAACTGGCTGGGATGCAGAGGCCGCTGCACCGTCTCAGAAAGTGGCTACCAGGCTGGAAGACGATACGTGTTTTTTTTTTTAGTGCAACTACTGAAAAACAAAACAGTACAGGTAAAAATGTAGTACAGTTAACTGTTGTTGTAAATAAAAAATACTCCCATGCAGCAACGTCTCATATCTCCAGACGGCTAATGAATCTGAATAATTGGAAAGACTTCAGTCAACTCTCTTTAAATTCTAAAGATGTAAAAAAACAGCTTCATGAATCCCTTTGAAAGCAGCTCTTTTGAACATTTTTGGAGCAGAAGACAAATTCTTCCATGACACCAGAGCTTGCTGACTGTTTAAAGTATTTTAGAATTTGTGGAGCCGAACTGTCAAATCCCCCTTCCTTTTAACCTACAAAAAAAAGTTCCAGAAATGCAGAACCGTTGAACCCAACAGCAGCAAACACCGTTAAAAATGAGACTGTGGAAAATAAAGTGTCAGTTTCTACATATGGTTTCTGTTTTTGACCTCATCTTGAACTTGAGAATTAACCAAAAACTGTCTGCTGTAAAGAAGAAAAATAGTTATAATATCATGACTATATCAGAGTTCCCACCTTAATTCTAACTACTAAAAAACGATATAGTGCCCTGGATTTTAAAAGCAATTCCGACACCAATCACTACTTTTTCCATGACATCACCGATTTCACAAAGGAAAAATCTAATCAATACGACGTCTGTTTGCTACCATACTGTGTTCTGATGATGAAAGTGTCGACGGTTTATTAAAAAAAATACATTTAAACACGTTTTTTTTTCCACAAGAATTGTTCAAAAGCAATGCATTATGGTCTACATTTGCCATTCTAGTGAGGATCGATGCACACTGGCTTTTCGCAAAGACTTCTGGGAAATTTCTAGTGCATTCCATCTTGGAATTGTAGATTTGGACAGCACTAAAAAAAAAGAAAAAAAAAAAATAGTGAACGCACTATATAGTGAGTAATGAAGGAATTTGGACATAGTCTGAATAAATAAAACAGCTTTTTTATATAAATATAACTTAATTATGTGAAACTAATTCATAAATAAGAATTTTATCCTTCAAGCTGCCGTCTGTCATTCATGAAGATGTAAAATGTATGCTGTACTCTGTACATGTTTTTGTATTTTTTAAGCTTCATGAAGGAAATAAAGAATCGTAGAATAAAGCATTTTTTTTAAATGTGCTAACTTTCTGTAAAAGGAAAGCAGCAGAAAAACATGGGTATTGTAAAGTAAACATGTGCATCCAGAAATAAATGTAACTTTCTGCAAGACTTTTGTCTTTCACATCACAGAGGAGGAAATTAGCATTAATAGTTTTTAGTATCTGACTTCGCTCAGTTTTATTAGGTTATGTTACATTATTTGAAAAGTCTATACTTTGTACTTTTTTACATTACATTTTTTGTTGAATGAAGCCTTTTTTAGAAATCTGATGGAATTCAGGTTTAAATTGTAAAGCAGATTTATCTATAAGAAAAAAAAAATCTAGGCTATAACTAAACTAAAAAGTAACAGACTACTCACAAAAGTTTTTCTAGATACAGTATCATGGTTGATTCAGTGGTTGTGAGGTGTGCAGGTTTTATCTCCAAAACAATATCATCCACATTCTGCATTGCTTAAGGCAAGAAAGTTGTTTAGGAACCACCAGTGCCGGACCCATAATATAGAAGACCTGGTTAAGTGGCAGAATCATAAAAATTCAGTTTTAAAATTTGACAAAAATCAATAAACTTCAAAGACAATAAGTCCATTAAACAAATCATGTACCAAAAGAATGCCAAAGCGAGCGACAGGACAAAGCCTAACTGAAAACTAGACTCCTAAATACTCTGAGGACGATTACCTTAAATTAAAACAGCTGTGGATAATGAGCAACCTAAACCTGGTGTGACTGTCACAGCAGGAAAACAAAACCTGAACTTCTCTGGACCCTCAAGCTTCTTCCCACAGTCTCAAACATGCTGAGTTTGCTTTAAAAGTTGATTTCCAAGCTTTATACAGTCTAACCTCAATGTATAATTTTCTGTAAAATGACACTGGGAAAGGCTGGCAATTAGAATTTTGTAAAGACGTAACTGTAGACAGCAGTTGGGAATGTTTGGGGGCGCTTAATGTATTGTTACATCTGGAGCTTAACGTAGCAATCCAAAGTCACACCATCATTTTACCACCACCATGTTTTAAGGTTGAAAAATAGTGTTATCTTCTTTGGTTCTATGAATCCCCAAAAAACAATCCTGGAATGCGTTGTTGGATATAAATCTTTGAAAACTCAAAGTGTGTAATTTTTGGAGTTTTATTTTACACATTTTAGAGCAGTTAAATTGATTTCTTTACTGGTGCCCCTTATTTTTTTAAGGTTTTTCAGCAGAGTACTGTGAATTCTTTGTGTCTTTTGTGTTCCGTAGTTCATCAGTCAATGTGCACATTTTAAGATTTGCTTTTGTGTCCAATCATTTGCCTAATCAATCTCAAGAAAAACCAACATGAGCACAAAAAACTTAACGGGTGCACACGAAAAAGTCTCTGGTATGTATGAAAAACTAACTGGTGTGCACAAGAAAATCTCTGGTGCATACACAAAACTAGCTGGTGTGCACAAGAAAATCTCTGGTGCATATACAAAACTAGCTGGTGTGCACAAGAAAATCTCTGGTGCGTACATAAAACTAGCTGGTGTGCACAAGAAAATCTCTGGCGTATATATAAAACTAGCTGGTGTGCACAAGACAATCTCTGGTGCATACACAAAACTAGCTGGTTTGAACAAGAAAATCTCTGGTGCTTATAAAAAACTAGCTGGTGTGCACAAGAAAATCTCTGGTGCGTAAATAAAACTAGCTGGTGTGCACAAGAAAATCTTTGGTGCATACATAAAACTTAACGGGTGCACACGAAAAAGTCTCTGGTGCATACACAAAACTAGCTGGTGTGCACAAGAAAATCTCTAGTGTATATGTAAAACTAGCTGGTGTGCACAAGAAAATCTCTGGTGTGCACGAGAAAGGCTCTGGTGTGCATAAAAAACTAATTGGTGAGTACGAGAAAGTCTATTATCCACGCAAGAAAGTTTCTGGTGCAGAAGAGTAACTTACATGCGCACAAAAAACTCAATGGGTGCACACAAGAAAGTCCCTGGTATGTATGAAAAACTAACTGCTGTGCAAGAAAAAGTCTCTGGTGTGCACGAGAAAGTCTCTGGTCCGTATGAAAAACTAACCAGTGTGCACGAGAAAGTCTTGTGCTAGTCTTTTTTGTACTTCTATGCCCCTTAGGGTCCATATTACAAAATCATATTTTAAAAATTAGTCATAAACATTTGTTGTGGATTTTTACTGAGTTGTACTTTAAATATAATATGCTTTTAATTGTGCTGTCTAATTAGCACATACAGTTTATAAATAAATGTCTGTCCTTGTGCTTTTACATGGTAATAACCTTTACAAAGAAGGCAGCTCAAACTATTATTTCAAGCTGAAAAAACTCATATATTCTTCAAAAATATTAAATAAAAAATAAAGAAGATGTTTTCAGTTGAATTTATTAGTTTTTTTATTTTAAATCCTTATTTGTCTTTAGTCTCTGTCAACATTGTTCAACACAACATTTCACCCCAAACAGTTCCAAGGACCCTGAATGACCTCCTCCCTTCTCACTCTTCTGTGCTACTGCACATGCTCTGTTTCCCCGGGGGAACCCTAACCTTTCCTCCATGCTTCCCCTTGTATCCTTTTCTATTCTCCCTTATTTTTACTTCTTCTACTTCCTTTCATCTTGCCTCCTCTGTTGGCATGACTCTTGTTGCTGCTGGCTGTCGATCATTTTTGTCACTCTTTTTTCACTCCATCACGTCTGCCTGTCCTTCTCTTGTTGGTCCTTAAACATTTGTTTTCATTCTCTACTTCAGTTTCTTTTCATGTATTTGTTGGCAGCCCCATCTGTGTTTCTGTTCATCTGTCTTTCTCCCTGCATATGCACATTTCTCTAGTGCTCTCTCAACCACAGCTTTTCCTTCTGACTCATTTTCGTTCACAGTTCATCTGGTTTTCTCAGTTGCACACACGCATAAATCTCTGTTTCTCCATCACAGTCAGGAAAAGTTGCAAGTTTCCATACAGTAGGAAATATTTTCAACCAGACGTGAAATGTCTGGGGTGTTCTCTTTGTCTCAGCCACCCACACCTTTCACAAAAAATACATTTTTCTTCATTTGTAACCTCAAACAAAGTCAGAGTTCAGTGAGGTATCTCTTAAACCTTGATTCTATTTCAACTAATCTAACATGCAGACGGTGGAAGGGGAGCCAGGCTGCAGACTGGAATGGAAGTATAAAAGTATGGGTCTGTCAGAGGGAAAAGCAGCACCAAGAAAAGTAGGGCCCCCACCAGGTAGAAGGAAAGTAAAGCTGATCGCTGAGGGTGCTGCAGAGCGGAAGCGATGTCCGGCAAACCCTGACTGTTGCAGAAAGAATGGCACAAAACTGGACCCACAAGGTGACCTGCAAGAGTCCAGATGACAGACATCAGGTATTGCAGTTCTGTGCAAGTAAAAAGAGCATTTTGAGCCTCACCAGTTCTCAGAAATATAAAGGCAGTAAAGGCACCAAATACAGTCGTGTACAAGAACTGGATTCCTGCAAGATGATGGAGCAATTAATAATCAGCTGAATGCATATCGCAAAAAGAATGTTTAAAATAAACTAGCCTGCCGTCAGAAGGATGACCTTCATGTTGTCTTTGGCGAGGCGCCGCTGCTCTATGATGTGATGTAAGTGAGCTGAAATACCAACAAAGTGATTATTAACTGAAACCATTACAAAACTGTTAAATAGTTGGGCTAAAGCAATAATATTTTGCAGATTAGTGGCAATATTGCACAAACTAGATATATAGCGTTACCTGCAATAATGCAAGTGTGAATGATGTAAACTGAATGTGGCTGCTAAAGACGCCAGCAGTTAGCTTAAAATGCGGAAGCTGAAAGCTTGCTAATATTAGCTAAACTCCAACTTTAGCAAATAACTGGAAACATATGTAAATTAGCCAAAAAAGCTAGCATAATGCTAAAATGTTAGCTAAACTCCAAATTAGGCAACAACAAGAAAAACTGAAAACGTGTGTAAATTAGCCAAAAAAGCTAGCATAATGCTAAAATGTTAGCTAAACTCCAAATTAGGGAAAAAACTGAAACATGTCTAAATTAGCCAAAAACAGCTAGCATGTTGCTAAAATAAGAGCTAAATGCCAATTTAACCTAAAAACCCAGTAGTTGGTGAACATCTTGAATTTTTAAAGGATTTTATATCTCAAAGTATGCAGAGTTTGCAGTTTCAAAGTGCACAAAGTTTTTTGCATTACCTATTGGTCATATTTTGCTCAATATTTCAAAAAGTATGAAGTTCATGAAAACCAAAGTACAAGCGGTAATGTCCTGAAGGAACTGAACATTTTACAAGATTGTTCGAGATAGCTGAAAGTGTGATTGAGTTTTTACATGCCGAAAAATGCACAGAAAGGGGCAGGAGAAGGAAAGTGGGGAAAAGTGTTTCGTTATTTTCATACCGACACCAAAGAAGAGTGGAGCTGTGAAGACAGCAGCTGTGGATCCAGAGCAGGGCAGCAGCATGGGCAGCATGGCTCCTCTGAACACCAGCTCCTCTGTCAGTGGCGCCACCACCTGGTTCCTCAGCCACACTGCATCTCTCACACACAGCAGCCACGACTCAACATCTGGGAAACGGGAGTGCTTTATGATTACAATCGCTTCAGCAGAAACACACATGTACAAGTCACCAATCTTTTCCAAATGTAACATTTAAATTTGAGACAAACCAAATGCAGACTTCACTTCTCCGCTGAAGCCATCAGGGTTTTCTACACTGGAGTGAACCAGGGGCCCAAGGTAAAAAACCTGATGTGCAGAATAAAAATCAGATGTTTAAAGCAAGGAGAGGGGAAAAAAAGCAACAATAATAATAAAGACGTAACGATGAGGATGTGGAAAGAATTCCGTGTGGTGTTTAAACTTGCCCCAGGGACCCAAAATATAAGGCTTTATGCAAGTAGTGGCCTCGCTTCAGTCAGAAAAGATTTAAACTAACAGGATCCGGAAAAAAATCACCATCCTTTAAAAATATATATTTCCTTTCTAAATTGTAAATGGCTTAGGCAAAAGCTGATCGTAAACACAGTAATATCTTAAACTTAATTTTTCATATGTGTTTAATTTAACATAAAATAGTATGTAAATTGACTATATCAGTATAGTGATTCTCCTGCTCCTTCTTGAACGTTTTTCAGCACGTAAAAACTCAATCACAATTTCAGCAATTCTGGTATCAAAATGTTCAGCTCTTTACCCTTTTACTGCTTGTACTTTAGTATTCATAAACTTTATAGTTTTTGGAATATTGAGCAAAATATGCTCCATTCAGTATTTTCATTTGGATTAGCAATAAGTCTTTATTTATATTTATTCATCGGCTATATTTTCATATTTTATAGTGATATTTAAAAAATGTCTTTAAGTTGTTACATTAGCATTATGCTAGTTCATTTGGGTTATTTACTGAGGATTTTTTTTAGGCTAATTTAGAGTTTAGCTTTTATTTTAGCGACGGGCTAACATTTATGACTAATTTTGTTTACTAGGGAATCTAGGCTGTTTTGGAGTTCAGCTAGTATTTCAGCAATGTGCTAGCTTTTGTGGCTAATTTGGCATCTAAGTTTTCTTATGCTAATTTAGAGTTTAGCTTCTACTTTAGCATCATGCTAACGTTTTTGATTAATTTAGTTTTCTAAAGAATTAGGCTATTTTGGAGTTTAGCCAATATTTAAGCAACATGCTAGCTTTTTGGCTAATTTGGCATCTATTGAAGTTTTATTGGGCTAATTTGGAGCTGACGTTCTATGTCCCAAAAGCTAAATTCCTTGCTCGGGGTTTGGGCCGCCGCGGCACTCGCCTTCGACTGCCGCCCAAACCACATTGCACGGGCCCCTTCAGATCTCTCCTGCAGGTGGTGAGCCCACTGGTGAGTGATCCCACGTCGCTCCTTCGGGTTGGACCCGACTTAGGCCAGTGGGAGGAGCCCCAACTACCAGGTGCTCACCTCTGAGCCCCAACCCCAGGCCTGGCCAGAGGGTGGGGCCCCGGTGATGCCAATCTAGGCGACGTAGGTGGGTGGAGTGCTCCTGCCTCAGGCGGAGGAGTTTAAGTATCTTGGGGTCTTGTTCATAAGTGAGGGAAGCGTGAGATCAACAGACGGATTGGAGCGGCGTTCGCCATTTTGAATATTTTTCCAAATTTGGCATGGACTGAGGATTTTTAAGCAATTTTACTACAAATTTTTCAGAAATTTAGGTCAACTTCAGCGCTCTTTCATTAACCAAATTCCAGTCTTTTAGCAAATTTAACATTTTGCAAATAGCTTTTACATTTTCAGCAAATCCCTTCAGCAATTAAAGTAAATTATATCACCATTTTCAGCTAAAAGCTTTAGCATCATCAGCAACTTTGAGCAAAAAGCTAGCAAAACTCTAGCATTACCACAGGTAATGCAACTTTTCTACAGTAGTTAAGCTTTAGATGTGGCCTCACCATAGACAAGAGTAAAGGGAATAGTGCTGCAGGAACAAAACCTTCCAAACGGATTCCCATAAGCTCCCACACAGACACCTTAACCTGAAAGAGCAGGAAGAATAATACGGTGTATCATTCTGAGGTTTAAGAGTGGCATTGGTGATACATGAAATTCAACTTTTTGATCATTTACAGCATTTGATTTATGTCTTTTCACAATTTCAGTGTTATTAAAATAATAATATTTTACTAAAATCAAATAGGTTTTATGTTAGAACGACATTCATTCCAATTCTAAAATAATAATGTTAAAATAATTCGCCAAATATTAGTGTCACACATTTTAAATAAAAAATAAAAATAAATCTATAAACATCTGCAATACCTCAATTCCCCTGTACTCACTGTGATGTCATTTAAGTGCATCCATGTCTTTACGACAGCAGGTGCTACCCCAGAGACCAGCAGCACGCTGACGCAGTGACGCTTAATCCTGCTGGGATGATCTCTTCACACAAAAACACGCAGTGACAGTCACCATGACAGTCTGCACAGCATTCCTCACGATTCTGATGGTGAGCTCTGTACCTCGGTAAGCTGTCGCACCACACATACAAGCTGCCAACATAGAGACAGGCCAGCAGAAGACAGCTCAGCACACTCCCCCAACACTTGGTGCGCTCTTCCTGCTGCCCCAGACCAAATTCTTGTTTTGACATGACCAACATTGGTCTGGTTTGCAGAGTTTCAGGAAGATGGTTCACTGAGCAGCACAGGCTCAAGGTGCTGTCAGTTCAGATTAGCAGATCCCAGTGAGGAGGAGATCAGAGAAGCTGATTAGCTCTAAGACCTTCAAACGCACCATTACACAAACACAAACTATAGAAAATACATTCAAAAGTTTCAAGAGGCATTGCAGTTGACTTTTTTCAATCTGTGTGAAAATACTTTTTAAATGTATTGAGGAATAGAAGGAGATTTTTTGTTCAACACAAGATGGACAAGCTTTAAAGTTTATGGTTTAGGGGAGCAAATGATGAAACAAGAAGTAGGTTGACATTAAAACAGGCGTATCTTGACGTTTTCTGAAATAAAAATGAAAAATGAGTTCAAAATTGTACATGTATTCAAATTCAAGGATAATTAAAAATAAATAAATAAATAAATAAGCCATCACAAAACCAAATAATATGACCAACTGTGTGCATTCTGTATATACAGCATAAACAAATTTGGAGGATTTCTGGGGCAATTGTTTAATTTTTATATTAAAATTGTCTTACACTCGTTGCCAGATGATTTAATTACAGGTACACAAATACTTTGAAGGGTTTACAGGGTCTGATGAGTATCTATTAAACTTCCTGATCTCTTTGAGAGATTTTACACTTTGTTTCTGTTCTTTGAGGACCAACTGAATACGGTGGCTAAGAAAGAAGAACGCTAAGAGAAGTTTTTCATCTGCATTGTTGGGCCATCTTCATGTATATACCAGGACGGAAAAATGTCTTCTACACAGTAGCTCTATGTTGTACAGTTTTTAAATTCAACTTTATGTATAACACTTTTCCTGATGAAAAGCACCTCAAAGCACTTTAGGATTATTGTTGAATGAAAAAAAATCTTTCACAACAAAAATAAATTATTAATCAAACTAATTTATTTGGTTTCACACATCAATACGCTCTCAGAAATATAGAAACAACATAAGCAGTTTACACTGCGTCTATGGGAGCACTCATCAAAAACATGCTGTCAGTTAAAACACAAAACAAAGAAACACTTTTATTTTTCTCAACTCAGTAGATGTGAACATGACCTACTGAAAGGCAGCAGACGGGTTCAAGTAACTTAACTGAAAGAAAGCCTGAAAGAAGAACACTCAGTACAGCATCAGTCAGTCAATTTTCTGAATATTTTCACAATAAAACAAAACCGATCATCCTGAATTTGGAATCTTGCATTTTGCTGCATACTACATTCAATGAATTCAATTATATTTTACATCATAAAATTTGTAATTATTATTTAGGCCCAGTTTTTACAGTAAAATGAAAGTAATCTGTGAATGAGGGGTGAGCATGAGTGACTGTAAACTGTTTCTGATAAAGGCATTTTTAGGATGAGTTTGATTTTCACGCCGACTTATCACTATCACTCCTGAAGGCAAGAAGATACCAGTGTTTGAATACTGATGTATGTCCTAACAAAACACACAAACTATAAAAGTGCAATAAATGTGACAAAATCACATTTTTTCAATAAATAAAAATGGATAATTAGCATCAAACTACACTGAGAAAAACTTAAAATAATATATCTTTTTTTAAAGCACACATTGCAGTGTCAGGCTTTGTTTTCTTTGGGAGATAAAAGGCACTCTGAAAATGTTCATGGAAAGCAATAAAACACTTTCTACATTTCTAAAAAGTATTTCTCTGAAATTTCTATGACACCCTAAAAGCTTGACCTCGTCACTACTGTAACACGCATTTTTCTTTGTTGCTGCTGTACTTTCTCCTCCTCATTTCTAGACCTCGCTCCAGGCGCTCGTCTTCCTCCACGGCTCTGCAAGCACAGATAAAACCTTTCTAAACTCACACCAGCTTTGACAAATAACACTTGTTTTAATTTAAACATTAACAGTCAAAATGTAATATTTTTTCCCCCACTTAGACTCACCCTCTTTCTTTTGCATCAATGTCTCTGATGATTTCGTCCCGTTGGTTGACGAGTGACACCAGTTCTTGGAGGAGAAGCTGTTCTCTCTGCTGCTGGGTGGGGGACTTCTGCCAGTCTGCAAAACAGAAAATTCATATTCCACTTAAAAAAAACACAGACGTCTTAGAGCACGTGTGTCAAAGTAAAGGCCCGGCGGCCAGATCCGGCCCGCCGGGTAATAAATGATTTCCTCCAGATCTTTGTATTTTATTGTTATTAACAGCCCAATGTTATTTTGAACTGATTTCTAACTTGTATAATTTTGACAAAATATATTTTTATGGAGTAAAATATTAAAAGTTATTTAGAGCTTAAGTTGATTTATACTGGAATATAATATTCCTGCCTTTTTAATATTCAAATATTTGTTAAAAAGTAACGGTTTTAAATATTAAAACTAAAAATTTGAATTTTTATAGCTTTTTGGACTATTTGGGCATTTACTAAGATTTTTTAGGCTATTTTGAAGTTTAGCTAATATTTCAGCTACATGCTAGCTGTTTTGGCTAATTTAGGCTTTTTTTATTAGTGTCATTATTGCTACAGAATCCAGCTGTAGCATCTGTCTGCCATAAAAAGCTTTAGACTACACGGTGGTTTGGTGTCACGTCTGACGTTTGTCCACATTGTATGTGTTTTCTTATCAAGAATTCCACTGTATTGAACAGCAATGAACTCAGGAGCATATTTAGTTTTTCTGCACAATAAGAAATACTGTAGGTGAACTCCATCTATGACCATAAATCCTCTGGTTACTGACCTTCTATGCCCATTATGACCCGCAGCTCTCTGTTCAGAAGCTCAAACCTCCTCTCCAGATCGTGCTCTTCTTGTCTGTAATGAGCAGAAAACCATCTAATTGGATCTAGGAATGACAAAAGAATGATTAATGCATATTTCCTGTATACATACAATAGCTCCAGGTTATCCTGTCTGCGTATCAAAGCGTTCTTCTTGTTCACCAAAGTGAACCACTCCTGGATCAGTCTTTCCTCTTCATCTCGGTCACTTCCTGTGTGAAAGAAAAACAACAGGAAAGCTTGAAAAAGTGTTAAAGCACAACAGGTAGTTAACTTTTCAAAAGTCAGAGACATAAATTGGTTCAGATTATCCTCATCTTTGTAGCTGATTATAAAAAACTTTCATAAAAGGTTTGAGCTTAAATTTGAAGAAATTCGTCGAATGTTTTTGCTGAAAGAAGGGTTACTTATTGGTGCTTTCTAAGCTACTTAGAATGCGTGGATCAATTTACAAGAGGAATAATCTTACGAATAAAGGAAATTCAATTTTCATTCTGTTTTTTGTCTGTTCACCTTATAAATACTGATTTCTCCTGGAGATTTAAGGCCCCACTCCAATCATAATCACTTTTTCCTTGAAGCATTTTTCTCATGAAGCATTGGATTGTATTTCTGATGTCGTGACTCAAATCTGGTGGGTCGCAACTCAAATCTTGTGGGTTGCGACCATATCTCGTGGGTCACGACTCAAATCTTGTGGTTCGCAAGTCAAATCTCCTGGGTTGCGTCTCAAATCTTGTGGGTTGCGACCAAATCTCATGGGTTGCGACCAAATCTTGTGGGTTGCAAGTCAATTCTCCTGGGTTGCGACTCAAATCTTGTGGATTGCGATCAAATCTCCTAGGTTGCGACTCAAATCTCGTGAGTCGTGACTCAAATCTTGTGGTTCGCGAGTCAAATCTCCTGGGTTGCGTCTCAAATCTTGTGGGTTGCGACCAAATCTCATGGGTTGCGACCAAATCTTGTGGGTTGCAAGTCAATTCTCCTGGGTTGCGACTCAAATCTCCTGGGTTGCAACTCAAATCTTGTGGATTGCGATCAAATCTCCTAGGTTGCGACTCAAATCTCGTGAGTCGTGACTCAAATCTTGTGGTTCGCAAGTCAAATCTCCTGGGTTGCGTCTCAAATCTTGTGGGTTGCGACCAAATCTTGTAGATTGCGATCAAATCTCCTAGGTTGCGACTCAAATCTCTTGGGTCATGACTCAAATCTCCTGAGTTGCGACTCAAATCTTATGGGTTGCAACCAAATCTCATAGTTTTCAACCAAATCTTGTAAGTCCGGACTCAAATTTCTTGGGTTTCGACTAAATCTTGTGGGTCACGATTAAAATCTCCTGAGTTTCGACCCTCTGACCCCCCCCCACCCGCAAAGTGACATTTCTACAGCTGTGATCCAAAGTCCGGCTCACGGCAGAAGTTAGCGCACAGCGCCACTCCCGCCGTATATGCGCCCATTTTATCCAAGAAAACTCACACTACTGAGAGTTGGGGATAATATTATGGAAAAAAATGAATTCACCATTTTCAAATGGTGCTCCGATGATCAA
Organism: Oryzias melastigma; assembly: GCF_002922805.2. Classification (NCBI taxonomy): domain Eukaryota; kingdom Metazoa; phylum Chordata; class Actinopteri; order Beloniformes; family Adrianichthyidae; genus Oryzias; species Oryzias melastigma. The sequence goes on along the minus strand of NC_050525.1, from coordinate 19,850,336 downwards.
TTTAAGGTAAAAAACGGTACTAAAGCTTAGATGAGTCGGCTCATGGGTCACAGCTCAAGGCTGTGGGTCAAAACCCAGGAGATTTGAGTCGTGACTCATGAGATGTGAGTCAGGTGGTCCACTAGAAATAGGTCGGAGCACCTGCTGTGTCTCTACAATCGGTGGGCCACAAGCTCCTTGTTTAGTTCCATTCTTTTGTATCCACTTGCAGACAAATAGATCCATGTACGTCTTTGTATCCCTCGTCGAGCTGGCATCTGGTTCAAAACTGTACAACTGGATAGCTCCAATAACGCTCGCCATTTTTGTTTGAAACGGTAATGTTAGGTTGGGGTTGTGAGAGGTTGTAAGTGCTTTAATAAAAGACCAAAAGATGGTTGACTTTAATCTGTTTCTGAAGGGTCTAGTCCCCACCGGCTGTGACTCACCTGTCTCCATAAGGCTCCGCAGTCGCCTCTCCACCACTGCGGCTCTGCTGTCAATGTGATTCTGCTCCACCTCCAAAGCTGCGAGCTCGCTCAGCACATACTGGCTGGTGTCCTGCAGACACTGACCACAAGCCACACACATGGATGCAAACACGGACAACCATGTGTGACAACAAGAACCAGGCAATGGATGGGAGCCACGACACCATGGTGGCAGGCGCAGCAAAGCAGTGTGGGAGTTGGGGGAAAGAAAAGTGAGGGGAGGGGAAGAGAACAAGAGGGTCAAAGATTAGAGGGAGCCCAAAAAGTTTGGAAATTACCAGATGTGAAATTGACCAAAACGTGGTTTTGTTTTTCCTCCAATTGTTTCATCAGTGATAGAGATAAAAAGGCAAAAAGGTGAAGCGCAGAACTGACCATCGTCTCTTCTTCTTGTTTATGAGTCGGAGTCTCAGCTGAACTCTGCACATCTGAAATAACAAGAAAACAAGTAAATAATTGAGAAAGTGTATCATTCATATTGTTAAGCTTCATTTCTCTGAAACTAACCTCTGTTAGTGTTTTCTGAAGAACTGCTCTTTGCTTCTCCATCCTGAAGGTGACAAGTATTTCATTTATGTGGATATTATAGCCTAATGTTATACAGATTACTTTAAATATATACATTTTTGTGAATTAAAAACGTTCTGCTTTTGATTTTAAGGAAAGCATTTACCTGAGCTTGTGCACCTTTTGCTACTCTGTTGATAGACCTTGGGGGTGGTACTGGAGCTAGTGACTCCTCCCCTAAAGGTAAAACATGAATGTTGGTTTCTATTAAACACTACAAAATACACTTGGAGTCTGGATCATACCTTTAGGCACGCGCTTGCTTCGTGGTGGTGGGACAACGAGGGTGCTGCTTCCCCCTTCCTCCAGGCTCACACCTTCATTCAGTCTAGCCATGCAGAAAGCGGCAGCATCGACGTTGGTGGGCGCCGGACCAGAGAGGGCCAGACCGTAACTGGACTCGCTGCTGTTTTGCTCTATCTGCAGGACGCTCAGCTCCTGGTTGGTGAAGTGGGATCGGATCTGGCTGAGGTACGTCATAACGATGAGTCTGTCAGGGATGGACAGGAGGACCATGTCGGACGGCTCCATCAGACGAGAGATACCCAGGGCTTCAAACCCATCGAAAGCCTAATGAGACAAGAGAGGGATGAGGAACACTCTAGGTCAGGGGTGTCAAACTCATTTTGGTTCATTCAACATTTATGTGGGCCGGTCCAGTAACATACTAGTAAAATAACCTTTGGCCCACTTGTTATCTGTAGCTTTTTTTTTTTTTAAATTGGAAAAAAGGCCTCAAACAACATAGTAGCCTAATCACTTATTATTATTACTATTATTATCATTATATTTTTGACAACAACATTTTGGTAATTGTGGTGTCACACTAGGGCTGCCACTATTAGTCGACTAATCAACTATTAAAATAGTCGACGACTAATTTAGTAGTCGATTAGTCGTTAATTTATATTATATGGAGTCAGAGTGTAGTAGAGTTAAAAGTTATAATGGAATTCTGCTAGCTTTTTGAACTATTTTGGCATGAAGGTTTTTTTTTTTTAGTTTAGTTAATATTTCAGCTACACGCTAACTGTTTCGGATAATTTAGGCTTTTTTTGTTGTTTTTTGTAGGCTATTTTGCAGTTTAGCTAATATTTCAGAAACATGTTAGCTCTTTTGGCTAACTTAAGCTTTTTTCCCCCTTTTTTTAGGCTGTTCTGGAATTAGCTAATATTCAGCTACATGCTAGCTGTTTTGGCTAAATTAGAATTTTTTTTCAGTTTTTCTAGGGTAATTTAGTGTTTAGCTAACATTTTAGCTGCATGCTAGCTACTTTAGCTAGTTTAAGCTTTTTTGATTTTTTTAGGCTATTTGAGAGTTTGGCTAATATTTGAGCTACATGCTAGCTGTTTTGGCTAACTTACGCTTTTTTATTTTTTAGGATAATTTAGCATTTAACCAGTATGTTAGCCACCTGCGACCTTTAAGCGTTTTTAGCTATCAATTTCAGCATCTTCAGCTATCGTCACTAGCATTAGTGTGAATATATCTAGTTTTTAGTTAGTTTAAAGCTAGTGATGGTTAAGATGTGTGTTAACAAACTGCGCTCCACTTTAGCTTCTTTTTGAGAAAGACGATTGTCATCATTTGTGAGGGAAAGTTCACTTTGTGCATGACCCGATTAGTCGACTAATCGAAAAAAATAATCGGTGATTAGTCGACTGCTTAAATAATCGTTTGTGGCAGCCCTATGTCACACCTGATAATATTTAAAGCAACTTAACAGCTAAGAGGCTGGCAGGAATCTAACTGCATCTTACCTGCAAATTTTGCTAGAAAGAGCTAAACATATTCTGCCCTTAAAAATTGATCCCTACCTTCTTATTGTTGAGTTTGATGTCATGAGAGTCCAGCTGGTCAAAAGCTCTAATAAAACATAAACACACACAGAAAAAATGGAAACAAATGTTCAAACAAAATGCACATGCAGTATTGAAGATAAAGCCAGCAGTGACATGACAAACATTTTGTCTGGGTGGAAGTGGTGCAGGATGGCACAGAAGGCCAGCCCATTTCTCCAGGACGTGCTGAAGTTTGTGACCTTTACCCCCCGGTACCCACTGGTGACGCTCTGACACCACTGCAGCAGCGACTGACTCGAGGTTACCAAGTCCTGGCCCAAAAGGAAAAGAAAAAAATGTTATTTTCATTCATGAAATGGTCCATATTAGTGCAACTCTTCTTCTTTTTAACCTCAGCTGTATCAGCAGTCTCCTCCTGGATCACCTGCACAGGAGTAGAATTCTCGAAATCTGGAGGTTCCTCCTCTTCTAACGTAGGAAGCCGAGATGTATTGATCTCACAATGGGACGTGATGGTGGTGATAGCAGGCGGCTTCATTCCTCCACCATCAGGAAGATCGGATTGTTGGTGTTTGGCCCTGCGGAGAGAGCAGAAAAAGCTTAGAAGAAGAGAAGAAAGTGAAAGAAATAGCTGATGTTTTGGTTCAAATGAGAGCAAGCGTCGAGAGAGCATGAAGGAACATGCTGAGCAGGCAACGATTCGATGTTAGAGATTATAAGACAGAACATGCAGGATCCAGCAATGGCAGTCATGTTTATTTATTTATTTTTTTGCCAGATGTTCTCAAACATATTTATGTGTCTTCGTTTTTTCAAAACAGTTTAGGGAAACATAATTTTTGCAGCTCAAAATGATAAAGGACCCTTTTGAACTTCCTTTGGCTTTACTTGTCAGACACCACAAACCTCCATCTTTTGATGAAAACAAGTGAAAGCAGAACAGATGGAATCTATTCAACTGCATATCTCTGAATCATTTTATTTATGTCCTTTGCTTCATGTCCTAGATTGTAAAACATTTGTTTGGTTTGCTAACAGATGCCATTTTTTAGAGAGGACCATCCACCTGGACAACGTTACTCTGTGTCAGCAGCTGCTTATTTAGGGTGTAAATGCCCAAAACGAATGTCTGAAGAATGATAAAACCTGTGCATCCTTCTAGATTTGATCAAGTCTCATATCTTCATATTTTGTTAAAGTCTCATTAGTTGTCACGCACCTAGGTGTGTGAAATTTGTTCTCTGAATTTGACCCATCCCTTGGGGGAGGGGTGAGCTGCAGACACAGCTGCGCTCGGGAACCATTTGGTGGTTTAACCCCCCAATTCAACCCCTTAATGCTGAGAGTCAAGTAAAAGCACTGGGTACCATTTTTAGTTTTTGGTATAACACGGCTGGGATTTGAACTTATAACCTTCCAGTCTTGAGGCGGACACTCTACCACAAGGCCAATGAGTTGGTTTTCAGCTGTTTTCCGCTTTTGCAGTTTTTTTTTTCATTATTTAGAAATATAAACCACTTACTTCCCCTTGTCTCTTGCATGCACTGGATAGTTCATCTGCATTCACTCTGCCCTGTTCAAGAGACCACTTTCAACAAAACGTCTACGTAAACACGCTCCGGGCTTTCGTGTTCAAAACTCTTGAGTTCACGCACACCGACTTTATGACTGTTTTTGGGCTAAACCAGTTCAGACGTTGAACAATCAGGGACTTGCATTTCGTAGTGATGTATGAATAGTGTCCCTTGTCATTCATGGAAGTGCCAACCGTTTGAAAATTGATCATGGAGAGAAAATGATAATTGCCATTTAAATGACTCCAAATCTTTCAAAAGTTGGAATGGAGCTGTGAAAAAAAAAGTCTGGACTAATTTCACACCAAGCCTTCAAGGTGGTGGACATGCGGTAGTAAACAGTAGAAAAAGAGGAAGAAGCCCCTCCATGTTCGTCCAGTGTGAATACCATGGGTTAAAAGTATGTTCAATAACCTGCATTTA
>NC_050525.1:19840547-19845038 GCF_002922805.2 Oryzias melastigma | reverse complement strand
ATCAGGGACTTGCATTTCGTAGTGATGTATGAATAGTGTCCCTTGTCATTCATGGAAGTGCCAACCGTTTGAAAATTGATCATGGAGAGAAAATGATAATTGCAATGCGGTAGTAAACAGTGGAAAAAGAGGAAGAAGCCCCTCCCTGTTCGTCCAGTGTGAATACCATGGGTTGAAAGTATGTTCAAGAACCCGCATTTAGCGTATCCCTAAACGTTGGTCACATGGCCGGTGAGTCTGTAGCTTAATTCCACCACACCAAGGTTCACTTGGAAACAAATAGAGACTTCACTAGTTTGTTGGTGTATTTGGTAAACGTTTTAGACTACTTTTGTAAAGCATGCGCACAATTATTTCTTAGCAATGAGCAGCATTGTCAGCCATGCAAATCTTGCAGGGCAGCAAGACTTACACTTGCTTCTCTTCCAGAGACTCTTCTGCCTCATTTAGGGATATTTCCTGCAGGAGATCAAAGCAAGCAGCAATAGATTGCTGACTCTGATCACAATGAGTGGTGGGGATGTTTGATTGGCTTCTGGGCTCTGCATCATCATAGTCTATATCACCAGGAGTTGGAATGAGTCTCTTCATACTTCGAGGGGCGGAGTGAGGGGATGTGTCGCTCGACATTTGGTGAATTTTCAGCAGCAGGAAGCGTTCTTCTTCTCTGAGCTGCTGCTCTTTGGTGAGACTACAGTGAAAATCGACCATCTGTGGATGATCATTGTCCATGGTGTTTATGTCCTTGTTTGGGTGGATTTCAAGAGAATGTGAGGTGGTGTTAACATCATTGTAATCTTTGATAGTTGTTGAAAGTTCTTCCTTGTCAGGCACAAGCATATGTGTAGGATGTGAGTCGTCTGCCTGATGAATTACAGGAAGCTCGGGCGTGTTTGGCTGACTGGCATCAGAGATTTGCTTGAGAGTTTGTTCACTGCAGGGGGCTGAAGACAGCCTTTGGGCTCCAGCTGGAGACTGGCTGCTTGGGCTGAAGACAGAAAAGAAGAATTCAGGGCTGAATGTACAGACTGACAAGCTTCAGGCAAAAGCGATCAACCATAGATCCAGCCAACTTCCAGGTCATGCTCCATTCCAGCCTGGCAGAGTTCAGGGATTTCTTGGAGGAAACTTGAGTGTTTCAAGGGTAAAGAACCACATTTTACTTCAAAGCTGGACGGAAAAGATTTTCCCCCACGTCCCATAAAATGTTAGCGGACCAAAGGTCTTGCTATGAATAATAACAACACAAGTTTTAAGAAGCTCCTGAACTGTTTGAATTGGACCAAACCCAACCCATTCAAGCTCTGAGCCACAATGACAAATGAGCAGATGCTTTAGCCAAATCCACGAAGACTTTGGTGGTATTTCACAAAAATGCAACACAAACAGATGCGCCCATTAACAGTACTTGCACTTTTACCACCATTGCTAACAAATATATATATATATATATATATATATATATATATATATATATATATATATATATATATATATATATATATATATACATGTGTGTATTAGTAAAGACCAGTGACTAAATTTCACTATTTCTCAGTTCCTCAAACATTTGTGAGGCAACTAGAAGCTTAAAGACCCACTCCGACCATCTTTTCAGGTATTTAAAAGCATTTCAAGGGTATTTTAATAATGATCACGGCAACATAAAAATACTGTTGTATTCGTGGACATAGTTTCTGCAGAGCTGGAATAGTTCATTAAAAATTTGCCTCTGAGTTGTTTCCCTCTTGGTGAGAACTCTGAGTAGGGAGCCTGTGTCCAAAGAGGAACCTGGCTGTGGACATCATCAGCCGGAAGTAGAAATTACACAACTTTAGTTTTTTTTTGAATATTCGATTGCCAGTCCAAAAATGATCAAGTATTCCTTTTTTTAATTGGTGCATGGTTTATTTTGTAAGTTTCCTTGAGACTTGGCATCCACATGCGAGGAGATCATATTTTGGGTTACAGTAGTTAATTCTGCTTAACTGAGGACCTGTAACTGCATCTGTAGAAGAAGGTTAGTTAGAATATCAGTGATGGTTTTAGGAGGTTAACACAGATCTGCTCCTTATAAAGGAATGTTTTTGCATTTTTGAAATCCTTTTCAAGTCTTACAGTCTTAAAACAACAAATGTTCAAGATGTAAGTAAAATGGCAAAAATATAGGAATTATAGGGAATAGAACAGCATCAAAAATGAGATACAGAAACAAAAGTTGTATACTTTTACGCCTGGTTCACATTGGACGTGGAACCACAACAAAAGCACCGCAAAGCGGTGTGGAGGCACTTCCTTGTCTACCAATGGTACAACCATGTATTTCATATAAGGGAAGATTTGCACCACTTTGACATTTTGCACCAACTGTGAGTACATGCACTCGTACCGGGTCTCAACAAACCAGAACCTGAAAACGTGTTTAAAAACCCGCGTTCAGTGAGACACATGCCCTTAGCTTAGGACAGAGAGACTGCTTCAATCCATACAAGAAGACTTATTGAGCTAATGGCAGGATTTGATGTAGCTAAATCCTGTGTCACTTAAATACAACACATGAATATTTAATATTAATTTAAAATTAATATTTAAAGCAAATTGTTCAAACTTTAAAAACTTTTATGAAAACAGGTTAAAACGATAAATGTCAGTTACATTTTTTTTGTGATATAGGGAGACTTCCGGTTCCAGTTGAGGAATTCCATGTCACAAATAACTGCTTGTTCAAATAGTATTTTTTTTTCAAATCACAACAATATGAATAAAGAAATACTTAGAAATGCATTTTTGAACTTAATTTTCTTAATATTTGTCCTCTATCATCAGGAAAATGCTTCAAGAACATGTTTAAAAACACCATTTTCATTGGAGTGGGTCTTTAAGTAAGGCTCTCAATTGTTGAGTAGTTTGTAGTAGAGGTTCTTAATAAATTCATGTTAAAATAATACACACATGCTGTTCTTTAGGCTTCCATGCGGACACACAGCTCTGCTGAGGTTAGGCTTTCCACACTACTGACAAACCTTCAGTAGGCTAAACAAAAAAAGTTAAGTTTAGTGAACGTGGGAACCAAAAAGCTCACAGACAGGGATCACTGATGCACAGGAAGTAACAAGCAGACCTCTCTCTCTCTGAGGGCCAGGTTACTCACCTCTCTCCCTGTATTTATCCCCCCACCACACTCTTTACTCACCCTGCTCCCACATCCATGTACAATTCCGCCAGCCAGATGGAGCCCAGATCCTCCTGTCCTCTTTCATACTCTACTTCCACTTCTTCTTCTCTCAGCCATACAGGGATACTGCTGTCTTCATGACTGGATCTTTGGACTGGTTTCTGAGTTTTGGCTTCAGGTCCAGCTAGAGGTGTGACTGAGCTCAATGGTTCATTCCTGCTCGCCTTCATTTCATCAAAAGCAATTTCATCTGTTTGAAAGCCTTCAGCTACTGTTTGTTCACTCAGCAGAGGGAGTTCGGAAGGAGACTTCCTCCTTTCTTCTGAGATCATTTCAGCTTCCAGCGCTGTCCTCTTTCCTGCTTCTTCCTCCTTTTGATTTTCCTCTTCTTCAGTCTGAGTTTTAGCCTCGTTGGTTTCCATTTTCTCCTGGTGAGTAGATACCGGATCAGGATAATCTTTTCCCAACATCCCTCTATCTTGCTCCAGTCTGTCCTTATCTATGTTCTCCTTCTTTTTCCTCTCTAGTTGATCTTTTCCCACCTTCCTCTCCTCCTCTTCCCTTTCAAGTCTTTCTCTTTCCTTCTTCTCCTCCTCTTCCCTTTCAAGTCTTTCTCTTTCCTTCTTCTCCTCCTCTTCCCTTTCAACTCTTTCTCTTCCCTTCCTCTCCTCCTCTTCCCTTTCAAGTCTTTCTCTTTCCAGCCTCTCCTCCTCTTCCCTTTCAAGTCTTTCTCTTTCCTTCCTTTCCCGTTCTACCCTTTCAAGTCTTTCTCTTTCCTTCCTCTCCTCCTCTTCCCTTTCAAGTCTTTCTCTTTCCTTCCTCTCCTCCTCTTCCCTTTCAAGTCTTTCTCTTTCCAGCCTCTCCTCCTCTTCCCTTTCAAGTCTTTCTCTTTCTTTCCTCTTCTCTTCTTCTCTTTCAAGTCTTTCTCTTTCCTTCCTCTCCTGTTCTTCTCTTTCCAACCTCTCCTCCTCTTCCCTTTCAAGTCTCTCTTTTTCCAGCCTCTCCTCCTCTTCCCTTTCAAGTCTCTCTCTTCCCAGCCTCTCCTCCTCTTCCCTTTCAAGTCTTTCTCTTTCCAGTCTCTCCTCCTCTTCCCTTTTAAGTCTTTCTCTTTCTTTCCTCTTCTCTTCTTCTCTTTCAAGTCTTTCTCTTTCCTCTCTCTCCTGTTCTTCTCTTTCCAACCTCTCCTCCTCTTCCCTTTCAAGTCTTTCTCTTTCCTTTCTCTCCTCCTCTTCCCTTTCAAGTCTCTCTTTGTTCTTCCTTCCATGTTCTTCTTTATTAAGTTGTTCTTTTTCTAGTGTCTCTTCATTTTCCTTCAC
>NC_050525.1:19832146-19840512 GCF_002922805.2 Oryzias melastigma | reverse complement strand
TCTCTTTCCAGCCTCTCCTCCTCTTCCCTTTCAAGTCTTTCTCTTTCTTTCCTTTTCTCTTCTTCCCTTTCAAGTCTTTCTCTTTCCTTTCTCTCCTCCTCTTCCCTTTCAAGTCTTTCTCTTTCTTTCCTTTTCTCTTCTTCCCTTTCAAGTCTTTCTCTTTCCAGCCCCTCCTCCTCTTCCCTTTCAAGTCTTTCTTTGTTCTTCCTTCCATGTTCTTCTTTATTAAGTTGTTCTTTTTCTAGTGTCTCTTCATTTTCCTTCACTAGTCTTTCCTCTTCATTTTTCTCTTTTTCTTCCTTATTTAGATTCTTGTTTTCCTCTTTTTCATTCTCTTTCCCCACAATTATTTCTTCATCTTTCCTTTCCTCATCTTCTGTATCTAGACTCCCTTTTTCCTTCGTCTGTGTGTCTTCTTTTAAAAAGTTTGCTTTTACCTTCCTCTCTTCATCGTCTGTCCTGATTGTTTCTTCCTTATTTCGCTCCTCCTCCTTGCTCTCTTCCTTTTGACTTCCTTTCATCCCTGTTTTTCCTTCATCTGTATTGTCTTCTACCTGCTCTCTGTTTTTTTCCTGTTCAATGGCAGCCTGTCGTAGACTCTCTACAAAAGTCAGTTCGCTTGTTCCATGCGGTTGTGTAGACAAATCGGTTCCGGATAGCATCTGTTCTGTTGTTTCAGGAAGGACTGTGGGTGGCGACATGCCCACATCTGCGGCACACACGGGCTCATCATCTCCATACAAACATGGCTGGTCTTCATTATCTGTCAGCAGGAGTTCTTGTTCTGGGGAGGCCTGCAGTTGATCTGCTTTACTCGTGTGCAGTAAGGAGGCCACTGTCTCGTAGCTAAGGGGCAAACACGGGGACAGGAAAACCGTGAGACAAGGCTGACCCTGAAACGACCACAGCTGAGCTCCGAGACAGAAGGCCAGACAGCAGGCTTAATGTAGCACTTCCTCCTCAGACTTTGTTTGGTTAATCGACCAGATTTCTGCTTTTTTATAAACCCTGCAAAACATACTGGCACTGACATCCCCTCCAGTGTGATTAAGAAAGCAGATTAAACACATCCTGGCAGCATACAGAGCTCCAAATGAGCAAAAGGCAAGTTTACAATAATATTTATATTGTGCTTATAAGAAATGAACTTTTCTATAATCTTAAAGCACAATTAGATTGGAGATTTAACTACACAACAACATGTGTTTCACTGACACCTCAATAAAGATGCAGTGCATAAGTAATAAACAAAATTTAAATTCAAATTTAATCACTTTCTACTCAATTTGATCTTTACACCAAGCGTTAAACAGAGCACTGGAGGAAATAAAAAAACAAAAATATTAACTTATTTAAAAAAAATAATCAGTTACCACATAATATTAATGAGTGTTGGCATGAGAGTAGCAATTATTGTGAAAATGTTATCAGATTAATATCTTTAAGGCAGCATGATGTGGATCTGATTGGTAAAAGAGGAGTTTGCCAATTGAACGAGTTACAATAACTTAAAGGGTAACCAAACAGGGAGTAGGAGGCTGACTCCACCCACGCTCATTACTGGAGCTGCAGATCATGAGTGGGACCTAAATGGTTTGACCAATCACAAAATTCATATGTAATACCTCGATTCAACCTGTAGGGGGCAGCACAAGGCGTTTTTTTATTATATTCTCAAGAATTAAACAAGTTTATTTTAATTTGTAAAAAAAATTGGCAATGACCAACAGACAGCATTTTTAAAGCCCCATTTATAGAGGTCAACAGCGAAAAAAGTTGATTTAGTGTTTGGTTACCCTTTAAAGACCCAATAGGTCTATTTTAAAAGCGATCCCAGTGGTCTTAAATCATAACTATGTTGTTTTTAGCCAAAATTAAAAAGAATGTGTTGTTTTGGCAGAGCGGCAGTACTGTAGTTCATTGGAAATTTGCTTTGAGTTGTGGGCGGGACCATTGGTGCAGAGCAACACCGCCCCCTTCCCCCTCTCCATTGCTGGGAACTTAGAGCAGGGAGCTTGTGGGGCCAAATAATGTATTTTCTAAGTCACAGATATGCTCTTTTTCAAATGACCTTTGATTCACAACAATCTGAATAAACCGAATTTATCAATTTGTCCTCTATCATGAAAAAAATAGCACAAAAAAGTAAAAACGCAAAAAAAAAAAATTAGTACTGAAAAAAAGAGCAGAAAAGTATATGAATTAAATTTAAGTGCAGCGCAAAAGTAAGGTTTTTTAATATTAGCTGAAGCAAAAAAAGGTGAAAGACATTGCTGAACCCTATAGAGTGTGGACAAACAAAAAGGATGCTCAGAAAATAATCGATGTAAAAATCAACACTGGAATCCAACGCGAAGACCAAACTCCTATTGTGAAACATGGTGGAGGTAATGCCATGGTTTGGGTCTTGTTATATTAGCATTTAGGGCTGTCAACACCAGCCCAAGCGCTAAAATGATTATGTCACTAGCCACGACAAAAGTGCAAACCTAAAGGAAGTGTCGCGGAATGACAAGAAGTGAGCAAATCGATGAGGGAAACCCAAAACCAGTTACTAAAGCAGAGCTTTGCATGCTACAGCCATTCACAAATGTGTTATTTCTCTCCAAAAACTTCTTTATACTGTAAGAAATAAATCCTCCTCCACAGCTTTTGCCGTTGCATTCTGCTTCACACACACCAAAGGCAGGCAGGCAGAGAGACTCACCCCCTGTACAACACCCCCACCATGGCTGACATGAACCCAGGAGACGACACCTCCTGCTGCTCTGCAGCGCTCACATCCTCCTCTGTGTGTGCACATGTTTGGGCACTAACACAGAAACACACACACAGACGCGTCACACAGAAACACATCTTAGTGCAAAGCTGGGATCAAACGGGCAGATGTTAATGTGCGGGTCATATGAGGTTAGACATCGATTAGGCTGCTGCACTGTGGAGTGATGTAAGCCAGTGTGCAGAGTGGATTTTGTATGCAGTGTCACATACAGTCACGGACTCACCCCCCTTCTATACCCTCCTCCTTTTTCTGTTCCTGTTTGGGGCTTTCAGTGCTTTCTCCTGTCTCTGCTGTGGTCTCCTCCACAGCTGCCCACAGCTGCTGCTCGGCCTGGCATGCCGGCTCCTCGCTGATCACCAAACTCTCCAACAATGTGTCCGTTGGATCCTTAGCTTCCTCCTGTTGCTCTTTTGCTTCCTGCAGGCCTGATTCCAGCGGCAGAGCTGTTTGCTCACCAGATGGTTGAGTGGGCTCCCCGGGCTCCCCTGGAGGTGACGGTGAACGAGGCTGAGATACTTGTGGGACGGAATCTTTCACAGTTTGACGCTGCTCCCGCTCATGGGTGTCCACTTCGGCTTCTTCATGTAAACTGCAAAAGAAATAAGAGAAAATAGTTGATTTATCAGCCAAATCCTTTGAAACTTGAATAATGAAAACACAGAGGTTGGGTTGTAGCAGAGAAGCCGACACAAAGATGCCCCCTGGTCCCGTCCTTACCCTCTGCACAAAGGTTTTGCACTCTCCTTGGCAGAGACGGTTTCATTTTTTCTCTGTTCTAGCATTTTCCAAAGAGGAACCTCTGCCTCAGACGGGGTCTGTGGAGGTGTCAGCGGGGTCAAGACCTCCACAGTTACGGGTTTAATCTGAGCAGCGGGGCCAATTTTCATTTCAGGTTTATCAATATTTGACAGGGAGGGAGAAGAAGGGCTCAGACTGGAGTAATGAGAGAGAAAGAAAGAAGAAAGTAGAAGCAGTTTACCAGTCAAATGAGAAAAGATCACCCGAAGTATACACTTATAACTCAACATTAACAATGTATTCATTAATACAAATAAATATGACAAATATGTTGTATTAATGGAAGCATGTAAAATATTATCACGATAAGAGCAAATATTTTCAAGGGGCCATACCATGAAAAATCAACTTTAAACAGTTGATCTAACAGTAAAAAAGGACATTTTAAAGACTCACTCCTATAAAAATCACATTTTTGGTATTTTTAACATGTTCTTGTGGCCTTTTTCTGATGATGGAGGACATAAATAAAAACATTTATGCTTAAAATTGCACATTTAAGTCTTTTATTATTCATATATCTATGTGAATCGGGAGTAGCCACAAGATCCCTCGTTTCAAGCTGGCATCTGGCTCAAAACTGTTTGACTAGATAGCTCCAATATTGCTCGCCATTTTAGTTGCACTAGTAATGTTAGTTTGGGGTTGGGATGGGCTGTAAGGTTGCCATTGGTCCTGCCCTCAAGTCAGTTGAATTTTAAATGAACGACGTAGAAAATATGTCCTAGAAAATGACACAAGTTGTTTTGTTTTTGGCTAAAAATGTCATAATCATAATTAAAAGACCACTGGGACACTTATAGAATAGATGATGGGAGTGTGTCTTTAAACATTACAATGCAGCTGTTCTAAATTCAATACAAACCAAGATTTAAAAAAATAATAATAAATAGATTTAACAATCTTATTTCACTTTTTTCGTTATTTTTGGTTTATTCCAAAATGTCTTTTTTAAATTCAAAGCAAATGTAAAGGAAAAAGGTGAGCAAAGAGTCAAAAACCATTCAAGAAAAAACCCCAGATGACTTAGCAGAAACCGAAAGTGTGGAAAAATAAACCAACAGTAGCGATTTAATCTGGCAGAAGTGGATTTCATATAATCTCTTGATTACAGAAACAATAATTTCTGCCAAACACTAAAGAATTACAGACAGAAGGAACCAGAACACACAGGAGGACAAACACCACCAACAAAACCACGTCTGCTGTCTGTAAGAAACTCACCACTCGTCTGAGGTGGAGCTCGGTTTAGTCGTTGATGGACTGGACGTCTGTCTGTCAGGAGTTTGTGCAGGCAGATGCTCGGCTGTAATACCGGTTTCATCCAGCAGAGGGGAGTGTGGGGCAGAAAGTTGTGTTTTTTCATTTGAAGGTGAGTGGGAGAATTTCAGGAGGAAAGGAGCTGAACTTCTCATCTTGTCCTCATCTGACTGGTTGAACTCCTTCCCACAGAGCTGATCTTCTCTCTCCAGCTCCTCCTGCATCTCCTCCTTCAGGAGAGACATCTTTTCTGCTTTTGTGTTCTTGTTTTCTTGCCTAATTTCCTCATCCCCTTCGTTTACCTCTAGTTTGATCTGCTCCTCTTGTAATTGTTTTGTCTCCTCTTTTTTTCTTTTCTCCATCTTCTCTCGTTGTTCCTGTAAGAGTTTTTCCTTTTCAAACTCTTCCTTTGCTCTTTTTTCCATTTCTTCCAGTTTTCTCCTTTTTCTCTCCTCTTCCTCTTGGAGACGTTTCTTCTCCTCTTCGGCCTTTTTCCTCTTTTCCTCTTCTTTCCTGTTCTTTTCTCTCTCTGCCTCCTCTTTTAGTCGTTCCTCCTCCTTTATTTTCTGTTTCTTTTCTTCCTCCTCCAACTGTTTCATCTTCTCCTCCTCCCTTCTCCTCCTTTGCTCTCTCCTCTCCTCAATCATCCGTTCCTCCTCCTCTTCCATCTTCTTCTTGAATCTCTCCCTCTCAAGCCTTTTTTCCTCTTCCATTTGAAGTTTCTCTTTTTCTTCCTCCTGGAGCTTTCTCTCTCGCTCTTGTTGCCTTCTGTCCTCCTCTCTCTTTTCTTTATCTCTCTTCTCCTTTATAAGTCTTTCTTCTTCCTGCTTCCTTCTCTCCTTCTCCCTCTTGTCCTCTTCTGCTTCCTGCAAAAGCCTCCTCTTCTCCTCTTCCACCAGCTTCCTCCTCTCCTCTTCCTCTTGTTTGTCCTGCACCGTCACCATTGCTACCTGTTCTGTCACGGAGGGCTTTTCTCCGTCTGTCTTTTCACAAGTTTTCTGTTCAAGACTGCAGAGCAGATAAACAATGTTCCTTATTCAAAAGTCTCAGTGAGCGAATGAAAAACTCACAACTTAAAACCAAATTAATGACCGTTTTTTTAGTTCGACAGCATTGAAAACAATACTCACATTTTGATAGAATTATCCTCCTCCATAAAAAAGCCCCCTGATTTCTGCCCCCAGCTAAGCGGCTCATTAGCGGCAAATTCCGCCTCTGTCAGGTCGCTCCTAAAGGGGTTCGAAGCTGACATTTTCAAACCGGTTTTCCCCTCAGCCCGCGGCTGCTTCGGGGTGATAAATGCTGCTACGACACTGGTGGAGGACAGCTCAGAGGTGGAGGAGAACGGCCAAGGAGGAGGCGGGGCTATGATCAGCTCTGAGCGGGAGAGGGCGGGACTAGAGAAAGAAACATCAGCAGTCAGGCCGAGAGGAGAGACTTTCAAATGTGGACCGTCAGAGAACAAGAGCTGATAATCACTTATGTGCAACAAAAGACGAGGCAGAAGCTGTTAGATAACAAAAGCGCTGAAGATAAGAAAATAGCTCACAAGTGAATCTCATGTCGGTTAGTTCAAGGCCAATTCGATTAGTGAGATTGTAAGCAGGACATGAAGTATTCATGTCAGCAGTGGACGATTCCAGGCTTCAAGGGTCAGTGTGGCTGCACATTTTCTGATTACCTGCATCATGGCAGACTGGGGTATGTTAGAAAAGCAAGTCCCCACCTCTGATTTATCTTTTCATCCCACCCTATCGTCTATTTTCAATCACAAATATAAAAGAATAAATAGAGCAAGCGTTTCTATGATATAAAAACTTTTTAAAACATTTTTATTTATCACTAAAAAATAGTTGTTGGGGAGATTTGGAGGATGATATGATGTTTGGTTGAGAAAAAAACCCTTGAAGAAAGAGTAACTACACTTATAAAGTCACAAAAATAATGTTGTATACTAAGATATCACTGTTTTGAAAGATTTTGTTCCTGCGTTTCAATTTTTAAATTAAAATATTCTTTATTAAGTTAAAAAATCACATGAATAAAACATTTGTTTTATAGCTGAGAGAAAAAGTAGCCTATTGAGTGTACTACAAGTATACTTAATACTAAAGTTTACTTTCTATCAGTGCTGTCAATTGATTAAAAAAATGAATTGTGATCAATCACTATGTTTTACTAGGTAAATTTTATGACACTATTCATCTTTTGAACATAACATGCCAGAGAGAAATTTTTCCCTTCATTGTTTTTGTCTGAAATGTTTCAATTTTTAAAGTGTTAACTCAGAACTGTAACTTGTGTGCACAAAACACGTCAACAGTAAGATAAGCAGAACTCTAAAAACTTTTATGTATTACTCCATGAAAACAAAGATGTTGACATACAGCCATAACACATAAACATTGTTTTTCTGCACTTTAAATGATCCAATTTTTATCCTTTTTTAAAGTTCTGAACTTAGTTGAAAATAACAATAAAGCATTTTTTTTCTAATTATCTGTATATTAATATTTGCAGACATATGTATGCGTTTATATCGCACTATAGGTTTAAGTGAATATACATGTAGAGATATGGTTTTGCACTTTTACTTTATTTCTGTCTTTGTTTTTATTTTTCTTCATAAGAATATCTCTTTGTTCTGCCTGGACAATACAAGATTTATAAATAAATGATCCAGGTGAATACTCGATTCTGATTGGCTGCTGGGTGTGGATGCACACCTGAAAAATAAGTTCTGGCCACAATGTTCTACAAGTGCAGACTTCTTCAAAACAAACTTTTAAGAGGAGAACTTTTTCTCTGAACTGATACTTCGATCAGATTATATATCGCTTTCTTTTGCAGCTGCAGTCATGGTCGCTGCCGTCATGCTACCATGACAACAGGCCGCATGACTATGGCAAGCGAAGGGGGTCCATATTTGCCAGGAAAAGTGCTGTAAAAAAAGCATATTAGCCACGAAAAATTCTACTTTTTACCCATGTTATTAAATAGTACGCTGTTTTGTGTCGTCCTAGATGGGTATAAAATTCTACATTTTTCATGGTCAATAGGCGTTTTTTTTTCTGGTGATTATTGACCTCTTTTGCTTGCCATACATTCTGTATCAAACAGTCCGCCTTTTGTGAAAAAGAGATCTAAACCTAAAAAATAACAAGAATAACGCACTAAAAAGAGATGGAATATTTATTCATTTTGTAATTGACCACATCATTTAGCATTAATAAATATTAACTCGTTATTTTTTTTTTTAACATTTACAACCCTACTTTTTAAATATGATCTATTTATTGTAAACTTAAATGTTCCAATTTAGTTGGAAGAAGTATTCAGTTAGTACTTCCTTCACAACATGCACACAGACAATAGTAGACTTGCTATACTTTTACTCAACTAAAGTTAATAAAACAAACTTTAAGTGTACTACTTTTTGCAAAGAAATTTTATCATGTTTATGCTTAAGATTGCATATATTTTGTAGTTATGAACTTTTTTTTAAAGGACATAATTTTTTAAAAAG
>NC_050525.1:19810062-19831717 GCF_002922805.2 Oryzias melastigma | reverse complement strand
GAGATTTTATCATCTTCATGCTTAAGATTGCATATATTCTGTAGTTATGAATTTGTGTTTTTAAAGGACATAATTTTTTAAAAAGTTGAATATTTATTAAGAAATATGAAAGAAGGAGTTCTTAATGCTGCTCTGTCATGCAATCAAACTGACCTAAAAATCTTATCAGACCTCTTAACCGAAACTTTCCTTATTGTTTATGCAATGACGACTAGGCATGAAAATAGTACATGGTCACGGTGGAAAATATAGTTAAAAAACAGTTTTTTTGGTTGAGTATGAACTAAAATACTGCTGCTGTACATCAGATCTGTTAGCATATTTGCTATAGCAATACTTATTTTTAAATTATTTAATTAAGAATACCCCTTATATGCAAAATAACTGACAAACGTTTAAAAAAAGAGTACTAATGTCGATAAAATTTTAAATGAACAATAATGCGTACTATATTGTATTCATTAGATCCACAGGAAAACTAGAGCAAGTCATCGCTTTGAACTCTTTAACCAAACTGCAGCTTGCTAATGCATGCTACCATCACACACGTGCACTGACTTCCTGTGATGGGACAGCCTTTAAGCATGCAGTAGAAGCAGAAGCTTCTTAAAAACCTCTTCAGCTTGTGAGTCTGGAAATAACAAGCAATCATCCAGCGCGGCGCCTGCAGCTCATCTCATATTGTAGAGACATTTTTCCCAGAACATGACATGAGAAAACGAGATAAAATCTAATCTTTGTTTTAGTTTCTCGTAAATCTTCAGATGAAAGCAGTTTTTTTTTTCCTTGCAGGCTTTACAAGAGACAAGCTCTACTGTCTGTTTTTAGTCTCAAAGAGGCCAAACAAAGAGCTGATTTCATTAAGTGACCTCACCTGATCTTTCCTTTGCTTTTTTCTTTGCCCATCTTCAAATCTTGAACTGCAGGGTCAGATATTCGGCTTTTCTCCGCTGTTTGGTTTTTCTGGGGGCTAATAGGTGTTTCTTCATCCACCGGAGGAAGAGAGAATGCTGGCCCTGTAAACGATACAAATACATTTGGTTTTGAAAGGAAACTTGGAGGAAATAGAGAAGAAGATGCTCATGTACCAGACTGAGGGGAGATGCTCTGAGCAGGTGGAGCAGAAGGAGGAGCGACAGTACGAAGGGAGGAGATCAAACCAGGTTTGGAAAGAGAAGAAGAAGGGAGTGAAAGGCCGGCAGAGGAGATGGGAGCCTCCGGGTCACAAAGAGAATCGAGATCTGGGGAACTCAGCAGAGGGACGGGGGCAACGTCGCCCCCAGATGGAGCAGAGGGGAGCCACAAACCCAGAGGTGGTGCTGAGGGGAGAGGGGAGGCCCCAGCAGACAGAGGGGAGGGAGAGGTGGGGCGGGCTACAGATTTGACCACCTGAGGTTGGAAAACGTGTGAATGCCCTGGTAGAAAGAGGGAGAACAGTTCAGTTTTAGGATTGGAGGAAGACTGGACAAACATGGGAGTCAGGACAGAGACTAACCCAGGAGTGAAGCAGAATCAGCTGAAGTCTGAACGTCTGTGGGGCCTCGCTGGTGTGAGACAGGAGCTAATGAAGCAAAAAGGTGAATAAAAGAGGGAAAATGTGGAGGATGAACAGTGAAGGTGGAAATGTAAAGCAAGGCAGCGTGCACTTTAAGACCCACTCCGATGAAAATTGTGTTTTTAACATGTTCTTGCTGCATTTTTCTTACAATAAATTAAGCTTAAAAATTGAAATTTTGGTGTATTTCTTATTTAAATCATTGCTATTCAGGAGCAGTTAAAAAATGCTATTTGAAAAAGCTCAAAACTGAGCTAGATAGCCCCGATATTGCTCGGCTTTTTTTGTTGCACCGATAATGTTGGGTTGGGGTCACGAGGGGCTGTAAGCTAGTGGGAGAGCATTTTAACAGGTGGATGATGGGATATCGAGAAGGCTTAGTCCACGTTAACAGCACTGCCCTGAACTAAATGAATCTCTGATGAACTCCTGAAGAAACTATGTCCTAGAAAAACAGCATTTTTTATATTATTTTGGCTAAAAACTGTATAATCATAAAAAAAAGACCACTGGGATTGTTTTTACAGTAGGCCCAAAAAATGCTCGGATGAGACTTTAGACAACTCTGCTACATAAGATTGACCAAAAAAAAACACGTAAGACATTTTTTTTTTGCTGTTTCAAGAAGTGTGCTCTTGAGATATGTATTTTTAACTGAGTGTTGCATTATCAAAGTTCTTCTTTTAAGTTGGTCACACCCTAAGTTTTTTTGCTAGTTCAGGATTTTCCTTTCTAAAGAGCAGACATAAAAGCTTAAACTCATCAGCAAACTGATATTTTTGCTGTTTTGCTATTCATGCTTCTCTAACAGAAAATGTTCATTGTTCCCAAAAGAAAATATGTGATTGTGTTGCAGTGAATATAACTATAAAAGAAAAAAAAAGGAAAGCATCATGTGATAACACAATAAAATGAGTTTAGATGTATTTCCTGAGCTGTCAGGCCTCCACACAGAACACCTTTACACACTACATGCTTTTAGTTTAGATTTTTTTTCCTATGACACTTTTTAGTGAAAGAAAATCTCACAAAAAGTTGAATTTCTTTGTACTAACTTAAGAAAATGTGTTAGTACGGGACACACAGCATGCCTATCTGCCAGTCAGATACCTTTAGCCGAACCTGACTGGAAGATTCTGGGCAGAGACGGAGGCTGAGAGATGACCCACGTGAGAGAGGGCTGAGCGGAGGACACGGCGGGTTTTTGGGAGGAGGGATGTTTAGGAAGGGGCAGATGGGAGGGCGTGGAGATGGACTTATGAGTGGATGCAGCCACATGTGGTGTTTGAGAGGATGAGGTTGCAGGTTGAGGTAATGATTCGGGGGAATCAGAGGGGAAATTAGAGGTCGACTTTGGAGGTTCTCGATAGTAAGTGGAGATCACTGATGAAGGAGGTGAAGTGGAGGCGAGGTGATCAGGTGGGCGGTGCACACCAGGCTCGTCGACAGCGGTCTGGGAGTCAGCCACAGCAGAGGCCTCTGGGGGAGCAGGGATGGAGGGTTTTTTATGCTTGGACCTGGGCGAGGGCTGAGGGGAGGGGCCAGGGGAAGGCTGGATGTCTGATTGGACAGGGGCAGCGGCGAGGGGATGTCTGGAGCGCCGTGGCGAGGGACGAGGGGCGATTGGCAGAGGAGGGCGGGAGTGAACTGCAGAAGTTGGAAAACCATCATTAAAGTTGTTTTGATGGATGAAAAACTGAAGACATGAAGGAAGATTGACAGAGTAACAACAAAAAAAGAAAGGATCCTAATGAGTATGGAGATAAAGAAAATTATGACCAAATATTTATTTAAATCTCACTTTCATAGGATTTTTTTAATGTGTATTTAACTTGTGTTTTTAAACACAACATAGTGGTTGGTCTCATAAAATCTTTGCTGGCTCATTGAAGTGAAGAAAACAACAATTTCAACTACAAGCTAAAACATAATTTGTGTTTAAGGCAGCTCTGGATTAAGGTGGAAATAACCGTTAGTTGTGTGGGAGGCAGCTTTCATTTTGATTGACAATAAATAAGGTTTTAAAATATTCCTTTTATTGTTTTGTCAACTTTAAAACTTTCTGAAAATTATTTTTTCTAAGCATTTTTCAAGCAAAGCAACAAATCAAATTATATTCCAGTGAAAAGTTGATTATTTTTCATAAATTTGACCACTGTTGTTTTCAGAACTTATTAGGAGAGTATTGATCAGTTCACTTGTTTTAGTGAATTAAAGTAAAAAAAAATCACTTTAGGAGTTTTTTGTGCTAACATGTATTCTCCTCGTGAACTCAGTGGACTTTGGTCGACTTGGCATGGGAATGAAAAATTTCACACTTGGATTTAGGGAAAAACACGGACTCTCAAGAGCAAAAGAAACCATTCAGAAACGTGCAGCTTTTTGGGAAATAGAGAAGAAACGAGCTATTTAATGTGATTCATCTTTATCATATGCAAACTAACATTTCAGTTTTGCTTCTTCTACCATAATCAAGATTGTCAGGAAAGTATTTCATAAGAATGTACCTTCATACAGTCTGACAAACCTATAAAGTTGTACATTTATTAATTTTATCTGAAAAAACATAAGAATCAGTTCGTGAGTCAGGGGAGGTCATCATGTGAGCTCTCATCACGCTTCATTTTCTGCTTTAGGAAGTTGTCGCATCTCTCAAGACAACAAAAGCCTTTGTGCTCTGCAAAAGGAGGCCCGCAAGACAAAAGTCAAATATTCTTAAAATTGAAAACATTTTCTTTAAACGAGAAAAAATAATCTGCAAATGGGGTAAGAAAAAGCATTCTTAGTTTAAGAAAAAAATTATAGTCACTGAGGCTACAGTTACATATCCCAAAATGCAGTTTTTCTTTAGCAAATTCAGGGGTGGTATTCGTAAATTTGCAGCGTTCGCCAAGGTTTTAAGAAAAAGTTTAAATTTTACAGTAACCAGATGACTTTTTCTCTAAAAGTTGACATTGGTCAGCAGCTGCACGTGCACATTTTGAGGTTGTGCGGTGGCAGTTCAGTGACACCTTTACGAAAATGCTCTGAAAAAAGTGAATAATTGGATCAATTAAGAAAAGTTATGTAATTTGATGAATTTCAAATTTTCCGTTTTAATCAATTTTAAATTTTGGGTTGATACTTTACTCAACTCCAAAATCTAACCGGACAAAAAGTAATATTTTTAAATGTAACAAATTACAGAACTTTTGTAAATGGATCCAGTGTTTCCCTTTTTACAGTTTGGGTGACACCTGTGTGGCCACTAGAGCTGAGAATCACAGGATACCTCACGATACGATGCGATACACAGCTCACAATATCGACGATATCGCGATAATTGGTAAAAATCATCTCTGATAACTCACATTATATGGAAAAACACATTTTTGGGGGAAATAATATCCCCGTTTATGTTTTTAGCTTGAACACAATCATAATAAACAAGTTGTGTCTTTTTTTGTGCAACAAATAATTTTCTCCTTCAAAATCTCCAACTAGAATGACATTGATTGTGTTAAAGGTTGAAAAGTTACTGTAAATCAAACAACATAAACACCGGAGGCTTAAGGTGGTATGGATGGCATCATAGGGAAGAGACGAGTATGAGGAGAGTGTCAAATACTGCATACTGACAGAAAATGCAGACAGAGCTTGTGTTCATGTCCGCTCCTCTCTGACAAGAGAAAAGTGAGAAACAGAAGGAAAGAGGTGGAAATACCTGAAGCAGAAATAGAAGCTCCAGCAGAGTGGCGCTGGTCGGGAGGCGGGGGAGCGGGGCGGTTTGGACGGGTAAGTGTGTGTGGAACGACTATAGTATCAAGAAAAAAAGAAAAAAAAAGATACAAAACAGCAAATAGGAGGAAACAGGGACAGAACTGGAAGAGAGGTGCCTACTTGTTGCCGTCACAGACTTCCTGTCCTCCTCTTCATCGCTCTCGTTGAAGTCGTCCAGGTTGCCGATATCTGTGGGTTTGACGCTCATGAGGCTGGCAAGGCTCTGCATGTCTTCATCACTGAGGAGAAGACATTTTTGCGTCACTAAGTGTTGATTTTCAATACACGTTTGTGCATAAAGAAAACCAAGTTTGACCAGTTCTACTCAACATTTATCATTTTGTTTTTCTTTACATCCTGTCTTATTCTATCATAAGGACAACTGGTGATGCTAAGTTACAGAATCGAGACACTTTTACAAGGTGTGTGAGCTCAGCATGAATCAGGGGTGCCAAACTCAATCGCACGAGGGGCCAAAATCCAAAACACACCTTAGGTCGTGGGCCGAACACTCTGAAATTAATAACTTTAAAACCATAACGTTTTAACATAATTATGATATATAGCATTACCTGCAATAATTCTAGTGTGAATGCTGTAAGCTGAATTTGGCAGCTAAAGATGCTAGTAATGATAACTGAAGATGCTAAAATTGATAGCTAAAATGTCAAATTAGCCTAAAAAATTTAAAATAAATAAATAAACTTAGGTTAGTCAAAACAGCTAGCATGTAGCCGAAAAATAGCTAAACTTCAAAGCAGCCTAAAAAACTGAAAAAAACCCAACTAAATTAGCCATAACAGCTGGCGTATAAATATTAGCTAAACTCCAAAATAGTCTAAAAAACTTCGTAAAAAAAGCCAACACAGCTAGCATGTAGCTGAAAAAATACAACTGACAACTGAAAGCAGAAAAAAGCCTAAATTAGCCAAAACACCTAGTGTGTAAATATTAGCTAAACTCCAAAATAGCCTAAAACGAAAAAAAAAAAAAAAAACAGCCTAAATTATCCCAAACAGCTAGCATGTTGCTGAAATATTAGCTAAACTCCAAAGCAGCCAAAAAAATCTTAGTAAATGCCAAAATAGTCCAAAAAGCTAGCAGAATGCCAATTTTCAAAACTTTAAAATCATAACTTTTTAACAGAATTATGAATAATAAACAAGAAGGAATAGAATAAATCAACTTAAACCTTAAATAACTTTCAATATTCTAGTCTCCTTAAAATTACGTCTTGTGAAAATGATACAAGTTAGAAATAAGAGCAAGATAACATGGGGCTATTAATAACAATAAAATGAAATGACCCGGCGGGCCGGATCCGGCCCCCGGGCCTTGACTTTGACACATGTGGCGTAAACTATACTCACGTGGCTTTTCCCTCTCGAACAAACACACAAGAGAGCGACAGTTTGAGTGTGGCCTCCACCACCTTGACTGACAGGGGCTTGAGGTTCAGCGTCAGGTCGGTCTGGGTTGGCGTTGGGCTGGCGAAGCGTTTCAGGTTGATATCAGCAGACGCCAGCACTTTACGATGACCTTTGTTTTCCTTTAAAAACAAAAATGATGCTCTATTCTAGTTGAAATGAAACTAAATTGATGCTAAAGTTGAAAAGTTGTTGAATTTAAAGCTCAGAACCTGAGCAATACCCACCCCTTCTATGACAAATGTCCATTCTTTGTCCTCAAACTCTTCAGCATTGGCTTCCTGCAGGCAGCAGTGAGAACAAAGGCATTTTGTTTAGTAAAACCTTGTCTGTAAATGTTGTTTATGAACATTTAACTTCATCATTTCTAGACTTCAATGTGTAGCAATTGAAGAAAGATGATGTTATACTCTGATGTTCCTCTGTTTTGGCTACCTAAACGCACTTAGAAGAAAGCAGAGCTTCATGCTGACCTTTACTCATGTAAACAAAAGAAAGTTTAAGGCCAAATCAAGATAAAAATATTTCACTTTAATTAAAGTTAAGAATAACTTACCTAAATTTAGTTAAAAGAATTTAAGGCAGAGTTCTCTGTCTAAGGACTGATACACATCATGGATATATTTACGTATTTTGTTGTTTAATTTTAAGCTAAAGGTTTCAAATGTAAACTTATTCTGAGTGTAATACCTTGAAGAGGGTGACAGAGATGTCGATGTTTTCCGGGACGGGCCACACCACCATGCCTCTGTAAGGGTTCTTGATTCCAGGCTGCCAGCTGTGGAGCTACACAACAAACAGCATGTGAACACAACGACTGCTTTCTAGCTGTACTTATTCTTAAGCCAGCAGTAAAGTAGGGTTTATGTTTGTGGTGGCTCAAAGTCTTTGAAATTTAAATACCAAAATTGTCGTACATGAGAATTCAAACAAATTTGTGTGTAGATGTGTTTTCCTGTTGCATTAGAAAAGCCATTTTGCTTCAAGTGTAAACACATCTATATAAAATGTTTTCTAAATAACAGTTAAAATGGAATTGATTGATTGGGGTTAAGGTTACTTCATGATATAAACCAGTTTTCACACAGCCTAGAATGTATTTATTTTAATAAACTAAAGTAAGAAAAATACAAAAATAGAAAAACATAAACAACATTTGGCACAATGATCAAATAATTCATGATAACCTGTGTTTAAATAATGTGTATTCATGTTTAATTTTGATGACGATTTTGTTTTGTTTCTGGAATTTTCTTTTCCTTTCAGGAATTGCATGTCTTCATTCACTGCATCCATAAACCTCCTCTTTGGTCTTCCTCTAGAGCTCTTGCCTGGCAGGTCTAGACTCAGCATCCTTCTACCAATATATTCACTGTCTCTCCTCTGGACAGGTCCGAACCAGAGATGGGCGATCTATCTGTGCCAGTATCAGCCAAAATTTGAGTTTATTAGTATCGCAGTGATAGTAAAAAAAAAAATCCACCAATATTAATGATATTAATTAATATAATCAATATTAATTTTTCCATACACTTTAATTTTGACATATATACTTGTTCCTGATAGATCCTTGGCCCTATTATTGGCAGTAATAGTCATTGACAGTTTTTTTTTCATTAGGACTGGGTTAATAAAATTGATTAATTAATTAAAATCTATTTGAGCTTAATAGATCAATATTCGATTCATAAAAATGATAAATCGATTTAGCAAATAAATTAAAGTCCGCTAGCTTGAGGCTAACTTTTAATGGAATTTCCCATAGAACGGCTAATGCTAACGCTCAGTCGACCTAAACATACATTGTTGACTAAATTAACATCTTTATAAAATCACAGGCATGAATTTTTCAAACTCTTTTAAGGAAATATTTTTAAGTAACCATTTGTGGTCTAAAACATCGTTTTTCCCTCATACTTTCTTCTTCCTCTGGAATAAGGTGTAGTGCCATCGCCACCTAGTGGCCAAACTGAAACACCCTCCAGGAGAAGCAGAACAATGTTTACAATGTTAATGATCTGAACATTTTTGTTAGAACTTCTCCTTTAGAGAATCCATGTAACACTGTATACTATCAATAATCTCATTATTTCACTAACTATGTAAACTGTATCAGATTAATATAAATATATTCAAATCATATAGTAGATTATTAATGTATTTCTAAACAAATGTGTATAAATGTGTAAACTGAATTGAACTGAAGAATAAAAAAAAATCTGAATTGATCCAGGCTCTTGTGAATCGAATCGTTTTGATACCCAGCCCTAGTTTACATGTATATTTTATATTGATAGGGACACATGTTGTTTCCAACCTTCCTGGACTCTCTTCTTCACGACTTTCCACACTCTCCATGACTCTGGACTGTTGATACTTCAAACCCTCCACCTTCTGTATCTCTTCTCTCTGTAGCCTCACTCTTCCACTTTGATCCCTCTCATTTACACCTGTGTATTCCGTCTTGTTGCGGTTCCTCCTCCACTTGTTCTCTACTCTCACTACAAACCACAATATCATCTGCAAACATGATAATCCTTGGTGATTCCTGTCTAACTTCATCTGTCAGTGTGTCAATTTCTTTAATATTTTTTTTTAACATTTATGATCAATTAAATGATCTAAAAATGCCTTATGTGATGTTCAAATGTTAATCTGAATTTTAATATGCAAATAAGATGTTGCAAATACCCAACCTATTTGAAAGTAAGTATGTATTTGTTTAGAAATGGTCTATAGCCAACAGATAAAAAGTTTATATGATTTGCATGTTTATTGAACGTCTAATATTTGGTGCCTACGAGTCTAAATTTAGTTTGCCAGATAATGCTCTGCAGTGGGCCAGGTTTTTACAGACCAAATATGAAGTCTTTCCAGTTTGTTGACAAAACTGCCCCTGCCTGCCTTCCTGTGTTTCTCTGCAGTGAAGTAATGTGGGTCACACCTTTGAACATTGGGTCAACTCTTCACTATGTTGTGTCCCAAATTGTTTGGATTCACTCACTTTGCTAAAGCCTCTTTAACTAACCAATTTTAATAATTATTTTTGACACAGACAAATTGGCTTGATCAGATTTGGAATAATTTTTCAAAAGTTTAGTAAAATTAGAAATTACTTTTTTTTTAATTTTCATTAAATATTACAAATATCTATTAAATAAACAACAATTACGTTGAAAATATGTTAAAATAGTTGAAATCTTAAGGTTATAAGATGAGAAATGCACTGAATTACAGTAGCAGAGGGTTCCTGCAAGAGGACAAACATTTCCTAAGACGTGGTTGCGTTTTTTTCACCTTGGAACACATGCGTCTGTTCCTTCTCGTCCACACCACTCTCAACTTGTCTGGTTGCCTTGACAAAAACACAAACACAAATAAAGGTTAAAAGAACATTGCTTAATGCTAGCAATCAAAAATCCCACATATTTTGTATATATTTCCACACCTAAACTAAAAATAAATAAATAAAAAATGATGTAAATGTTTCTGAAAAAGATTTATTTTGGATTATTAGTAGGTAAAGTCGCTGAACAAAGTGGACACTGTGGAGAAATAGGAAACACAGGTTCTTTTACGGGGTCTTATGACTGTCATTGCTGTGTATTAGCATGCTAGAGGAAAAACACTGTTAGTGGTGTGACAGACCGTGTTTACAGATTAGACTTTGAGCACATGATGACATTCTTCATTTGTCTATGTCTCTCTGACATTAACCAACCAAGTAAGCAGCTGTTTATGTGTAATTAGGCTATAGAGAGTGTTTTTGGTAAACATTCTTTCATTTCATAAGCTGCTATTGTGTTTCTCTCTCTTATTTGACACAGGAAGTGGAGCAGGAAGTTGTGCCGATGTGACCTGCCTACGAGAGAAAGGAGGAACTACGTTAACCCAATATCACACATGCAGATGCGCACTTATGTACAGCTAATCCTAAACACTTCAATACCAACTGAGAAATGTTACTCTTTGTTGAAGTTAAAGTTGTACTCTTTACATGTGTGTTAGTGTGTCAGAAAAGGAAATAGAAATAGCCTAGTCAAGGAGGAGGAGACGAGTTGATGGCAGGAAATGAAAATGACTAAGAAAGTCATCGACATAATATCCTGTTAGCATAATACTGAAAACCATAATAGAGAATATTCTTTATTCCTCAATGAATAAAAAGGTCTGTTTGTGGATATCTACTTGCAGCTGTTTCCTCAGAAAAACCCTGCACTTACTAATCTCTGTCACATGAAGCTCTGCTAGTGTGGTATAAAAATAGTCTTGTTGCGGACTCTTTAATTATGTCAGCGCTTCTTCCCTGTCCCTGCCGAACAACCATCATTTTCTAACCATTGTCTTATCTTTGACTCCCTGCTGTGGCTCCCTTTCCACAAAAACCTGCTGGACTCTGTATCTGTTATAGTACAGCGACGAACAGAAAGTAGCTACTGTAAGCTAGCATTAATAGTATTTATTATTTTTTTTCTTAGAGACATTTTACATTAAGTTGCTATTTGTCGCACGTGTAACAACACCATAAATCATTAAAAGAGGAGCTCATCCGCTTAGTTTGAGTTTTTTATTAACTTTGATGTTGCTGAGGAAATATTTGGCTTATATGCTTCTTAGAAGTGTGTGAGTGAGGGGTGTATCAGTGTCTCAAACCTTGAAACTAAACAGGAAAAAAACAGCTGAGAATTAAGCGTGTGCAGACATGTGGATGCAAATGGAAAGGATGAAAGAAATCCCAGAAAAAATTAAGAAACTTTAATTCAAACCTTTACATTTATTTCTATTTGTATATGCTCTGACCTCTCTTTAGGGATGCCTTTGAACATTTAAATATTTAAAATCTGACTATTGTTCACAAGAGAATCCCAAACTAGTCCGTAAGGTCTGATCAAACCTATCCTTGACAAGAAGGACCCTACAGCAGTAATAGTGTGTTTTTTTATCAAGGATGTAATAACCAGAGTCAGTCTTTATCTTAATGTAACCTCGACGGATAAGAAGGTGCAGCTGAGCCAGGAATGCCATGTGGGCAAAAGGTTTAAAGATCTCAGAGCACGTTTTCCAATTAATTATAAAAATCTAAATATAACTAGAAGAAATACTTTTTTCTGCTTGATTATAAACTTGAGATATATTTTACAGTTTATGTCAGAATAAAGTAGATTATTTGGAAGCTAAAAGTTATGCAGCATTGAGAACACATTACATATATTCAACGTTTCCTATCTTGAACTGGATGTATGATGATTTGAATTTTTGTAAATGATGACTGTAATTGTTGGCAGAGCTGAGGCTCACTGCAACACTGTTGAATCATTTTCCACAAGTTCAGACATGATTTCACTTTTTAATCCTATAAAGTCATCATTTGTTAACAGTTTTTACGTAAGTAATCATAAAAATGAGCAAAAGTTGGCAACAAAATCATTAATTATTACAGCAGAAAACATTTTAATCAATAATAATGTAATTTAATTGCTTTAAAACAATATATTTTTTGAGATAATCACTTTTAAGTGAAAATTGAGGTGAGTATTTTTTATTTTTTAATGACATTTTTCTGTCACCATGTTCAAGGCCGGTCTCGAACCCGCGTCCTCTCGAACCGCTCCAAACTGAAAGGAGGACGCCCTCACCTTTCAGCGTAGCGGAAAAACTGACAACGAAAGGGCGTCCTATTATAGCAATAACACAACAAAAGCGTTTGTTTACATGATAAACAGACACTCGGAGGGCAAAAATAAAAATTGTTACCATTTCTTGGTACATTCCAAAACCAGTTCCTGATACGAGGCAACAAACTGAAACTTTGAAGCCTTTTTTCCGACTCGTTGTAGCCTTTTCCACACCGAAGCCATGGCTTTTGCTGGTTCAAGTCAAAACGTGCGATAGTAATCCAACTTTTGTCCTCCTTATTCGGTGTCTGGTGATAACGATGATGATGATGGTGAAGCTCACACAAGCGGCTCCTTTGAAATGAGCATGTCAGAAATAGAGGAAGCTCAGAGGCTGACGCTGAAGTCTCGTCTGAGTCCACATGGAGCGCGCGCGGCTTCCTCCTGAAGTCCACCCTCCCTCTGACAGCACAAAGGGGCAGAGTTTGATGCAGGATATGCAAAGGGAGTCCCCGATGGAGCTTTAGGCTATGCAAAGTTCTTATCTGGAGTGTGAATGTTCAGTGGTGATCATCCCTGCAGACTTTGATCCTGCAACAACCTTATCAGCTTCTTAAAGCTGCTTCTAATCTTCTCTTGGAGGTCTGAAGGTTCATGGATTCATTCATGCTGACTTGGAACCAATTTATGACCGAGTTGCAGGAAAAGTTTTGTTTTTCCCCCCAATCAGATCAGGGATTTTCCTCTCTGAGACAGGAGTTTATTTTTGGATGGAGGGATGGATGGACAGAGGCAGCTGGGATGGAGGAGTGTGGGGCAGCAGCAGGGGGGAGCACATGTGTCATGACTCAGAGCTGGGTCTAATATTACACCCCCGTGCAGGCTTCAATGCTCCACATTATTGTTTTGTCCACTCCCTCAGCAAACACGCATAAAAAAACAGCTGATACACGCTTTCCTGGTTTTATGGGCTCATCAGCTGCAGGAATCCTGAAATGAGGAGTCCTGCATGTGCACAGACATGCATCAGACACTCCTCTTTAGGATTTCGAAAAAGGGACAATAAATCCCAGAGGAAGAGACTCTAAACAATTACCAATAGTGAAATGTACATGCCGCTTGGTCTGTTTTTCACTATTATATATGTATATATTATGTATGTTTAATCTTTTATGTTCACTTTCAAAAAATGTGGAGTTTAACTTACATTTTAGCAACATGCTAACATTTTTAGCTAATTTGTCTGCTGGGGTTTTAATTCAAATTTAGAGTTTAGCTTCTATATTAGCAACAGGCTAACATTTTTGACTAATTTAGTTTACTGAGGAATTTTAGGCTATTTTGGAGTTTAGCTAGTAATTAAGTAATGTGCTAGCTTTTTTCCTAATTTGGCATCTACTGAGGTTTTTTTTTTTTTCTTGTTATGCTAATTTGGAATTTAGCTGATATTTTAGCAACATGCTAACGTTTTGGACTAATTAGTTTGCTACTGAGGTTCTCATAGGCTAATTTAGAGCTTAGCTTCTATTTTAGCAACATGCTAACATTTTTGGCTTATGTAGTTTACTGAGGAAGTTTAGGCGATTTTGGAGTTTAGCAAGTAATTTAGCAATGTGCTAGCTTTTTTTTCCCTAATTTGGTATCTACTGAGATTTTTTTATGCTAATTTGGAGTTTAGCTAATATTTTAGCATCGTGCTAATGTTTTGGGCTAATTTGTTTGCTACTGAGGTTATTATAGGCTAATTTAGAGTTTAGCTTCTATTTTAGCAACAGGCTAACATTTTTGACTTATGTAGTTTATTGAGGAATTTTAGGCTATTTTGGAGTTTAGCAAGTAATTTAGCAATGTGCTAGCTTTTTTTCTAATTTGGTATCTACTGGGGGTTTTTTACGCTAATTTGGAGTTTTGCTAATATTTGAGCAATGTGCTAACGTTTTGGGCTAATTTGTTTGCTACTGGGCTATTATAGGCTAACTTAGAGTTTAGCATCTATTCTAGCTACAGGCTAACGTTTTAGACTAATTTAATTTACTGAGAAAATTTAATCTTTTTTGGAGTTTAGCTAGTATTTAAGCAATACATTAAATATTTTTTGCAAAATTGTCATATATTAGGGATTTTTCAGCAATTTTACTACAAATTTTTCAGAAATTTAGGTCAACTTCAGTGCTCTTTCATAGTTCTTTACTGAAATGTCCAGTATTGTAGAAAATGTAACATTTTGCAAATCGCTTTTGCATTTTCAGCAAATCCTCTCAGCATTAAAGCAAATTGCATCACAATTTTTCAGCAAAAACTGCATCTTCAGTGACTACTTATTGCAAAAAGCATTCATACAGCATTATCGCAGGTAATGCAACTTTTCACATTTTGAACCTTTCCAACCCCAATTTAAAGTAATTTTATGATACTTTTGTGATGCGGTTCTGTCTTTTTTATATTTGTTACATCAAGAACATGCATCATATCACAAATCCAAACCAAACCTAATCACATCAGTAATAACAACAACTTAACAACTAGTTTTAGCCATTTCTTCTCTATGCTGAACCACAAAGGCCTCTCCCATCATGTTTTTCAGCTGCCCTTGTGTAGTACCGTGTTTGTTGTGTTGGTTTCTCTGCAGCTGGGAGGTATTTCCTTGCTTTAAGAACTGATCTCACTGCAGCGCTCATTGTGCTGCGGCTCACCCCCCTCCTCTAACACACCATTGTCCTCACCAGCTCTGCTTTCTGGGATCCACTATGATGTCTATTTATTGTACCAGTCACTCACTGCAGTGCACTGACAGTGTTTACAGTAACTCTGTGTGTGTGAATGCGCGTGAGTGAGAAGCGATGGGGGGGATTCATACTTCCACTTTTTTGTTATCTTATAGTACATTATTGACCACTTGACTGTGCAATAGCTGTCAATATGCTATATATTACTGATTATTCTTTGTATATTGCATCTTACTGCTTAGCTATTTTTATAATTTAAGGGTATCCCATTGTCTTAGCTCTTTATAATGTATATTTTATTTTATTTTTATCCTCTCTCACCTATTTCTGTACCTGCGCTCTTGCATATTGCAAATTCCCCACTGTGGGACTAATAAAGGTTTTCTTAATCTTAATATTTTCTTACAGAAAACAAAATAAAACCAACTGAACTGCTGTAATGAAAAAGTAAGACACACACAAGCAAACACACAACATCATGTGCTAAATATGACAGAATAGAATAGAATAGAATAGAATACAATACAATAGAATAGAACTATCAATCCAACTAAAGGTAAATTACCTTTCCTAGCTCTATTAAAAACAGCAGATAGATAATAAATATCACTAAAAATGTAATAATTAAAATGTAAAACTTGTTTTCTTAAGCACCACTCCATAGAAAACAGCTTTCCAAAACACAGCTGCTTTTAAGGAGAAGAAAAGAAAGGAGAAGAAAGAAACAGCTTTCTCATGATTAGAGGTCATTTGTCTGCTCCCTCCTGGTCGTGGTCGGTACTACAACATAGGAATTGCTTTTAGTTGAACAGATCATCACGTGAATTTAAAATATTTTAGTCTTTCTTTAATATTTATAATTTTCTTTGATTTAAATGACAGGTTATTCAACATTAATAAAAAAAAATCCCAGTGTAGGATATCACAAAAAATAATTGAAGTAAGAGATTTGAAATAATTAGAAATGTATATAAAACCTTTCCAAACAGATAATTGGTTGTTGTGTAGTCATTTCAAATGACTACTTCAATCATATGTAATGCCTTTGAAAACTGCAATTTTAAGTTTTGGATATTTTTTTCTGAGCGTAATTTAAAAAAATAAATAGTCTAAAATCACATTTTTTATACAAAAACAACTGTGCAAATCTGAAGGATGCTTTTCAGTTTTTTTCTAGAACTACAACAACCAAACTTCTAGCCAGTAGATAATATTTCACTCAGGTTAATGTTAAGCCATTTGGACAGGCATTGATTTTAGGAAGTTTTTTATTCAATTTCTAAGGAACTTGAATAACTGAACCACAGACAGAAGTATTGTTGTGCTGTTGCATTGTTTCTGTATTACTGATGGGTCGTGGTGGTAAATGAGAAATTGTTCTCAATCGACCTACCTGTATAAATAAAGGTTCAACAACAAGAATCTTGTTAGAAATCTTAGTAGACTTCCCTTGTTGTGTACCCCACTGTGACACAATCCCTGCCAGAAACTCAACACACAAATGTTGGTTCCACCGGTTTGAGAGGCATGTCAGGGCAGCACTACCGGGATAAGCGTTTCTCTGCACATTTCGGTTTTCTGGTTTAGCAGTTTGCTCCAGTTTTTTCCCTTAAACTATCTCAGTCCTCTACCAAAAGTAAATGATTGATGTAAGGCATAAATGACCCGTTCTGCAAGAAGTATGCTTCAGTTTTGGAGATTTATTTATAATTTTTTTAAATTGTTTTTGTGGTAAGAATTTCTCCTATTTTTTTGGTATCTTGGGGAATTTTTCTGAATTTTACCACAGATTGACTAACATTTTTGCTGGAATATTTATAATGTTCTGATCTGGTAATCCAGATTATAAAACAGAAAATCTCATTGACCAAATCAGTTCCAAAAAAGTCAATTCATCCTTCCCGAGGATATTGTGAGCTCATCTCCTGACTCTAAATTTGAACAATCTGAGCTCTTTATCTGAACCAAAATGAGTTTATTAAGTTAAACTGCAATTTTTTACTTTTTAAGGAAAAAAGCATTAAGATTTTCACACAAGAGCTTTTGAAAAATGATAATTTGACCTAAAACAAATAAAGACAACAAACAAACTGAGACTAATTTCTTCCAATAAGAACACTCCGGACACACATACTTAAAAACAGTTTTTACGGCCTG
Organism: Oryzias melastigma; assembly: GCF_002922805.2. Classification (NCBI taxonomy): domain Eukaryota; kingdom Metazoa; phylum Chordata; class Actinopteri; order Beloniformes; family Adrianichthyidae; genus Oryzias; species Oryzias melastigma. The sequence continues at coordinate 19,814,478 of NC_050525.1, read as the reverse complement.
CCTCTTGAGTTAATAATTGATCACAAGGGATTTGTTTGCATAAAAATTCCTGGAAATGTGTCTTGAGAGTCAATTTTAAATCTATAAAAGCAGCATGTTGGAGCATGTGTGTGACGTAAAGCAAAAAGGCAGATCTGATCAAGCTGGTCTCCTCTTCATCCTCATTGAGTTGCTGCAGAGACGAGGATGTGACAAAAACTTAAACGCACAGTTTTAGTCCTTTAGCTTCTTGTGTGGAAAACATTTTTTTTTATTTTTACATAAACCTAAAAAAAAGAGTGAGGTGGAGAGGCGTGTGCCAGCAGGTTGGAGGAAAGTGAATGAAAGGATAGTAAGTTTGAGTGAGGATACAAATGGTGAAGTGAAACGGAGGCAGGTGATTGGCTGAGGTGACCCTTGAAAATCTGACTGTTAAAAAAGGGATCTAAACCCTTTCAAAGATCGTTTGTGAATACAGATGATCACTTCTTTAAAAATTTGGGTGTTCCTGTTTTTTCTGTCTAAAAGTTACACAACTTCCTCTTTGAGAAAACTTTGCTTTTTAAAAAATAAGAAATAAATAACCAATTATAAATCAAATTAATAGTTTAAAATGAAATTATTTTGTTTTTACAACAAATTAAGCCACTGAGGGGATTCAATCTGTTCAAAGTATGCGTTCAAAGGACATTATTAACAGAATTTCTAAGTAGTTTGGAAACTATTGATTTTTTTCTTGTTAGGTAGTAGGATTAAAATTGTTTCAACTTATTCCTACTCCATTTCGAACAAAATATTTTATTCATAATTTATGCAAAAATTTTCCTTTGTTGTTTTCTTTTGTTGTTTATTGTTTTCTATGTATTGTTTGTAATAAAAGACTAAGTAATATGACAACATATTTTATTTTTATTTTAGATGAAACTCTGTTAAAAGTAAAATAACCCTGTCCAGAAGTGAATAAATCTAAAACATCTACAAAAATAAATATGTAAGAAAAAAAAAAACAACAAAAAATGTTAAAAAATAACTTAATAAAAAGTGTATTTCTTGTACACAACTTATCAACTGTGACCCCTGCTCCTCTCTCCTGGTAATCCATTTTTTAGAGAAAAAAAAAAAAAACTTTTCTAATAACTTTTCCATATGTTCTGAAATATTCACTCATTTAATCCACAGAACTAAAAGTCACACAAACTGACAGAAGGCAGTAAAAGTTTTCCACGTGTTCTATAAAGATGTGCTGTAAATGCCAAAGCAGAGACACGCAGGACTATAAAGACCGCCTTTCAGCAGAATAAAACAGTATCTAGTGGGTCTGGTTTGGCCGTGACCTGCACCGTCTGCACAGCAGAAATGAACATGGATCCACAAACTTGACTTCTGAATGGAGGAGGAGCTTTTGTTTCATTTCTATCAGGTACGAAAGGTGATATTTGGTGCAGAAATTGTTGGAAATACACCAAATTTTCAACAAAAAGAAGAAACTTCATGGATGTTTATGTCGTTTTTTTCCCTCCCAGACGCGACTGACAGTTGAAATAAGGCGACTTAAGTTCTGAGTTTACACAGCAGCATCTTTATTTTCCAGTTTACAAAACATGTTAAGATGATGTCTTGTAAAAACAAACACTATTCAGCGTTTGAACAGGTTTGGTTTTATTCTGGAACATAATTAGAAAACCAATTCCCTCAACACTGCAGGACTTTATATGAAGTGCCGTTTATTGACGTAAAAAGCAAAGTTCCTTTATTCTGGATGCTAGAGAAAGAACACATCGAGTCTGGAACATCTTCAGATACATTTATCGACATCCTGAAGTCAAATAATTTACAGCTAGAGTCCGACTGAGCAGCAGATGGAAAGATGCCAACGGGTTTTTGGGAGGAAGTCCTGCTGAAGAATCAGAGTCTTCATCAGTTCAACAGTCTTATCGGCACGGATTCTTCAGCCTCTGTCACTTTCGTGCAAATTTGGGGTTCAGAAGTAATTGAAACATTGAACATAAACCCAAACGAAAATAAAAAATATATGGATTTTATTTGTATTTATATAGTAGCTGTTGTGGATCAGCCAGTAAACTGTTTGGTTTTTCTCTGCAATACATAAAACGTTTCACATTTTACTGGTCGGACATTTTAAAACCTTTTATGAACAATCGATGCCTAAAGCGATCACACGGATATGAAACGAGTGGTTTTCTTGCCCACGTTTTGACAATCCGGTTTCAGCTGGAAGCGACGGTTTGGCCGGACTGGGAAGCTAAACCAGAGTCATAGAGGCGAATAGAAACGGCGTTCCTATCACTACGTGGTTGCCGTCAGTCCGTTACTGGCTGAGCTCCTTCAGGCTGCGCAGGGAGTTGGCACAGCTGGTGATGAGGCTGCAGAGCTGGATGCTGGCCTCCAGCGAGGGTGAACTCTGGAGCTGGGCCGTGGCCCAGCGGAGTTTCGTGAGAACAGCCTCCTCGGCGTCTTGCAGCACCGGTCTGAAGACGGCGCTCTGTGGGGGGGCCGGGGGGCGAGCGGTTGCTAGAGATGCGGCGGGAACGGGAGCTGACGGAGGCGGCGCGGCCGGAGGAGGAAGAGGAGTTCGTCCCCCGGCGGCGGCTCCCTCGCAGTGCTCTGGTCGCGGCTGAGGAACAGAGCCGCCTGCTTGACTGCTGCTGGTGCTGGGACCTCCATTGACTTCAGGAGTCTGTGCTGCAAGCTGCCGCTCTCTGACTTGAGACAGAGCTGCCTGTGCATTCAGAGCTGAAGTAGAAATAAAATGAAAGTAGAGTTGAATTAACAGCAAAGGAGAAATAATGAAAGCAGAAACAATTAGGGCTGCCGCGATTATTCGACTAATCGACTATTAAAATAGTCAATTAGTCGTTACTTTATATTATACAGAGTTGGAGTGTAGTAAAGTTGAAAGTTATGATGTCATTCATTTAGCTTTTTGGACTATTTTAGCATTTATTGAGGTTTTTTAGGCTAATTTGGAGTTTAGCTAATATTTCAGTTACATGCTAGCTGTTTTGGCTAATTTAGGATTTTATGTTTTTTAGGCATATTTGAAGTTTAATTAATATTTTAGCTATATACTAGCTATTTTGGCTAATTTAGGAATTTTTGGGGCAAATTTTAAGTTTAGCTAATATTTCAGCTGCACGCTAGCTATTTTGGCTAATTTGAAGTTTAGCTAATATTTCAGCTGCCTGCAAGCTATTTTTGCTAATTTGGGCCTTTTTCAGTTTCATAGGCTAATTTTGCATTAATTAATATTTTAGCTGGCTATCAGCCTCAGCATTTTAAGCTATTAACTTCAGCTTTTTCAGCTATCAGCACTAGCATCTTTCAGCTTACAGCATTCACTCTAGCATTATTGCAAGTAATGCTAAATATATAATTTCTAGTTATTTTAAAGCTACTGAAGGTTATGATATGTGCTTTAATCCAGTTTGTGCATGACCAGATTAGCAGACTAACCGGAAAAAGTAATTGGTGATTAGTCGACTATTAAGATAATCGTTTGTAGAAGCCCTAGAAACAATCGATAAATTATACAAAAAAGAACAGTCAAACTGGCCAATCTATAAAATAAAAATAAAAAAAATGTGATTTATAGTCTGGAAAATCCAGTATTTACAAACAATACCATGATTGAAACAATGTGTAGAAGAGACGATTCCCGACGCAAAATGTTGAGGCGTAACAGTCATCTCAACAAGTTTGTCTGATGTTGTGTGCTTTGTATCTAATCATCTTTTAATTTATTCTAAAGCATTCCCAGTGGTCTTTTCATCATGATTATACTGTTTTTAGCCAAAATAAAAGAAATGTAATTTTCTAGGACAGTTTCTGCAAAGTGGCAGAAGTTCATTAGAAATTCTGCGTTGTGAACATGTTCACAAGCTCTACCGTTAGCTTACAGCCTAACATTAGCTCTGCAACAAAAACGGCGAGCCGTATTGGAGCTATCCAGTCGTACAGTTTGGAGCCAGATGGCAGGAAACAAAGACGTACTTGTTTTGAAGTGGATGCACCAGAATGGAGTGGAGAAGGGAGCTTGTAACTTGGTGATTTTAAATTCTATATCAAAGCTTTTTAAACAAGATTTTTTGGTCTACTCCTCATTCACATCCATCTTCTTCTGCTCATCTGGGACCGGGTCGCGGGGGCAGGAGTCTAAGCAAAGATGCCCAGTCTTTCCTCTCGCCAGCCACTTCCTCCAGCTCCTCTAGGGGGATCCCGAGGCCAGCCGAGAGACGTAGTCTCTCCAGCGTGTCCTGGGTCTTCCCACTTCCTCACCACTGCAGCGGCCGCATAACGGCGGACACCGCTCTAATCCGCCTGTCAATCTGACGGTCCGATCTTCCCTCACTCGTGAACAAGACCGCAAGATATTTAAACTTCTCTACCTAGGACAGGCTCACCCACCCACCGAGAGAG
>NC_050525.1:19796392-19809865 GCF_002922805.2 Oryzias melastigma | reverse complement strand
TAAACTTCTCCACCTGGGACAGGCTCGCTCACCCACCCACTGAGAGAGGACAAACTACCTTTTTTTATAATTATTTCCCAATGACTTGAATAATGAAATCCTCAAAGTTGCAGTTTTAGGCTTCATTTTAAATATAAATATATATATAATGTGAAAAATGCCACAAGAACATGCTAAAAAAAAAAAACTTTTTTTTTTTTAAGTCTGAGTGGGTCTTTAAAAACTTTTATAATTAATCATTGCAGATTTCCAGGTGCAAGGACCTTCAAGAACCATGTTTAAGGAGCAATAACTCGTATGAGAACACGTGTGGTGTACCTGGATTATCCTTGTCAATGTCAGAGTCCATCTCTTGACAGGAGACACAATAGTTTTTCTGCTGTCTGTCCTGAAGAAGAATCGTCTGGAACCACAAACAATCAATCACTTGACTATCTCCTCCAGGCTGTGAAGCCGCGTGGACTCTCCTTTAACTCACCCCACACGCATCGCAGCACTCCCCCAGCATTTTGTAGCCTTTCAGAAGGTAATCCCCCATCAGCTTGCTGATTTTGTCTTGCCGCTCCCTGCGAGCTTGGATCACCTTCATCTCAGCCTCTGTCGGAGGTTCCCACTCAAAGTCTTCATCATCTGCAGGTCAAAAACTGTCACTTTATCGCATCTAAACAGACGCAGCTCAACATGTTCCGGCTGTTGTTAAAAAGTCTGCTTATCTCCTTTATGCCAGACAGGCACACAATATTTTTAAAATTCAACAATTCACTCCTTTATCAACAAATTTTTAACATAAATAACACTATTTGTTGTTGATATTCTTTAAATATTACCATATGACTCCTCTCAGGAAATGATGACAAGCTAGCTTACAAACTAACCGTAATCTCTGGACGCTTCTATAAACAAAGTGGAGACCGGAAGTCCACAAAAATAACATCCAAGAATCACAATATCAAAGAGCAAAACATACTTTTTTTGCTAAACGCCCAACCCGACGGCGGAAACGTCAAAGTTAGCACATTGATAACAGTTAAGTTCACAAACCTCCATTCAAAGCCATGTTGCCTCACTGCTACACGCTGTGCGTGATGACGTCAGCGACGTCGTCTTGCTCTTTCCCCCCGATGAGAAGAGGTTTTATCGCCCTCTAGCGGGGAGATGGTAACTGCGTCTTTGTGCCCTTCCTTTTTTGAAATAAATAAATAAATAAATAAAGATAAATAAATAAACAAACAAACAAGCAAACAAAAAAATAAATAAATGTTTGGAGTCCTTTTATTAAATCTGCAAAGTAAATTTTTGACATAAGTTTTTTTGGATATTTAGCATGTTTAAAAAAAGGTCTTGTTTTTTAAATTCATATTTTCACCTTTTAAATTACTGTAAATATAATTGTTACATTTTCTTACTAAATACTTAGCTAGCGAGCTAAATATTTATATGAAAAATATGCATTTAGCTTAACTTAATAGCTAACTTTAAATAGTTAATTTTATCAAATTAAATATTTAGTTTGCACATTTAGATCTAATATAAATATTTATTTTCCCAATGAATTATTTCAGTTTTTCAACTAAATATTTAGTTATTTTACTAAATATTTTGTTAAAACTGATTTTTTTTTTACAAAAATATTTAGCTAGGATCTAAATATTTAGTTTTTAGCAAAACATTTAAATAAAAACTAAATATTTATTAAAAAACAATTGTTTAGTTAATTTATCTTGGATTTAAATATTTAGTTTGGAGCTAAATATTTAGTTAAAACCTAAATATTTAGCTTTAAACTAAATATTTAGGTTTTAATAATATTTTTAGATCCATTCCAAGTACTAAGTATTTGATTTTAAACTACATTTTTAATTTTCAACGACAGTATATATTTAGTTTTTTAATATATATTTAGATTAATTCTAAATATTTAGTTAAAAACTAAATATATAGTTAAAAAATAGTTTTTTTTAAGTATTTATTTAAAATGAAAAGAAAAATAGCTATTTATGCTGTTAACGTCCTGTTGGGTTGAGAGGGGCTGTAAGCTAGTGGGAGAGAGTACAAACAAAAGGATGATGGGAAATGAAAATCCCTTCTTACATCTCAAGGGCGATTTTCTGATGAACTCCGGCCTTTCTGCAGAAACTGCCCAGGAACCTACACAGTTTTTTTTTTTGTTGCTAAATTCGGCATAAACATAATTTTAAGAGTTCATAATATTTTATGGTTCAGTCTTTCATTGGCATGCATATGTCATACACATATCAAAAACATCAAAAACAGGATTTTCCGTGGAGTGGGACTTTAAGCCGTATAGTGGCCAGCAGAAAGAGACTGCAGTGGTCCTGACAGCTGAGAAGATTGTTGGGAGTCCTCTACCCTCCATGTTTGACACCTACATTCCTGCTTTATTGGTAAAGCGGGAAATATCATCCAGAACAACACATACCCCCGCAGTTTATACCTGATTGAACTATTACCCTCTGACATGTTACAGCTCCATCAAGTTCCACACAAATAGACTTTCTCCAAGCTCCCTCAATAAATAATGTGGACTAAAATACAGATTAATAATCATATCGTGATAGTATTGTGAACTGGTGATCATTACTGCCGTTTTAGTATTTTATCTGTGTGAATCAAGATGCTGTCCTGGTATTATTTATTGTACCAGGAATAATGAATATAAAGACAAAATTCAAAAATTCAGGTACTAGGACTGTCTTAATTTTCTTTTATGTAAATATATGAGTAAATATTCCGACAAAATAAAAATATTAAAAGTATTGATCACTTTTTAAAAAATAAACACTTTATTTTCAACATAAATTTCGATTTAAACAGAAGCCGTCTTTTTAACGGCTAAATCTGTTAGAATAAAACTGTAATCTTTACTAAATGATGTTTGTAAAAACAGGTGGAACACGAACTCATGAGTCTTTTCTGAAAAGAAATTGAGAAATAGAAGGAAAAGGAATACATTTTCCAATTGTATTTTATTGTTCATGAAGGTCTGTGGTGAGTCCAGTTTAAATACCGTTCCAGTTTAATTCAACAGATTCATTTGTTCACAGCATTTGAAATCAATGCAAATTACATAGTTTCATGAAAATGCTTCGGTTTTTTACTGCATCCTTCAAACGACAAGAACATCTACGTAGCATTGGGGGATTTTCCAACCTTTAATTCAACTCTTAAACAGTCTCTAAAGCTAACTGACATCATTTAACTACAAAGACTTTGCAACAAAAGGGACGCAAGGGGATGGAAAGTTTGTCTTTTTCTGTTGAAAAGTATTTTTTTTTTGTCCATTGCTCTTTCAGGACACCGGTGACTTTCTTCTTCCTTTTTCCTTTTGTGCCTTTTCTTCTTCGCTCTTGTTTTTGGTGCCTGTTCCTGCAGGGCAACATCCGGTCTGAAACAATGTGAAGGAGGAGAATTTAGCACAGCTTTTGTGTCGTTTAGTACATCATTTTTGATTTTTCTGCTTTCAAATAGTCAGTTATCTATTTAAGTAATTGAAAATCTACATTTTTTTTCAATATGAATATAAAATAATATGATTTTTACTCATTAATGCATTAAAATGTTTGATTAAACTGATGGTTTCTATCATTTTGTGATTCATATCAACCCACGGTTCTAAAAATACACAGATTTTTTAATGAAGAAAAGGTTAAATTAGTACTTATATTTGTATTAATTAGAAAAAATCAAATATCATCTTTTTATACACTAAATTAACTTGTAGATTGGTACTTACAGATGTGTGTTGTCTCTACTCTGCTCAGTTTGAACGAGTTTTATAGGAAAAAAAATGATCAGGAAACATAATTAGTGAAAGAAAACTAAAAATCTCTAACATAATGTGTGTTTTCAGGAAAAATACCTGCAGGCTTTGGGTGCATGAGGTTGAGTGGCAGTTCCACTGTTACATCGCTGCAACGGACAAAAGAAAATGAAAGAAAATGATGATTAAAGTGGAAGAAATGACCAGAAATGAACTGCGAACGATGACGCTCACCTGGCAGTAAGGCCCCCCAGCAGTCTGAAGGAGAGAAAAACACCACAAGTCAGTGTTTACTCCTTTCTAATCTGCTTCCTCTTTTAGTTTCTGTGTGAGACTCACCCTCCTCCGGCCACCATCAGGTTAATTTTAATCTTGTAGGAAACCAAGATACCCAACACCTCTTTTTCTACACCTGGCCGCATCCTGCAGAGGAGGAATTACAGGGATTTAAAGGATTAACGGGTTTAATTTAGTGTGCTACTAGAAAACGTGGAATCAAACGACTGGAAAAAACACTCGTTTTTCTGGGGGGACTGACATGGTGGTGGAGGCCAAGTTTGTGTCCTCGTCCTTCAGCCGTCCATCCAGAGCCAGACCTCTCTTCTCCTTGTTTTCAGACAGAGCGGGCTTGATGTTCAGAGAAATGTCAGCAGTGCTGGATGCCTCTACTGTCTCCCTGTGTAGAAAGAAAAAGATTTTAACACCAAACTGAACACACTGGTTTGTAGATTTCCTTCTCCGTACCCAAACTCCTGGCTCAGAACGGTCTTGGTGTATTTGTCTGCTGAGTACAGGACGATGTCAGTAGTTTGGTCCACTGATAGAAGAAAAGAAAAACGTTATTAGCAAAGAAAAACATATTTTAATTAAATTAGCCGAAGTACCCACCAGTGATTTTGATTTTCTTGACTGTTTTATTGCTCTCGTTATTGATTTTGATTTTAAGTGGGATTTCTTCGCCATGAAAGTAGAGCTGTGTGGAAAACACATTTCTGTTTGCACATTTGCTGAACAATATGTGGCAGAAATGAACAAACATCAGTGAGATTACGTCTTTCTCCATCGATGCCTCTAGGTGAACAGGTTTGTCAGACATCATGAAGCTTTTGCAGATGTCCGCCTTGGGCCCAGCGCCGACCTGAGACGGGGCGAACTGGATTTTACGGATGACAAGGCGAGCAGTGTCCCTGTGTGGACAGAGGAAGGAATAAACTCTAGCAGCTGATCCAACGGGATAAAAAAAACAAGTGTGTCCACTTACTTCTTGTCAATCTTTTCATCCGCGTTGTTCTTCTCCTTGGCAAGGTACGTTTTCACTTCAAAGTCAACGCCACATGCCTTCAAAATAAGATGTTTGCTCTCTCAGTGCAAGTTTATGTGCACTGTTGAAGAAAAGTTGAGAACAAAGCTCACCTTTCCCTTGTCATCAGGTCCAGGCTGCAGAGAAACTGAGCATGGCAAGTTGGTGGGAATCTAAATAAAATAAAAAGTATATATATTTAGCCATTTAGCTCACAAACATCGTCTTTATAGGGTTTTAATCGTCACAATTTCATGTTTTCTTTCTTTCTCACTGGAGCTCCAGTGTTTATGTTCTTTGATTTACTGTAATTTTCTGATTGTTAACGCAATAATTCCAGCGTGTTTTGAAGGAGAAAAGCGACGAGCTTCTGCTGGAATTATCGCATTAACGGTTGGAAAGGTAACAATGTGTTAAATATTTTGTGGTTAAGCGTCGCTGACGACGCCTCAGGTATTAAAGGGTTAACTGCACTGGTGATAAAGACGCTTTAAATCTTGCTCATTTACTATCACCTACAATGTTTTTACTAATAATTAAAAATGAGTAAAAACTATTAGTGAAAAATAGTCAAATATATGGGAAAAAAAATAGTCAACTATGTAGTAAAAACATTTTTAGTTAAAACTAGTCAAATATATAGTAAAAATTGTTAGTAAACCTAGTCAAATGTTTAGTAAAAACTAGTCAATATATAGTAAAAATATTAGTAAAAATTGTCAAAAAAAATAAGTAAAACATATTTTTCGTAAAAACTAGTCAAATATATAGTAAAAAATATTTGTAGAAAAATTGTCAAAAATATAGTAAAAATATCAGAAAGGATAGTCGAATATATAAGAAAAAAACGGTAAAAAAATAGTCAAATATAGTAAAAAAAAATAGTCAAATATATAGCAAAAACATTTTTAGTTAAAACTTGTCAAACATATAATAAAAACATTTTTAGTAAAACTAGTTAAATGTATAGTAAAAAATATTAGTAAAAACTAGTCAAATATGTAGTAAAAAAATAGTAAATATATAGTAAAATATTAGTAGAAAATAGTCAAATATATTAGTGAAAAATATTAGTAAAAAATAGTCACATGTATAGTAAAAACTAGTAAATATATGGTAAAAATATAAGTAAAAATAGTCAAATAAATAAGTAAAACATATTTTTTTGTAAAAACTAGTCAATTATACAGTAAAAATATTAGTAAAAAAATAGTTAAATATATAGTAAAAAATATTAGTAAAAAAACTTAAATATATAGTAAAAAATAGTTAAATATACAGTAAAAGATAGTTAAATATATAGTAAAAATATTAGTAAAAAAAAGTCAAATATATAAGAAAAAGGTGCAAAAATTTGAACTGAAAAAGGTTAAAAGGTTCATTTTTGCCCCAAACCTGTCAGATATTAAAGGCTAACCAAACCCTAAATCAACTTTTTTTGTCTGTTGACCTCTATAAATGTGGCTTTAAAATGCTGTCTGTTGGTCATTGCCAAATTTCTGACAAATAAAAATAAACTTGTTTAATTCTTGAAATATAGTCAATAAAAGTCTGTGTGCTGCCCCCTACAGGCTGAATGGATGGATTACAGTTGAATTTAGTGATTGGTCAACCATGGAAGTCCCACATCATGATAACAGTCCTGTTTCCCACCCCTCTGACTGGATTTTCAAATTGGTGGGTGGGGTCAGCCTCCAACTTCCCTGATTGGTTACCCTTTAAACAAATCTGCCATAAGGTTTTAACGAGCAGGTGAGTCTGAGTTCAGGTTCCACATACTTCGAAAGAGAAAGGGTAGGCATTGTCCCCGGCTTTCTTCAGTAAGGTGTCGTGCATGGCGCTCAGGGCTGGTTTGTTGCTCTCCGGGTAGATCTGGATCTGCTGGATCCAGATGTCCTTCCTGAAGCACAGGCCCATCACATCCAGGTCGTCACTACCGTAGCGGAAGGCACAGGCCAGCTGCACGAAAGCTGCACCCCCCCAAAACAATCAGTGACATTTAAATAGTGGGTCATTCATCCCAGCTCTGTGTTTGAGCTGATAGTTTTTGACATTACCTTTTCTGTCACCAAAGTCTGCGGTGTCCACCTTCACGACACCATCTGAAACAGATCACAGTTAGACTCCAGAATGAACGTCTGCACACCGAAAGACACGGCGGAGCAGGAAACGCACCGACTTTGTCCACAGAGGTCACGTGATCCACATAGTCTCTCTTTCCCAGGTAGAGGGTCAACTGTCAGACAAAAGCAGCAAATGGTTAATTTTAGTAAATAGTGATGAAAAACAAGCAAAAAAGAGAGTACAAACCCCTCCATTTCCACTGGTCTTCTTGAAAATCCTGCAATGAAACAAACAGAAATAGTCATTTAAATCTTAATTTAACCCAATTAAATTAATCAGAGCACCATATGCAGTTGTGTTCTGCAACAGCCTAATAAAAAAAGCACAAATTTGCTTCAGATCGACAGGCTGAAGTGGATTTTCTGGCTTGCGGCAGGAGGCCCAGTAATTCCTCATTCTGCCTCATCCAGTTAGAAATAGCTAAGCGTGGAGCAGCTTTACCTCATCCTCCCCGGATTGAGAGGCAGAGTCAGGTGAAGGAGCCTCAAATGGCGCTCCAGTGTTCCCAAACAGGCGATTACCCGCACGGTCAGAAGAAGCTCCTTACAGTTTGAATGTCTGCTGCCACATTAATAATCTCCCCTCAAACTACACCTAATTTTTTATTCAATTTTTGCACAAAACTGTAATTTGTTTAAATACTAATAATCTTGACATTTAAATCATGAAAAGAAAAATCTAAGTTCAATTAATATGTCATAAAGTGCATCTAATTTATAGGATCTATAACATTTTAAACCGTGGATCTTCACACTTTTAAATTTTTTTAGCATTTTCAAACATTATTAAAATAATAATTAGGAAAAGCAAATTATACCTACAGCTACAATGAGAAAAAATGTTATTTATAGAAAAAAGTAACTTACTTTGCCATTTCTGGAAGATTAAAGTTGTATCTGTTTGAAGACAAAACAAATAAAAGTGAAGTTAGAGGAGTGTTTGTCATAAACTGTGATTAAGACATTCATCACCTTCTGTCGGCTCTTTAGCACCTGGAGTGACTTGTTTTGTGTTGAGGCTACAGCAGGTTAATCCTTGCTGATAAGATTACGCTGCTGGTGTTAAAGAGCAGGGCCAAAGCCGGCGCTCTCTATCCGCCAACTGGCTCCACTCCATAATTACAACAAACACTGAAGATCTGCCTTGACAAATTCATTATGTCACAATGTGGTAACCACTATAACCAAGTGGAGGAGCCGAACATAAATGACGGTAAAAACAAGCAAAAGGATGAAGCTATTTTAGCAAATTTTGTTTCTATTTCTGGATCAAACAGTTTAAAAGTACAACCACAAGTTCCAAGAAAACTTTACTTTTGAGCATCAAACACTTGATTAAAGTTTGCTCATCTCTTTTACTGAGTTATGTAAGATTAGATAAGTTTCAAATGTGCATCTATATTCAAGTAAAGACGTCAAATTGACTCTTTTAGTCGTGTTACATTAAACTGGATCATTCACCAAATCCATCTCTAGCAGTCAAAAGAAAAAAAAAATTTAAAAAGGAAAATTGGAAGTATGTACAACATCCTATGAATATTTTCCACATTAAAACACTGAACACAATTTAACTGATTATTGTAAAAAATTAAAACTATTCACATTAACAATACTTTGGAGAAAGAAAAAAAAAGCATAAAATGAATAAAATGATGTTAGAAAACTACCAGATTTAATGATGTCTACATTTCAGCACCATGGAGAAATACGGCTCCACTTTAATGATTTGCTCTCAGTATTGAGATGAAAAACCCAAATGCATTATTAAAATTACTTGGTTACATGATTGTCAACAATAAATAAATTCGCAATACACATATTTTTGTATTTGTATTTGAGTTCTTGGCTGTGTATTTTTACAAATGTGTAGTCATGTAGACTTTTTGGCACTTTTAATCACTAATTAATTGTTTAAAATGCATATTATATTAGGAAGCTTTCAAGAAGGAAGGTGATTTTAATATAAGCTATTCCAAAGGAAGAAAAAAAAAATCTGAAATTTTTAGATGAAAAACTTAACCACCAAAAAACAAGTTAATTTTAACCCTTTATTGCCAAAAAACATGTACTTCTAATTAACATTTCAACAGTTTTCCCTGTACTCGTCTACCCCCTGAATATGTAGAACTCTTACCTGCTCTGGGCTGTCTGGACCTGTGGCAGGGTGTGTCAGAGATGAGAGTTGGTTCTGAAACACCTGTTCCCCCTTTTTATACCAGCCTCCTCCACCTATCATTCAGACTTAACCAGTTCAGCGGGGCTGCCACCTCCTCTGCCATAATCCAGTTAGCGGAGAGCTTTTTAGAACATTCGAGGGTTTAAAAATGTCACAAAGTTTAAATAAACAGCCACCACACCTCTGTGGTCATGCACCAATCATCCTCTGCTTCACCAAAAACTCACTAATAACATCTACAATCATTTTAAATATATTAGAGGTGATAAAGTTTTTCTGAAATATAAATGATGTACAATTCCTTTGTTTAAAAATAGATTTCTATTTTTAACCTAATCTGTGAGATGGACACACAATTAATTAAGAACAAACTTCCCAAAACTTTCTTCTTAGAAATAGAATCACTTTAGATAAATAGAATAAAAATAACTAGAAAAGTTGCATTACTGGCGATAATGCTAATGAAAATGCTTTTTGCTGAAAGTAGTTGTTGAAGATGCTGAAGCTTTTTGCTGAAAATGGTGACGCAATTTAATTTAATTGCTGAAGGGATTTGCTGAAAATGCAAAAGCGATTTGCAAAATGTTACATTTGCTTAATACTGGAAATGTCATTAAAGAACTTCGAAAAAGCGCTGAAGTTGACCTCAATTTTTTGAAAAATTTATAGTAAAATTGCTTAAAAATCCCTAATGCATGCCAGTTTTGCAAAAATATTTAGTGTGTTGCTTAAGATAAACTTCAAATTAGCCTAAAAAACCTTAGTAGATGCCCAATTAGCCAAAAAAGCTAGCTCGTTGCTTTAGAACTAGCTAAACTCTAAAATAACCTAAAATTTCTCAGTAAGCTAAATTAGGCAAAAATGTTAACCTGTTGCTAAAACAGAAGCTAAACTATCAATTAGTCTAAAAAAGGCCCAGTTTAAAAATAGCTAATAAAGCTAGCATGTCGATAAAATATTAGCTAAACTCCAAATTAGCCTAAAAAACCTCAGTAGATGCCAAATTAGCCAAAAAAAGCTAGCTCGTAGTTTTAAAATTAGCTAAATTCCAAAATAACCTAAAATTCCTCAGTAAACTGAATTAGTCAAAATAGTTAGCCTGTTGCTAAAATATTAGCTAAACTCCAAATTAGCATAAAAAATCTCTATGCCAAATTAGCCCCCAAAAAAGCTAGCACATTGCTTATTTGCTAACTAAATTCCAAAATTTAGTTAGTAAATACAGGGAAAATTTCAAAAATTGCCTAAAACTCCTCAGTAAACTAAATTGACCAAAAATATTGGGTCATTTTTTAAAAATTACTATAAAAGATTAAAACATAGCCCATAAATATATTAAAAGCTACTTGAAATTTTGAAAGTCGAAGACTTTCTCAGACGTTTACTATGGGGCATTTTTTACCAAAAATACAATACCAAAAATACAAGCAGTAATGTCGTGAACGAGCTGAATGTTTCGAAACCAAGATTGCTGAAAGTGGGATTGAGTTTTTACATGCCGAAAAACATTCCGAAAGGAGCAGGAGAATCACTATATTAAGCTTTTAAAAGAAAATAAAGGTGCAGTAATCTGTTTTCATGAGTTAGAACAACAGAGTTAGTTATATATCACATTAGGGGAGGTTGAAAGGAAAACCTAGTTTTGATTTTGGAGAACTGGCTTAACAGACGCACTCCTAATTTTAGCGAAAATGTAAAAATAGCACGAATAAGAGAGCTTTTCTCTAGCAGTGGAGATTCCCTGTACACAAGTCTGTCTGGACTGAGGCGATTAGCGACGCCATCACATTACAAAACCGTCGATTGAATGTCCACCGTAACTTCAGGGTAAGCCGTCTTGTTTAACACCGTTTCAGGAACGTGCCAAAGATTAGATGGGATCAGCTGCATTTTCTTCAACCTTTAAAACCCCATGAATGCTTTAACAGGACCACTTTAACGAGCTCATGTTAAAAAAACCAAGACGGACCTGCAGAAACGCTGTTGGTTCTAAAGGCTGGTTTAAAAACGAAATATGAAGAGACGTTTTGTTTCAAAAAATAAAAAAGATCGATAAAAAGGGGAATGGATGTGGCAGAAGGCATAAGCTGGTCTTAAGCCAAGAAGTAGGAGACCATCCCGCCTCACGGGGCAGCAGGGGTCACTGTGTTGTACTGATAATTCCTTCAGAGAGGCCTCAAATTAACATGAGGGTCTACCTCCTCACGATTGTCTCTCTTTGAGATCATCAAACTTCCAGCAAAAATAATTTTTAATGAAAAGTAAAATTCACAATCAAAATAAAGTATTTGTAGGCACTTTCTACTTCACCTGGAGGGCTTTCAGGTGAGTTTGTGCCCCTTTAGCAGCACACAGCCTCAACGTGACAGATTTCCTCTGGATAAAATCTTCTTATTTAACAGATGCCAAATAAACAGGCTCAGAGTTGTGCAGAGTCTTTTTAACAAGTTTACTGGAGCTGTACTTATGTAAAATCCCTTAAGTATATTTAATGAAGAATGTTAGACATTCATCCTATTTTTCATTTATTTTGTCACTTGTGTGAAGCACTGGTGTGCATCATTCTGATGGTAGCATGATTCCCACTTGCTTAGTACACTCAATTGTTTACAGAAAATGAAGCAGAATGGGGTGAATTATGCAGCCAAAAATGACTTAGCACTAAAAAATGATGTGCTATTTTATGTAATTCAAAATAAAAACTGAAATGCACCTTTAGGCTCAGGTTATGGTGAACAAATATTAACCGTGAAATTACATTTTAGTATTAAACGTTTTATTTGTAATATCTAATCAAAAAGATTTACATGTTTCTGTCAACTTTAATCAATAACAAAATTCAAGATTTATCAAAAGAATATTAAAACTTTTTTATTTTTCAGGTTAAAGACCAGCCCATTTCAAAATGAATTTTGATCAACATTATATGAACTTTAAGGAACTGGAGGGATGAAGACCCAATCTGTAGAATTGGTGGCAGATAATTAAAGTTAATTTAAAAAAAAATAAATAAAAAATATAAAAACTGCAAATATCAATGAATTACGGGAAAACCCTCTAAGCTTTTCCCCACTGGAAGGGCCGTTATCAGGTAGAACAAGTGTTGGAGGTGAGGTTCACATTTCAATTACTTTGATAATGTATTTCTTGGGATAGGAAAAGATATTCAAGGGTTCAAATTAGTGGACCTTTTTTGGTTATGCAAAAAATAAGGTAATCAAATTGTTATTATTATTATTATTATGTGGTCCCACAAAACCCAAAGTCTTTATAGGAAAAAGAGAAGTCAGAAGTGAGACAATTCCAAAGACTGTTCAGGTGTTCAGTTTGGTATCCCTTGTATTTCCTGATTTGTGGCGCCACCTAGAGGAAAATTTTAAAAAGAAATCCACTTTTACTTCTTTTTTCGCATAAATGAATACATAAATAAATAAATAATAAGACAAACAGTAAAACTATGTTTTAGTTTCACAATTTCTAGTACTGCATTAATTTATCTCATTACTACGGTGGCCGGGAAGTGCAAGACATTTAATACATTTACCAAATCACTTTTACAAGTTTAACAAAATACTTTTACAAGTTTTAATATAACTCTTTTAGGAGTCAAACTTTTAAAAAGTTTTCTGTTAAACTTGTAAAAGTGTTTTGATAAATGTATTATTGTTTTGCATTTCCCGGCCACCGTACATTTAGTTATCATTTTAAGATGTTTTATTATTATTATTATTATTGTTGTTGTCAGGATTTAAAAAAGCGTAATTGTTCCAAATTTAGCTAATGATTTATTAATTAACAATTTCTCTATTTAATATAGCCATTTTTAATTGAAAATTGAAAGAATACATTAAGAAACAATGTAAGAGCATAACTCAAGTGTAAATTTAAGTCACGATTATTCAAAAATTTAGTTTAAAGAAAACATGATATGTTCCTTTTTATAATATATGTTTTTAATTTTTTTTTTCTCTAAATCAACAGTTTTTATTGAGTCACAAACTGCAAACAATCATGTTCAATATGAATCATAAAGACTGAGCTGATCAAGTATAAAGATACAGGCAATTAAATACTTTCAGATCACGAATATATA
>NC_050525.1:19783454-19796320 GCF_002922805.2 Oryzias melastigma | reverse complement strand
CATATATATATATATAACCTACCGGTATGTTAATCCGGTACCACTGTGGGTTTGACGTCAGGTGGGGGTGTGGAGGCCCGCCCACCTCCCCGTCCCGGTCCAGGACTACGTCGCTGAGGTGCGCGCTCGGTCCGCCCGCCGCTCGGCCCGCCCGGATACTGCAGAGGCGGCTCACCGGCACATCGCTGCACAGCACGTCCCACTGCGGTCGAACCGGGCCCGGCTTGATCACAGCAGAACCTGCCAGAACATGGCCGAGTCCAACCCGCTGCGGGGGTTCCCCCGTCTGCGCCGGGCCGCGGTAAGGAGGGGATGCGGGATACTGCAGCGGAGGAGAGCGGCGGAGGAGGATGCGGCGAACACGCGCCGAATGCGCGTCAGAGGCGCAGCCGATTCCCATGAAAGTTCGGGTTTAGATTGTGAGCCGGGACAGCGATATGACTAACCTGCATGTGTTAGAACTGCAGCAGGAAGAGGCTGCGGACGCTCAGAAACTGTGCTGCAGCTGTTTGGTACAAACATGCATTGCAGATGATCTCAGCATTATCCATTTCAACTGTCAAGGAATTCCGGATATTTGATATTTGCATGAAAACCAGCTAAAAAAAAATTGTGGAAAAACTATATTGTTTGAAACTTGCCCCAGAGATGTGCCATCATAAGCGCTGATGGTTATTTTTAGGTCACATGGTTTATGCAGACAGAGTGGCAGACAAGGACAAGTTTGCACCAAACCCAGCAGGATAGTACACACCTGAAAAAGTGATGATCACAGGCAAATCAGGAACGCTTTCATTGATTGTTTACATGTGTTACAAGCCAGAAAAACCTTTTCACTAAATCAGAAAGTGTGCAGCCTCACAAGTTTGCTGATTGACTAATTTGTTCAGCAGAGTAAGAAGAGCTGAAGTGCAACCAAAGCTAGAAGATTTGCCAGACTGACACTGAGGGATGCTGATGCTGTGTGGAGCTCTGCCGGTTCACAGGATGAACAGCAGCAGCTGTCGAGCATTCAGACTGACATCCAAATACCTCTGATGCCCATGCTGTCTTCTGCAAAATTTCAGTAGAGAAAAAAATAATAATTAAAGAGTTCTCCTTAATAAGGTTTTATTTTAGATTCTTCATGCTTCTGCTGCAATGCTTTGCCTCTTTTTCTGTTTTAGTGCCGTCATTGAATCCATTTTTACTGCACCAAGAAGTGATTATCAGATTGAGTTTAAAGATTTGAATGCTCATTAAGCTCAAAGTGACCTCTGCTCCAGTCTTGATTGTGAAAACCAAACCAGGTTTTGGTTTAGAAAGCTACTTTTGACTATATATCCACCTGGATGTTTCTTGTTTGTTGAAGGCCTTCTACATACTTTGGGGAGCTGCTTTCAAACATTCGTTTCTAAGGTTGTATTCAGATTGCATGCATTTGGTTTGCTCAAAGTCAGTTTGTCCCGATAATCCAGAACATATTTTCAGTCGGAATACACCCAAGCAGACCCTTGTCCAGAACTAGGAACTGCTCTCATACTCATCTTTTGAGGTAGTCTCGGTTCATTTCCGATCCGACTGAGCTCCGTTTGCTCCAACTTTCCTCAGTCTGAATAGGCTCCGTGCTCGGAGTGGAACAACTGGACCAAAACGACCATCATAGCCCGGCAATATGAGATCTTTGCCACCTAGCGGTACAATGAACTCTCTTTATAAAATTGACCCATTAAGTCGGACAGGACTGTACCATTTTTGGGCCCCTATTGGTTGCTGATCCATAGAAAAATAGAACGAACCAGTTAAGGTAGAAGTATGTTGAAAGGTCATTATGACAAATGAAAGAGCTAAACCAGCACCAGTGTATTCCTCTTCGCTGCCCGCAATCTTCTCTCAAACAACACTACTGGTACCGTACCGGTATGCCAAGTAACAAAACTGGCAAAAAAAAGAAAAAGAGCTGCTAGATGACTTCCTTTGTTGTTTAAAGCTTCACTGATGTTGTAGTCGCACTATGACACAAAGCTATCCAATTGGTCTACCCCCCCATGTGCCGTGACAGTTCGACTTTGAATGGAAATGCTCACCTAAATTCCCTGAATCATTCTAAAGGACCGGCTCAGTGGAAGCGAGGCCAATGACCCAGCAACATTTTTTGAAATGCGGCCATAAAAATATAGCTTGATTTAGCACATAAAGCTAAAGTCCGTTAGCTTGATGCTAACGAATTTCCCATAGGACGGCTAATGCTAACGCTCAGTCGACCTAAACGAACACTGCTGACTAAATTAACATCTTTATAAATTCACAGGCATGAACTCTTTTAAGGAAATATTTTTTAAAGTAACCATTTATGGTCTAAAACACAGTTTTTTTTCTCATTCTTTCTTCCTCTGGAATAAGGTGTAATGCTGTACTGCGATCGCCACCTAGTGGCCAAACTGAAACGTCCTCCAGGAGAAGCAGAACAATGTTTACAATGTTAATGATCTGAAGATTTTTGTTAGAATTTCTCCTTTAGATAATCCATGTAACACTGTATGATATCAACAATCTCATTATTTCACTGATACATTTTACAGTATGTGAACTGTATCAGATTAATATACTCAAAACATTTAGTAGATTATTAATGTATTTCTAAACAAATGTGTATAAATGTGTAAACTTAAAATTAAATCAAATCAAATTGAATTGAGTGGATTGAAAGAATAGAAAAAAAATATGAACTGAATCGATCCAGGCTCTGGTGAATTGAATCGAATCGTTTCTTGAATTCATTATTGCTTCCCAGCCCTAGTTACAATACAGACGTTAAGAATCGGTCAGCGAAATATAAAGTTAAAATAAGTTGAACTATCCCAACAAGAATTGCAGCATCATAATTTTGTTCTTTGGTTGCTTTGTCCCATCCTGTTCATTCTTAGGCAATGACTGAAGAGATCTTTAGTCATGTGGTTTGGCTTACAAGCTTTAGTTCAAATCAATCTGAAAACAGACCAAATAGAAGATTCACCGCTTGATCCAGACCAGATTAAACAAATTCGGTCTGAAAAAAATGGCTTTTCAAGTCTGAATACAAACTTGAATTTTTTGGAACAATTTACGGTTACCACAGGATACAATACTTTTTTTAACCCTAATTATTCATTCAGCTATAAGATCCTTTTTTTTCAGTTTTGCTGCAGAGATTTGCATCTCTTTATGGTTTTCCTTTTGCTGTCTTTTTTATTATTCTTGTGTGATCTCTACAACTTAGTAGCATTACCTTCATTAGTAGTTTTTTTATTTAACCTTTTTTATTATCTCACAGCAAAAGTAATACATTTTATTAGATCTTTTTTTCATTTTTTCTGTAGCTATTGGGATACTGTGGCCTTTCAAGCCAGAGACAGTTTTCACTGAGACTGCTGAATACATTTAAGATTATTAATCGAATATCCAATTTCATTCGGCAGCAATGGATCTTAATTTAGGGACACAGATTTTTATTGAATGGGAACACTAATTTAACCTCATTTAACACCCATGGAGGAGACGCTCATCAGTGTGCGATCAATCACTGATGCAAGGAACTGAACACGTCTAATAACAGTGTTCAGTGTTACTATGGGGAAATTGCAGTTGAATAAATAAACTCACAAATATCTCATTTAACATACCATCTTTTAAATTTAAGAGAATTTCTATTTTACAAAAAAAATTAGGGGATTTTCCAACTTTTAGCCTCCTCTTAGGTGGTTAAATTTATCCATTTTGATGTTATATTTTTAGCTTTCAATTCAAGATGAATTACTTGGATCACTCTATAGTTTTACTATCATAAAGTTAGAAATCTTTTGTTTCAGACTTCTTTTCCGGGTAACCTGCATCTGATCTTGGTGCTCCGCCCCAGTAGCTTGTTAAGCCCCGCCCCCAGCCCGTCTTCCAGCACTGACCTGGGCTTTCGCTTCAGCCAGGATGACTTCCTGTTAAAGATGCCGGTGAGCATGAATTAAGAGTGAAGAGCATCTCTGGAGCTTCACGCAGGATCTCAGGTGTTGCTGTGTTTGACAGGTGGTGATGCTGCGCTCAGTCGGAGACTTGCTGCGCTACATCGATGAAAACCACCTGGCGTCAGACTTCACAGCTAAAGTGGAATACTGCCAGAGCGACTGGCTCATCCTTCGCTCGGTATGGACGGATGACGAACACAAGCTCTACTGAATGTGACACGTCCCTTAAAAATGTGTGTGTATCTGCAGTCTATTGAGACCTTTGCTGTGACGGTGAAGGAGATCGCACAGCTGCTGCAGAGCTTCGGATCCGAGATTTCTGACACCGAACTTCCAGATGAAGCTAACGCCATCGAGTTCCTCCTCCATTCCCACACTCACAGATACAAACAGATGAAGGTAATTTGCTTTCCATCTTTGTGTTTCTTCATCATTTGGATTAATTGACCTTTCTGTATGTCAGGATGACATCCGGGGCGTGCTGAAAGAAGGCCGCCTTCTGTTTTCCAACCTGGAGACCGTTAAAGCAGCTAAAAAAGAAATAGAGGAGGAGAAGGAAATACAGTCAGACATGGAGACTGTGAGGAGGTGAAGTTCTTTTGTAACTCTCCCTGTAAAGATCAATTGGACATGCGTTTTAGAAAGTCTTGTGTGTTTTAGGCTCCTGGCTCAGCTCAGAGACATGGAGGAAGCATTTGACGGCTTCTTTGAAAAGCACCACCTGAAGCTGCAGCAGTACCTCCAGCTGCTTCACTATGAAATCAGCTTCCAGCAGGTGTGAACTTCACTGCATCCTTCACCACAAAGATGCTGTGGTTGCTGTTTAACACTGGAATGCTGTGTGTTTACAGATGGAGGAGGTGCTGGAGCGACTCTCTGCCCAGGAGAAGGAGATCGCTTCTGTGGGGACCACAGTGGTTCAGACAGAGCAGCTTCTGAAAGATCTGGAGATGCTGGACAAGCATGCTCAGGTTATCCCTGCACACATGGAATCTTTCAAGAAGATGATTAGCTTAAAAGTATCAACAAAATAGTTTTTTTTCTTCTGTTTTAACCTCTTAGAACCTGGCCTTCACACACGTGGACTTCACTTTTTAGGTTATATTACCAAAGTAGTTAATTCCGCTAAACAGGATTCCTGTGGGTTAGCTCAAATATTAGCTTGAGGCTAAATATGGTAAAATAAATAAAAAACGGTCGTGTCATCATAATTTTTTGACAAATTTTGCCTGAACAACTAATCATCCAATATGCTCATGTTCAGTGAGCAACAATGATCACTGCTATACAAACTAGGGATGTCCCCATCAGGTTTTTTGGGACCCCCAATACGATACTTTGGCAGCACATTTTAAAAAATTAACAAATTTGATAAAAAAAAATTCAGGTAGTCCCCTATTTTTGTTTTATTAACATTATTTTACCATTTAACACTTAAATAGAGCACTTCTGTGAAGTAACTTCAACAAGTAAAATAAAAAAAACTATCAACTAGAAAAAATAACTTCATGTCAATTCATGTCTTTATTTAAAATTCTTAAAAATTAATGATAAAGAGATATCATTAGAACCGTTTTTTCCCCCCAGTTATTAATTTTTTTTACTTTTATTTCTCTGTTTAATTAACTTTTATTTCTTCTCTATTAACATTAAAAATGAAGAAAAAAACAAACTTTTTTCTGTTGAAATGCTTTTTTAGGTTAGTGACACGTGTTTGTTAGTTTAAAGCGTTTTTAAAAGAGTTATTGATCCTGGAAGTCTGAATCTGTGATCATCTTGCTAGCTCGACTGAACTGTTTGTGTTAGCCTCCTGCTTGAACTGCTGCTGTATTCTGCTGCGCTTTACAACAATAACGTGATGATCGTTTAGTATTTATCTGGAATAATAAGCCTGAAATATAAAGCGCGGATCATTATTAGAATTAATTAAATATCCGATACTGATTGGGAGACAGCATCGGATATCAGTCGAGTCATAAACCGATTTTCGATCACTTTGTGGGATCAGGATATCTCTAATACAAACCGTGTAATTTTTTATTTAGTATCTTTTCATTCAGATTTCTTTTCTAAAAACTGTTTTGAATGGCTATGAATCCAACATAACTGGAGATTTGTGACGGAAGGGGATAAAACAAAAATAATATATTAATTTTTCTAAATCAATTTTGAATCTTTAAATTTAACTAATTAAATATATGAATTTACTTGAGACCCACTGGGGTTTTAAATCACATTTTTTATTGGCAAAAACTTAAATTTTCTCTTATTCTCCTTCAGTCTTCACATCAATAACATTTTAAATTATTCTTTTTACAGTTTAAATTTTGACGCCCAGCTTTCCAGTTTAACTAGGTTAAGTTCTGGACTTTGACTCAGCCACTAATCCTTTCAATTTCTAGCCAGTCTGGTGCTGGTTCGGGGATCTGCTTTGGGTCATTTCTGTGCTACATGACCCAATTTTGACAAATCTCTAGCTGTGAAGTGGGTGGCCCCCACACTCGGTCCCAGCAGAGCGATCGCAGCCTCTGGGATTTAGGTGAGGGGAAGCTTAAAAGGAGCGACTAACTTTTATTCATTATTGTGCGCACAAACACACAACCAAGCTTTATCCTTCCTTCTTGAAAGAATTCAAATGAAGTTCTCAGATAAAGTGATTCGTGTGTTACTGTTAGGAGGAGATGGCTCGGGCCCAGGTGGTTATACTTCACGGCCACCAGTTGGCAGCCAACCACCACTACGCCCTGGCGCTCATCGTCCAGCGCTGCAATGAGCTGCGACACCTCTGTGATGTCATCACCGCAGCCGTCCGGACCAAGCGGGCTTCGCTCACCCGAACACGGGACCTGCTGCTGCGTCTGGAGGAGGTAAAGAGACCAAAGGAATGCAATTTTTTTAATTGCTGAAGGAATATGCTGAAAATGTAACAGCTATGTGCAAAATGCTAAATTTACTAAAAGACTGGAAATTTCATTAAAGAACTATTAACGAGCGCTGAAGTTGACCTCAATTTGTGAATAATTTGTTGTAAAATTGCTTAAAAATGCCAATTCTTGAGTCCCTCCAATTATTTGGTACACCCTAGTATTGCATATGGCAGCTGATTTGTGCCGGCAGGACCTTAGCTTAGCCAAAATCTGTGCTGTTTCCATACTATAGCAAGAGGAAATTCTTGTTTTTGGAAAACTCGTGTTGTAAGAAATTAGTCTTTACTTATCTCGTTAAATGTCAAAATCGTCTGCTTGCTTCCTGCCTCCTCATGTAAAATGATCTAGCTCTGCCACTGGTCACAACATTGTCAATGTTGACATGTAAATGTGTATTTCACATTATTATTTGCTTCATAATCTGCATGCAGGCCCTTCGTTGGTGCGACGAGGGCGCCTATTTGCTGGCGAGTCAAATGGTGGACAGGTTCCAAACCAAAGAAGGAGCTCAGGAGGCACTGCAGTACCTAAGCTGTCACCAGGAGAGGGCGCCATCTGCTGTGAAAAACTGCCAGGACTCCCTGAGTTTTGATTTTGAGGCTGTCCTCACCCCACAGCTGGAGGTGTGTGACTGCCACTGCAGCTGCTGCTCTGCTGCTCGAACAGTTTCTGTTCATTCGTGCTTTTGTTTACAGTCCCAGATCACCATGGTTACAGAGAAGCTAAACTCAGTCCAGGCTATGATCAGAAACAGAGAGCAGTGTTTGAGAAAACTGGCAGATGTGCAGGTTCGACCCATCCAGCTGGTGGCTCCACGGCCAGAACCGGACCAGACTGTACTACGTTGTAAATCTCCCCTCTTTTCCCCTAAACACGGTAATCCCTGCATCCTTCCTGCTCTGGGAAGTTACATTTTTCTCTTCACTCCTAATAAAAACATGATTTTTTTCTCGCTTATTGAATTTTTTTTTCTTCCTTTAGGGGTTGATTTCAGCGTCCTCAACTCAAAGTTTTCCTTTGACCTGCTTCCTGGTAAAAGAGCCACAAAGAAAAACAACAGCCAACGCAAGGTTCAAGTGTCAATATATACTTTAAAAATCTTTATAAGCAACTTTTTATGTAATTGCTCCATATGTGTTGCAGATTGAGGTGATGCACGACTACCAAGGCAACCGCAGCAGTCTTTATGGTCCCATCCCCGAGACGGATTCAGAAACAGAGGACAATCCGGAGCAGGTCACGCGGTAAGGAGTCTTTAACATCCAGGTTGGATTCTGGATCTAAAATCTCACTGGAAATGAAAATTGGGTGATCATTTTTGTATTGTCTCATGTTCCAGTCACATTATGAAAGAACTGATATCCACAGAGAGGATCTATGTTGATGAGCTGCTCTCTGTCCTTCTGGTGGGTGAGCTTTGGTTTGATCCGATAAATCTAATATTTTGGATTCCTAAATTCTTGTATTTTCATCTCATCAGGGCTACAGGGCAGAAATGGAGGACCCCTCCATGTCCAATCTCCTGCCTTCAGCTCTACGCAGCCAGAAAGACGTTCTGTTCGGCAACATGCCAGAGATTTACCAGTTCCACAGCAGGCGAGCCACACATGCACACACGCTTTGGCGTCTGAGTCGCTTCCTGTCTTTTCCCTGAAATCCAATCTCATTTTATTTACCTCGTGCTGTCGCAATTTAGGATCTTTCTTCAAGATCTGCAGGATTGCCTGGAGACACCAGAGAGAGTGGGCTCATGTTTCCTGCAGCGGGTGAGTGATTGATGAAGACTTCAGAGTTCCACATACTTAAATAAGTTTTGCATCTGCAAGCAAAATGTATATATATAAAATAATTTTGTGTTTTTGCAATGCTTTTGTCCTTGAATAAACAAAGTGGCTCCAAAAATATTTGGAGATGAGTGAACAAAATTAAGAGCTGTAAAAGTGTTCTGAACAATTAAAAAAAAGTTTATATTTTGTTTTCAAATGCAGCATGAACATGATTTTACAGCTGCAAAACACTCAATCAATCTCCACATTTAAGGAATATCCCTAAATGTGTTTATTTGTGTGTTGAGCAGAAAGACAATTTCCAAGTGTATGAACGCTACTGCCAAAACAAACCTCGCTCTGAGCTGCTGTGGAGACAGTGCTCTGATTCGCCCTTTTTTCAGGTAATTCCACATAACCAACATAATGACATCCACAATTTAAATCTTCAGCATATTTCACATGGTTTAGCAGCTGATTTTGGACTCAGGGATCTATTCTGCAGTCGTTTTGTGTTTGTTTGTCCTGCAGGAATGCCAGAAGAAGCTGGACCAGAAGCTGGGTCTTGATTCTTACCTTCTCAAACCGATCCAACGCCTCACCAAATACCAGCTGCTTCTCAAGGTTTCAGTCCTGCACCACACAGAAGAGTTAACTCCCATCATTTTGTGACATAAAACACGACTTTAAGGGACTCTGTGCACATTTTCATTAACTTAACACCAGGAGAACAGATTTATTTTATAGAATTAACCTTGGACAGCTCACTACATCAAAGAATTGACAGAAAATTCAAATTTCAGAATTAAATATAGTCAAAAATTATGAAATATAATTTTAAAATGAGATCTAGATGTATCAATTGTGAAATATGAGGTAGTATGTTTTTCCTCACAATAATGTCCATTAAAGATGCAAAAAGTGTTGAGGAATAAAAGCACCTTATTTATTCGCTGTCTCAAATCTGATCTGCATATTTTTAACCTGGTGATACAATGTTCATACATTCAATACAGCAAGTATTCATTTAAGTAAAATTAATAACAATACATTCGTTTTTCTAACCAGAAAGTTTAGAATATTATTATAATTTTCCCGCCAAATGATTTCACGAAAGCAGCCATTTTGAAATGAGCAGAAGGAGTTCTTCTACTGCCCCTAGTGGAAGGACGATGAACTACAGGGCAGAAAATGTATCTGTTTGTACCCAATATATTTTTTTTAAAGAAAGTATTGATTATGCTAACGAAATACGGTTCTCAGAAATCCGTCGATCAAATATGATACGAATTGTATTGTAGGGTTAATCTAATCAGGTGATGCATAAGTCCTACAGAACACACTCTAAACAAGCATAGAGAAAAATGAAATTACAATTGCTGGAGAACTGGACAATTATACTTTAATCAAATTGTGAACAAACTCCTCACCCATCATCTGGAGCATCTGTGTTTCCTCAGGAGCTTCTGAAGCAGTGCACAGAGCAGCGGTACCGCAGCGAGCTGCAGGAGGCTCTGAACTCCATGCTGGAGCTGCTCAAGTCTGTCAATGACTCCATGCACCAGATAGCCATCACCGGATATCAGGTGACGACAAGCGAAAGGATCGAACCCTGCAGGATGGGCGATCACATCACCGGATGAGGGACTTGTGGTCCTTCTCATGTGTAGTGATTGTAGCAATATGACTCCTGCTGATTGTAATTAAAAACTTCTATTTTTTTTGCTGTGGTGTCAGGGGGAGCTCAGCCAGCTGGGCCGTGTGGTGATGCAGGGGAGCTTCACTGTGTGGATCAGCTACAAACGGGCGGCGGTGCGAATGAAGGAGCTGGCCAGGTTCAAACCCATGCAGCGACACCTCTTCCTCTATGAGCACGCCCTCCTCTTCTGCAAGCGCAGGGACGAGGACAACCACGACAGGACACCCTTCTACAGCTTCAAATCCTGCCTCAGAGTAACTACGCACAGTCACTCCACTGGGCTGCATGACACTCAGTTAGAGCAGTATATGATAGGGCTGGGCAATGATGAGCATTTGGGTATCGATCCGATACTGGTCAATATTTCTGATATCGATTGGCTACCAATATGAATGTTTTTCATAAATGTTGTGTGACACGAACCTGAAATTCTCAATTGTTTTTAAAATGTTTTTTGTAAGTTTCCCTTTATTTAATTACCTGACAAACATTACGGCTTGTACTTTTGGTAACCTTAAACTTTTTAGCTTTTGAAATATTGAGCAAAATATGCTCCGTAGGAAATGAATGATCATTTTTTTTTAATTTTTCAAAAACTTTGTGTACTTTGAAACCGTGGTTTACAGTAACTTTTAAACAATTTGGCAAGGAGCCTTTATATTGGCATTATGCTAGCTCATATTTGTAATTTGGCCACTACTGAGGTTTTTTTATGCTAATTTTACTTCATATTTTAGCAACATGCTAACATTTTTTGGCTAATTTCTTATCTGCTAAGGTTGCTAGGCTACTTTTGAGTTTAGCTAATATTTTAGGAACAGGCTAACGTCTTTGGCTAATTTGTTTTCTACTGAGGTTTTTTAGCTTTTTTGAGTTCAGTTAATATTTTAGCTTCAGGCTAACATTTTTGACTAATTTTACTGACAATTTTTAGGCTATTTTGGAGTTGAGCTAGTATTTTAGCAATGTGCTTGCTTTTAATACTTTTGGGGATCATTTAGAGTTTAGCTTTTATTTAAGATACTACTTGTTTTAGCAAAATTAGCATGTATTGAGGATGTTTAAGTAAACTTACTACCACTTTTTCAGACAATAAGACAATAACAACTTTAGTGGTCTTTCATGGTTTTTTAACAGAATTTCGAGTCTTTTAGCACATTTTGCAAATAGCTTTTTGCATTTTCAGCAAATCCCTTCAGGCTTTTTCAGCAACCAGATTCTGCAAAAACCATTCACACCAGCATTATCGCAGGCAATGCAACGTTTTTTAACATGTTCCTGGGGCATTTATTTGATGATGAAGGTTATATATAAGGAAAATTAAGCTTAAAACTGAATTTTTGAATATTTCTTTCTCATTCAAATCCATTCTAAAGCTTCCACCTCCACACAACTAGATCCATGTGCGTCTTTGTTTTCGTCGACTGAGCCATAGATCCAATATTGCTCCCCATTTTTGTTGCACCAGTAATGTTAGGATGGGTGTGAGGGTTTGTTCTATCTAGAAAACATTTTTTTTTATTTTGGCTAAGAACAGCACAGTTAAAAGATCATTAGGAGCGCTTTTAAAATTTATGATAAAAGTGCTGACAATAAAATGTATCTCTGATTTGATCATTTAATAGATATTGATATTTCTTTGTACAGATGAATGCAGTTGGAATCACAGAAACCGTGAAAGGAGATGTGAAGAAATTTGAAATTTGGTACAGCGGCAGAGAGGTGGTGTATGTAGTTCAGGTATTCCGTCTTTCCTATATGATCTTTTTCTTTATTTCCTTTTTTAGAAAAATATTTAGTGTGAAAGGAGTTCATGCATTTGTATTTCTGTCTCTTTAGGCGCCCACTGTTGAGGTCAAAGTTTCTTGGCTCACAGAGATTCGAAAAATTCTCACCAACCAGCAGAAAATGCATCAAGGTTTGTTTCTCTAATATGATTCATTCTTTTAAGTGAATTATTTCTCTCTTTTTTTGTCTTTTAATTTATGGAAAAAAGTTAAAAAATAAGAGTTAATTTACTAATTTCTTCTCATTTTATTTGAAAGTATCTTCTCTATTTCTTTAGTTTATGTTTGCCTTGAATATTTATGTGTATTTCCATAATTTATGTCTGTTCTCCTCTTTTTTCCAGATGAGTCTCCCTGTCTTTCTCTTTCAGACAATCCTCTCTCTGACAGGTGCGTCTATCTGCATGACCTCTGTTTAATATACAAGAAAACAAGCAGAAGACATGCACTCAAAACCCATTTTTTTTACATAATTGATCAATAAATACATGTATACTTCAGAATTAACTTACATTTTGTCCCGTTTAGTGTCACCTATTAATGCAAAGAGTCTTGGTTGGTCTTTCTATACATAAATTGACCTTTAACCCTAAAGCGCTGATTTTTACCCAAGCAAAAGTATTTACATGATTTTCAATATTTTGTATTTTCCTCATGGGTCCCTAAGTAAAGTCTCACTTGTCCCAGGAATGGGTGAACCAAAGCAAGTTTCC
>NC_050525.1:19752782-19782887 GCF_002922805.2 Oryzias melastigma | reverse complement strand
TTGTATTTTCCTCATGGGTCCCTGAGTAAAGTCTCACATGTCCCAGGAATGGGTGGACCAAAGGCTAAGTTTCCAGTATCATTAATTTTTTAGGAATTTTTTGTTCTCAAATTACAAATTTTTCAGTAATTTTCAAGCATGTTTTTAGGATCTTCCTATGTTTTTATTTTCAATTTTGTTACAAATACCACAGTTGAAAATTAAAGAAAATTACTCTAATTTATCATTTGTAGTAATATTTTGATTTATTTTTATGACAAATACTTTCTATCTGGTATATTATCCATCCATCCATCTTCTTGACCGCTTCATCCCTTTCGGGGTCGCGGGGGTGCCGGAGCCTATCCCGGCTACTGATGGGCGAAAGGCGGGGTACACCCTGGACAGGTCGCCAGTCTGTCGCAGGGCCTCAATCACACACATCCACTCTCACATTCACACCTAGGGGCAATTTAGAGTCACCAATTAACCTATGAAGCATGTTTTCGGACGGTGGGAGGAAGCTGGAGTCCCCGGTGAAAACCCACGCATGCACGGGGAGAACATGCAAACTCCACACAGAAAGGTCCCAGCCGGGATTCGAACCGGGGCCTTCTCGCTGAGAGGCGAGAGCGCTAACCACTAGCGCCACCGTGCAGCCCTCTGGTATATTATATTGGGTAAAAATGACTAAGCAGAAGTGACGGTGTAACTTTTTATAGGGAATGTGTTCTAGGTTAAACTGCTTATGATTTAATGACAATTTGGATATGAAAAATATGTTTAATCAAGTAAAATGTACTTTTAAAGCAGTTTTTTGTATATATTTTTAAATATTTTTTTATATATGCATTTTTTTATTGTTATTAATCAAACGTTTGCCTTTTTTGTTAAAATCACCATTATGTGAAATAATGCATTTTTTACAACTAAAATGTAATTTTTAAATTAATAATTTGGCAGATAACTGTAAAAAAAATCGAAAAAAATTGTGAATTGAAATCAGTTGATTCAGTATTTAAGCAGGGAAACCCAAAAACCTGTCAGTGCTATTAAATAAATGCTTTTAAAAGCTTGTCAACTGCAACTTTTCATTGTGTTTTTGTGGAGTTACAGTGAATAAAATATGATTTTTTTGTTGCATGCTTGCATGTTATGAGTTTGATGATTGTTTGACTTTTATTGTTGTCAGTTAATAACACAATGGTTCATTTTTAATGAGAAAGCTTGTTACATTTTTTTCTTTTTAATTTCCATCAGTTTTAAATAGAAAAATAACATTGAAATATAGAACCACAGACTATCAAAATTAATTGTTTGCAAGTAATCCTTTTTTGTCTTAGTCAATATTTCAATTTTTATGATTTATGATAATTTAGCTGATTCTCTTTCAGGATGTTAGATATAGTGGAATGCACCTTTAGTGAACTGAATGTGGATGAGGTACCAGCTGGTTTGTGACACAGTGAATGCTGTTGTTCGTTCTGTTTGTTGTGCTCGTATCTTTTTGTTTCCGTGGTGATGCTGTTCAGTGCATCAGAGGTGTGTGTTTCATGGGACGGCCCGTCGGTGGGAGGCTGCTCAGCGTGTCTCCCTGTTCCTCACAGCTCCTCTACCACAAGTCACTCTCACAGGTTTAGAGAGGAGGAGTCGACGTTCTCAAGCCCCACCCATTCCGAGCCCGTGGTCCGTTCACCGCGACGTAGTGAGTCACAGATTTAATGATGTATTTTGATCTGACATTTTCTGTTGCGTGAAGATTCCTACGATTGTAGTTAAAATGTCCAGTTTTTACAGGTTTTCCTTTAGAAAGAATCCAGGCTTTAGTGGGTTGATTTTGTTGACCTGCAGAACTGTCTGTCATCTGCAGGCTGGCCTGTCACCGCTCACTCAGTGGCGATCTGTGAGGGCCTGGAGGACTGGGGCTCTACAGACCTCTCTGCCCTATCAGACTCAGAGGAAGAGGATCAGCCTGCCCCACTAGTAAGACCACGTTAATCAAACGGGTTAAGACGTGCGGAAAAACTTAATTTTGTCATGTAAAGACATATTATGAACACAAAGAGAAGTGGGTGTAAAAAATGTGATCAGAGCACGACAACGCTTAAGTCTGTTTTTTTTTTTCTCCTGTTGCATGATGGGATCAATTTTTGACAGTTCTTCCATTGGGCTTTGAGCACTTTTGACAGAACTGACAGTTTGGTGGGGAAACAAGACATGTTTACTTGATAAATCCTTTCAACGACTGTCCTTCTCTATTCTTATCGCATTTCAAAGACTCGGCTAATTAACGGAACTTGAGGTTTTTATAAAA
This sequence comes from Oryzias melastigma, assembly GCF_002922805.2. Taxonomy (NCBI): domain Eukaryota; kingdom Metazoa; phylum Chordata; class Actinopteri; order Beloniformes; family Adrianichthyidae; genus Oryzias; species Oryzias melastigma. Next base: position 19,780,594 of record NC_050525.1, on the reverse strand, counting down.
ATATGAAAATCTCCTTTCTTTTAATGAACTAAAGCCTCAAAATATTTTCTAAAAGTTGATTTTCTTTCATTTTGAGTAGCTAAACGGACAGAATTTTCCAGATTTAATATTTGTTGTGTAACCCTTAAAGCCGGGATAAGCAGGGGTATCTTAATCTACAATTTCTACATTCAGGGTTTCTAATACTTTAGGTCTGATTTCTAGGTTTGTAGGAGATTGGCTGGAAAAAAAACCCTCCAACTTGAATAAGAACACTAACTCGCATTCAGCAAAAACAGCTCAAGGAAAAGAAAAAGGGAACCTGAGGAGGAGGAGTCAAGTAAAAAGAGGTGTGACACACATCATGAAGAGAGCAGTCAGCATGTCTGCTCTGAAGCCGTCCTTGTTGAGTCGACCGTTTCAGAAAACGATAAAGCTTCTCTCAAAATGCCTCCTGAAACGTCAGCGGCCTCTCTGCCTTTGGAGGGGGATCCCAGCTGGAGATCGGGCGCGTTCCCGCCTTTGCCGTCCTCTCAGTGTTTTATCCGCACTATGGGGCTCCTTTATGGAGGCCAAGGCATGCAAGGCTTCTGTCTGAACAGGAAGAAGCAGACTGCCGCTGGACTCAGGCGGTTACAAGGGCAGGATTTAGTGAGGCTGGTCTTCTTTCAGGCTCTGCCGTATTTAGACGAACAGACGAGGGATCCAAAGAAGCTCCGGCTGCGTTTTTTCAGAATGGTGCCAGTTTTTGGTCAGCTGCTGCAGAGACACAGGAAGTGTCCCTACACCAGAGTCTTGCAGAGGATGTGTCCGCTGGTTGAGGAGAGCCGTGCCGCCCGGGGGCAGCCGAGCTTGCTCATCCGTCCGCACTGCGACCCGCACCGGGTCTACCTGTTCGTCAGGGCATGCCTCATCACCGTCGTCCCCGAGGAGCTGTGGGTCTCCGACCACAACCGGCTCCAATTCTTCACCAAAGTCAGATGCTTCCTGAAGAACGGCAAGTTTGAGAGAGTCTCAGTGGCGGAGCTGATGTGGAAGATGAAGGTGATGGACTGTGATTGGCTGAAGCTCCGCAGGACAGGCCGCTTCCTGCCCAGTGAGCTGACCTACCGGATGCAGATCCTAAGTCTGTTTCTGACCTAGCTTCTGGATGGCTTTGTTGTGGGCCTGGTCCGGGCCTGCTTCTACGCCACTGATAGCGTAGGGCAGAAGAGCACCATCAGGTTGTACAGGCAGGAGGTCTGGAACGAACTCCAGGATTTGGCTTTCAGAGGTCACGTCGCTAAAGGCCAGATGGAGGAGCTGACTCCAGATCAGGTGGCATCCCTCCCCAAAGACACCATCATCTCCCAACTTCGCTTCATTCCCAAGACAGACGGGATGAGACCCATCACTCGGGTCATCAGGGCAGACTTAAATACCAGGCTTCACCACTGGTGCATCCGGGACCTGATGGACCTGCTGCAGGCCTGTGTGCGCTCCATGCCGTCCCTCCTGGGCTCCACTGTGTGGGGCCTGACTGACATCCACAAAGTGCTGTCCTCTCTGGCTCCAGCCCAGAAGGCCAAACCACAGCAGCTCTACTTTGTAAAGGTGGATGTGAGCGGAGCCTACGAGAGCCTGCCGCATGACAAACTCAAGCAGGTGATGAGTGAGGCTTTGTCCCCCATCCAAGAACAAGTCTTTGCCATCCGCCACTACGCTAAGATCTGGAGGGATTCCCAGGAAGACGTGAAGAAAGCCTTCGCCAAACAGGTGGATTTCTCTGAGGGTGACCTGGGATCCAGCACCATGGAGAACTTCACGATGGCCCTCCAGCAGAGCAGCAATGTCCATCACTCTGTCCTGGTGGAGCAGGCGTCCACCTCAAACCTTCAAGGCAAAGACGCCGTGCAGGTCTTCATGCAGATGCTCTCCGGCACCGTCGTCCAGTATGAAAACAAGACGTACCGTCTGTAGTGAGGGCATTTGGGTAGGAACTGATGTGGTGGTGAACAGCAAGAAAGGGGGGAAGCTTTTAGAGGATGGACTTGTATGCAGCCGGAGGACATGAGCTATTGTTGTGAGTTAATAAAGCTACAGTTGGAAAGCTAGAGAGACTCCATAATCCTTGGTCACGGCACACATAATACCACATGGTGTCAAAAGTGAAGAAGCCCGTCTCAGGGGAGATCAGAAGACGACGTCTGCAAAAATCAGCAGTTTTGTAGCGCTAGCCGGGTGAAGCTAACCAAGGCTATCAAGCTAACGGCGCGAACTACGTGAGTCCGGAGAACGGAAAAAGAAGATGGATTCCCTGTTTTCGATCAACCCACCTGAAAATTTTAACTTTGGTGACCACTCCTTATGGCCCAATTGGATCCGCCGTTTCGAAAGGTTTCATGTTGCAGCAGGACTGGATGCCAAGGACGAAAGGTACCAAGTTAACTCCTTAGTGTACGCAATGGGCAATAAAGCAGATGATATTCTGAGCACGCTCGGGTTGAGTGACGATGAACAAAAAAAAATACAAGAGTGTCAAAGAAGCCTTTGATAAACACTTTATTGGAAAGCAAAATGTCATTTATGAGAGAGCACATTTTAACAAAAGAAGCCAAGAACCAGGGGAGTCAGCTGAGTCCTTCATAGCTGCAGTCTACAAGTTAGCAGAAAACTGCCAGTACAGGCCACTGCAGCATGAAATGATAAGAGATAGGCTGGTGGTGGGAACACATTACCAAAGTCTGTCAGAAAAGCTGCAGATGGATAGTGGATTAATACTGGAAAAGGCAGTGCAACAAATAAGACAGCATGAAGAGATAAAGAAACAACAACCTGTTGTTAGAGAAACAAATAGCAAGGACGCGAAGGAATCAAATGTGGATGCATTAAAGTTTAAGAAAAAGACATTTAAAGAATATCAGGCACGAAAAACGTTCAACACAAACAATCAGAGTGAAAATCAAAGAGGATACAAGAACTGCGGGCGCTGTGGCAAGTCACCTGCACACTCCAAAATCACCTGTGGAGCACGTGACGCCATGTGCAGGAAATGTCAGAAAAAGGGACATTTTGCAGCAGTGTGCAGACCGAGCAGAATCGGAGCAGTAGTTGAAAATGATGACAACACTGTTTCTGGGAGCAGTTTCGGCTGGAACACATCCCAGTAATTGGAAAAAAAACAGTTGAAGTGAATGGCAAAAATGTAATTTTCAAACTGGATACAGGAGCAGATGTGACTGTGATACCAGCTGCCAACTACTCAAAAGATCTACACGGCCAGCTCGCCAAAGCAGAAAAAAGCCTGTGTGGTCCTGGTGGAGAAGCCCTGAAAGTAAATGAGTGATGAAATACAAAGACAGAACAACAACACAGCCAGTGTATGTCATACAGATACTGTCCACCCCTCTGCTGGGCCCTCCAGCCATCTCAGCATTAGGTCTGCTGCACCTCGTAGACAGCGTTAAAGAACTTGAGGATGACATGAAAAAAATGTACCCCAAAGTGTTCACAGGACTGGGATTCTTGAAAGGGGAGTACAAGATAAAACTCAAAGAAAGTGCCAAACCCTATGCATTGTCACTGCCTCGACGAGTTCCACTGCCATTATATGACAAAGTAAAAGCAGAGTTGGAGAGAATGGAGAAAATGGGAGTGATCGAAGCCATTGAGGAACCAACAGAGTGGTGCGCTGAGATGGTAGTCGCCCCAAGCCCAATGAAAAGGTCAGGATCTGTTCAGACATGACTCACCTAAACGAATATGTTTGCAGAGAACGCCACATACTGCCAGCTGTGGATGAGACGTTGGTCAAGTTCGCAGGAGCAACAGTCTTCACAAAACTGGATGCTACAGCGGGGTTTTGGCAAGTACCTCTACACCCTCAGTCTGTCCCTTTAACCACATTCATCACCCCGTTTGGACGGTACTGTTACAAGAGATTGCCGTTCAGAATATCATCCGCACCTGAACACTTTCAAGAGACTGACCCAAATGCTGTCAGGTCTGGACGGAACTGCGTGTCACGCAGATGACATACTAGTGTTCAGGTCCACTCGGGAACAGCATGATCAAAGACTGCACCGAGTGTTGGAGCGTTTTCAGCAGGAAGGGTTGACTCTCAACAATGATAAGTGCCAGTTTGCAGTGGAAAAAGTCATGTTTCTTGGTCACATTGTCTCAGCACAGGGGATTGAAGCAGACCCAAGGAAAATCCGAGTGATCAAGGAGATGCCTACACCAAAAGATGCTGCTGATGTGAAAAGATTTGTGGGAATGGTGAACTATGTTGGAAAGTGCTCCCCACGTGTCGCTGAACTCACACAGCCGTTAAGAGGGCTCCTCAAGGCAGACACCAACTGGGAGTGGGGAACAGCACAACAGCGTGCATTTGATGAGCTACGCAAGGAACTGAGCGCACCAGCAGTTCTCGCCCAGTATTGCCTAAACAGAGAGACCAAAATTGCAGCAGATGCATCCTCTTTTGGATTAGGAGGAGTCTTGTCCCAGAAGCAACCAACGGGTGAATGGCGTTCTGTGGCCTTCATTTTACGCAGCATAACAAATGCAGAGCGCAGATATGCACAAATCGAAAAGGAGGCACTCGCTCTGACCTGGGCCTGTGGCGGTTTCAGTCTTACCTGGTAGGGATGGACTTTTTGATCCAAACTGATCATAAGCCTCTGATTTCCTTACTTGGCAGCAGAGCTCTTGATGACTTACCAGCTCGTATTCTGAGATTTAGGTTGCGACTACTCCGTATCACATACAGAATCGAACACGTTCCAGGAAAGAATTTAATTACTGCAGATACATTGTCCAGGGCACCCATCCAAGCTCCGCCCACAATCCAGGATAAGCAGTTGGAAGAAGATGTTTGTGTCTCTGTTAACCAGATTTTGCAACAGTTACCAGCATCTGAAAGCAAACTAGCACAAATCAGAAAGGCGCAGGAAATGGACATTACATGCCAAAAACTGAAAAACTTAGTACAAACAGGATGGCCTACCAGCAGGAAAGCACTTCCACCTGAGCTTCAAGTGTACTGGCAGTACCATCAAGACCTGCTCATTGCAGATGGATTATTAATGAAAAGTGAAAGACTTGTCATTCCAGTCAACATGCAGGAGGAAATGCTGAAAATGGTGCATGAAGGTCACCAAGGCATGACAAAATGCATTGCCAGAGCACAACAGTCCATTTGGTGGCCAGGTTTGACCAAACAAATCAAAGCCAAAGTTGAAAACTGCACAGTGTGCGCACGGTAGGTTCACGTTGCACTAGAACCTCTCATGACAACACAACTCCCTAGCAGGCCATGGCAGCGCGTAGCAGCTGATCCCTTCCAGTGGAATCGTGCCATGTACCTGTTAGTTGTGGATTATTTTTCCCGATACATCGAAGTTGCAAACCTTACCTCTACTACTGCAGTCCCAGTGATAAACAAACTAAAGGCCATTTTTGCACGGCAGGGAGTTCCTGAAACCCTTATAACAGATAACGGACCTCAGTTTTCAGCAGCTGAATTTGCAGCATTTGCAAAAGACTATGATTTCAGCATCGTGACCACGAATCCCCACTACCCTCAAAGCAACGGGGAAGCGGAGAGGGCTGTGAAGACTATCAAGGCTCTTCTGAAGAAGGGGGAAGATCCGCACAAGGCTCTCATGGCATACAGAGCCACACCATTGGCGCATGGCTCCTCACCTGCACAGCTGCTGATGGGTCGTAACATCAGGACACCATTGCCCGTCAGTGAAGAGAAACTCAAACCAAAGTGGCCGAATCTTCTACTTTTCTGGAGCAAGGACCAGGACCAGAAACAAGCTTCCTGGTTCAACAAAAGACACTAAGCTCAAACAAAACAAGAGCTCAGACCGGGGCAACAGGTCTGGGTGAAGAACACCAACAGCCCGGGAACAGTTAGCAGTTCAGCCAACACCCCACGTTCCTATGTCATCGACATGCCATCTGGACGCTTCAGGAGAAACAGATCTCACATCAGAGTGATTCCTGAGGGCCCAACGGTTACACGATCGGGGCGGGTTGTTCGCACCCTGCAGAGACTGGACTTAAAAAAACTGTTCAGCTTAGGAAACTGTGGTTCACAGGGCACAATAATCCCTGCACAGTTTTGGGGACACAGGTTGTCACCCTTAGATATGTTCATTTCTAAAAAAAAAGGATGTAAAAAAAGGAAAAAGAGATTGTGAAGTATTATTAAAATAAAGTAATATAATGTTTAGCGAAGAAAGATTGTGCAGCATTGTTGAAAACTACTGTAATGTTTATTGAAGAAATTATTTACAATTAATGAATGCAAGCTTCAGTAGTTTACGGTTAAACTGTTCTGAGATAAATAAGAAGAAACAAACTCTAAGCTAAAAGGAGGGAGATGTAGTGAGGGCATTTGGGTAGGAGCTGATGTGGTGGTGAACAGCGAGAAAGGGTGGAAGCTTTTAGAGGATGGACTTGTATGCAGACGGAGGGCATGAGCTATTGTTGTGAGTTAATAAAGCTACAGTTGGAAAGCTACGAGAGATTTCATAATCCTTGGTCACGGCACACATAATACCACACCGTCAGTGCGGAGGGATTCCTCAGGGCTCGGTGGTGTCCAGTCTGCTATGCTGTCTGTGCTACGGTCACATGGAGAGGGTCCTCTTCAGAGACCTTACCAAAAACAGCAGGTGTTTGATGGGGCTGGTTGATGACTTCCTCCTCATCACCCCAGACCTCAACCAAGCACACACCTTTCTCAGGGTCTTGCTGGCTGGAGTTTGCCAACCCGCAAAAGGTAGTGGTCAACTTTCAGGCGTCTGAGTTCGGCGACGCTTTCACTGATGTTCGTGTGCTGCCTTCTCACTGCCTCTTCCCATGGTGTGGCCTTCTGCTGGACACCCAGTCATTGGATGTCTATAAAGACTATTCCAGCTACGCAGGCCTCTCTCTGCGCTACAGCCTCACGCTAGGCTCCACCCACTTAGCAGGACAGCAGATGAGGAGGAAGCTGATGTCCATCCTCAGACTGAAATGCCATCCTTTGTTTTTGGACTTGAAGACGAATTCTCAGGAGTCAGTTTACAAGAACATCTACAAGCTGGTGCTGCTGCACTCCTGCAGGTTCCATGTCTGCGCTCAGAGTTTACCCTTCAGTCAGACGGTCGCTAACAACCCTAGTTACTTCCTGCAGATGATCTGGGACATGGTGCGTTATGCCGACACTCTCATCAGGCGTTGCAACAGAGGGTTGGTTCTAGGGGACAAAGCTCAGACGGGCAGCATTCAGTACGAGGCCGTGAAGCTTCTCTTCTGTCTGTGCTTCCTGCTGGTTCTGTCCAAACACCGACCCGTCTACAGAGACCTGCTGCCACACCTGGACAAATGCAAGTGTAACGAAGTTAAAAATGCTCTGGCAACAATTTTATTTCAGTTTTCCGTTTATTTTCTTTATTGTGTGAAATGTATCGTTTTTGGTATTTTATTTTGAAAAACCGGATGTGCTCCTGCTAGTGTTGAGCTAGGTGGCCACACCCCCGCCCTCGCAGACCAGAGAGAGCTGCGGAGGGTAAGCCACGTTTTCCCGAACATCTTGCAATCTTCTCATATTGTGTGGGTTATTTAGCATACTGTTTCGGTCTGTTATTCAAATAGCTGTTACAAAAATTATGAATATATAATTTTTGCCTAGTTTTGTGTTCATGTATTTTAAGTTTATTGCATTTTGTACAAGTGGAAAATTTCTTTTGGCTAGCAAACAGGTGCACGTGGCCTATAAAAGACTGTCGACGAAAAGCAGCCATTTTACATTTTTATTTCGATCTTGTAGGGAGCCAGATGTGTCACTGCCGGTGGGAACAAATTGTACATTTTTGTTTTATGCCTGTTACAGGTATGTGTATTTAATTTATACATATAGAGCTTAAAAATTTGATAATTCACCTCTATAATTTTACATGTTTTAATTATTATTTTTTTTGTTCATACACAGTTGAATATGTAGCGGCCCCCTTGTGTTCATAAACGAGATGCGTTGAGCTTCAAACAAGTGCGTACTTTATTGGTCTCTTTGATGTAACCATCCAAAGTAGTTGTGCACCGTGAAAACTAAACAATACAACAAAGACATTTTCAGTTTCACTTATACATATAACAAAGTTTCCTCAATACACAAAAAATGTGTCAGTTAACATTGGGAAACTGCGTCACAAATAAAAGAACTGTCAAACATATTTCATAAATTAAAATAAACAAATTTACATTCACTTCAAGAAATACAAAAACAAAACATTGTATCTGTATTTTACCTCATTCCGCTTACAAAGGGGTGCGATCTACAAAAAAATTAACTGTAGACTCCATCCAAGTGTACGGTCCTTGAGTGTACCAGCAAAGAAAAACAGATACGTGCTCCAATGGAAAAAAATGAAATTGTTGCGCACGTTACAAAAGCATCCACAGGGAGGCGCTGTAGTGCCATTTAAAGAAACAAACTGAGCAATAGTCAAACAACAGTATACATTCAATAAGAAAAAATAATAACAATTGCTGTCATTTATAGAATATATTAATTATTAGAGTTTACTGAATGTAATTTCTGGAAAAAAAAATGTAATTAATAACTGTAATGTTATGATTTTTGGCCTTCGCAGAGCAGAGAGAGCTGCAGAGGGGAGCCAGATGTGTTACTGCCGGTGGGAACAAATTGTAAAATTTTGTTTTATGCCCGTTACAGACCAGAGTAAAGCTGTCAAACTACCCAGTGCCGTGAGTTTCTGTATGGACGGAGGTGAAAGTTCACATCCGTTACAGAAGCGCCACCTGGAGAGGCTTCTAGACCTGAGGCTTGCCAGGGTCCAACAGGCCTCTAACCCCGGGGCTCTGCTGGATTTCCTGCAGATGTAACTCCACAGGGGTTCAGGTTGGCTGCAGTGGATGACCTTTTGACTCTAGAGCGAATCAGTCTGACCACAACCACAGGAACGATGCAGAGGAGGATGATGATGGCGAACACCCAGTCCGGATAGTTCTTCACCTCAGTGTGAGGGAACAGTTCCTAAAGACAAGAAAGAGGATGTTAGGAACCAATCAAAATCAGAATTTGAGAACATGTTTGCTGATGGATATCAGATGTGTTAGTACAACTTCTCTGTTTAAGTGTAAACACTGCCACCTGAAACTGGTGTGGGACATAACATTCAGTCCATGAGGTTACAGGGAAACACAAAGAGGTCACAGACATCCGGACAGATTTCAAGCTTCTCGTTATTCCAATTTTAGAAGCCACGTTCCTCATGTAGTTCAAGAATGTTATATTATGTGTTAAGTATTTTTCTGTGAGGAACTGGGACGATTTATGGTTTGTTTTTATGAAATGTATGTTGTTGGTGTGAAATGTTGCATTATTTAAATGATGGATACAACAATAAATTTGCTTTGATTTTATTTTGACATGTTTAGTTTTTATATGTAGATGTTATTAATGGGTTTAAAATTTTTGTGAAATCTTTAAAGTTTATGTGAAACTTGTAAAATGTGTTTTTATGCTTATGGACCCCAGGAAGACTAGCGACCACTCGCTGGAAGCTAATGGGGTTCCAAATAAACAAACAAACCTCATCTAGAAGTTAATAAAAGTTTTGTGAGGTTTCTTCAAAACCAAAATGTAAAACTGACTGTTAATTCTTCAGCTACTGATGTACAGCTTTACGTTGAGATGTTTATGTTCCAACTCTGAAATAAATGTTGAAAGCTTTTTTAAATAAATAAAAAAATAAAATTGTTCTCTGAGATCTCAGGATAAAAAATTTGAAAAAAATAAAAGGGAATCCTCAAAAATCAATTCAATTCCGTTACCGCGCTCCTGCTTAACCTTCCGATTCAAGATGTCCAGATTTCCCGAAATTCAGCCGCGCAGAATCCCGGTTGGTGCACTTTGGATCTTCAAGGAGAGTCCAGCATAGAAAAGAAAAACTGTCTGCACACAAGTGTGCAGAACAATTACTGAATTTGCAAAATAAAAAAATAAATAGCTAAAACAAATGTTTACTTACACGGTTCCAAATAAGTTCTGAGTGTACTTACAAATGAAAAAATATAATTCCTCATATATGTAACTGCAACAAGATAAATTGCACACAAAAAGTAACAAAAGATAATTCACTTCACCCCACGTGCAGGTCTGCTAACTTGTGCAACGTGGCAAGCTAAAAAAAATGTAGCTATGCTAGCTCATGGTACACGGTAATCAATTATTTCCTCCAAAAACAAATCCTGACCTGTTTTTATTTATTATGGCAACATGCACTCATTTGCATAATCTGAATCTACATGTCCGTCTCCCTACAGCACGTGCATACAGTTTAACTGGAAATTAAAACTCCAACTCACCAGGATGTTCAAAGGAAAACAAAACGTTCGTAGGAAAAACCCTCTTGAGTTGTTCAATAAAGTTCTTCTCCCGAATCGTGCTGGTCTACACAGGTTGTCTGCTCGGCTTCTCACAAATAAAATGTGCGACAACTCTTTTCCTTCGTTTCTACCTGCAGGGCTTTGGTGCGTTTAAGGACCATCGGAAAATACAGCTTTTAGCGAACATTCAGCCTTAGAAACAACTATAGTAGTTATTCTGGCTCCAAAGCAACAATGGGTTAGGGCCTAAAATAACCATGGGTTACAGTTGGCTAAAAAATGGGATTCATTTAATTAATGATCACAATTCACCCTTTAACACCTGAGCTCGGGAGTTTATGTTCTTGGTTGAAAAGTTACAGTATGCTAAAGGTTTTGTGTGTTAATTTTTGTGTTGCAATGGTTAAGGGGTTACCAAATCCAAATCATTTTTTTTGGCATAAATGGGGCTTTAAAAGTGCTGTCTGTTTTTGACTAATTAAAATAAACTCTTTTAATTCTTAAAAATATGGTCAAAAACCGCCTGTTTGCTTACCCCTACAGGTTGAAACGAGGTATTACAGTTGAATTTTATGATTGGTCAAACCATTTAAGTCCCACATCATGAGCTCCAGTAATGATAGCAGAGTGGGTGGAGTCAGCCTCCAACGTCCCTGTTTGGTTACCCTTTAAAATCACAGGAAAAAGCAAAGAGCGATCGATTGAACAAGATTGTGTGTTTTGCTTTAGGTGGCTGGAAGGTACAGAGTGATGGTGGAGAGCAGCATGGCCAGCTCTGATGACATCAGCTTCGAATGTGGGGATGTCATCCAACTCCTGCATGAGGACTCGTCGGGAATGTGGTAACACAATCTTTTCATCACAAAATCTGTCTGTTAAAATGTTACAAAAAGGATAATTGTTTTTTTTATGGTGTCTGTAACTTCAGGATGGTGAAGAATATCAGTCGAGGTGAAGAGGGTCGTGTTCTCCCTGAAGATTTGCACAGGATTCTGGGAGAGACGTTTTGAGAGGCAACCTTAAGAAGTCTGATGATGACACTGTGCTTATGATGAGTGCACTTTTTTCTGCTTGTGTCACTTATTTGGCCCGCTCGTTGCTCCAACACCCCATTGCGCCCACAGACCTCCATATTCCATCGACATGCTAACTAAATGTGGGCGTCTGACTCAGCTGGCTCAGGCTGAAGCACAGCAACAACAGCAGTTTCACCTCAGAAGGCTGTAAACACCAGAGAGGAGCTCAGAAGGCTGCACTAAAGCACATGAAAGCCTTTTCAGACAGAAACAGTAAAGAGTGGCTGGTACGTTTAAAGTAGACTTTTCTTTGAAAACTTGTATAATTTCTATTTTCTTAGTAAAAAATGTCACAGAAAATAAACATATCATTTGTGTGCCAAACTTCTAAAGCAGCATAGAGCTACGTTAGCATCAGCGCTCAGCATTGTTGTAATTGAAGCCTCCTTTTAGCTACAGCTGCTAGCTTTGTGGTAAGAGCATGAGTGGGAAAAATCGCCATGGTTACGCCACTTCACAGTGACAAATGTGAGCAGTGGTCGACTTAGTTGCTGCATTTCCATTAAAAAAGAAAACAAAAAGATAAGGTACTACTGGAAGAATGTACTAATAAAAAGAACAATAAGACCTTGTTCCAAGCTTTTTTTTTTTTTTTAAAGTCCCACTCCGATCATCTTTTGATATATTTTAAAAGTGCTTTAAGTTTTATTTTAATTATAATTATGCGTTTTTTAGCCATGGAGGGCAAGAGCAACCCCGCCCCCGTTTTTCTCCCTGTTAATAAGAGCTCATTTAGTGAGTCTGTGGTCCACCCAGCATATTTTCAATGTCACAAATAAACGAATTTCTGCATTTTTTTCATCTGTTCCTGTTTCAAAATGATTTAAATAAAGAAAAAAAATAGAAATTAAAGGTTGGGCTTCCTCACTGCTTAACTTTTACACAGCATTAATGCCAATAATCTAAATGTTTTGAGGATTTGAAAGCTAAAATCACATTTAAATATTAAAGAAATGTATTTAATAAAAATTGTTTTTACTTGGAAAAAACACATTTTTAGTCCATATTTATTAATAAATTGCTTCTTATTAAGAACAAATGACACAAAATCAGATTAAAAATTGCTTAATTGAACCAGTTAACCCATTAGTCAAATGTCAAATGGACATCAGTGCTCTTAGGAGAGAAATTCTTATTTCTGGTAGTTGAAGGGTTCAAAATAAACGTTCTAAATGTATAATTTCGTGCGTGATTTCATACTGTGATTATTTACAGATGATAAGTGGATGGCAAATATTGTAATTAAAAAAAATAATTTATCTCAACAAATTTTTTCCAGGTTTGCGATTAATTAGTTAAATTTGAAACAATTCCTGGACCTATTTTTTTAATGACAGAGTTCAATACTTAGAAATTTTAACCACTTTTATTGAGTGTTCAGCTTGGAGCCCCAGAGTGTTGGGGGGCCCCAGGCCATCGCCTACCTTTGCCTAATGTTAAGTCCGCCCCTGTCTCCCACCATGTGAAAAATGCCACAAGAACATGTTACAAACAGCAAAACCATTTTTTTAATCGGAGTGGATCTTTAAAAAAGATGGGAAAAAGCGTTACCATTTTTTGTTTTAGCAAAAAAGCATTTCACACCAAATTAATTTATATTTTTGCTTCAGTTCAGCTCCCTAAAGTTCTAAAAACATGTTAAAAAAGACATGAAATAAAATGCAAACCCAATCTACCTAAGCGTATTCACACAGACATGATACAAGTTTTTCCTGCTTACTCTACTTAGCGGATATCAGTGGCGGGCCGTGCATTTCACACCTAGGCCTTCAGTAGTGCTCTATCTGAATCAACCCAACCCTCAATAACTATTTTATGGCAATAAAACTTCTACTGCAGGTACAGCTGCCACACACACACCAAAAGCATAAAAAAATAACCTGATAAAATTGCAATAATATTTAGGTATATAGCAAAATTTTACTCACCAAAAATCCGGATTATTTGTACACAAAATCCATCCTTTCTATCCTCAAGAAGATTTCAATCACTCTGTCGTGCAGATTATCCGTGCGTTTTAGTTCCATCAAGAAGTCCTTTTCTATCGCCATGGAAGCTAATGCTGAAAGTCGAGCCTGCCCTGACGTATTTCTGGCATAAGTTTTAATTCGCTTCAGGGCTGAGAATGTCCGTTCAACAGAAGCAGTGGACACGGGGCTTGCTAGCTTCGGAGTTGCCCGACCCCGCTTAACAATGTCCAGCTTTTCTTGAAAAGTCCGTCTTGAAAACGGCTTTGACAGTAAGTCTGCAACCAAATCCATTTCTTCTCCTCCTTCAGCCATTGTGGATTGACAAACCAGCTATTATATTCGATTTATTTGCCTGTGAGGGTCGCTACGGATTCAGTTTACCGGCTCTTCCTAGTACACTCTCCGATTATCCAATCACAGCGCGTGAAAATCCTGACGTTTCCGTGGGCCAGCTAGCTGGCCTATCACGTGGTCTCCTCCAGATCTGATTGGTTGAAGCAACAGTTTGGTCGACAAGTATTTTATGCTACAGGGCCCGCAGAACTGATTGTGAAGGCCTCCGGGCAGATTTCTTTGACCCTAGCAACAAATGGTGCTGCAATGTGATTGGTTAATGCTTAAATAGGAAAATACACGTCTGGAAGCAGCGCAACCAGGGAGACAGCAATGAAAGGACGAAGACAGAGCATTTGGAATTATAGAATACGTATTCACGGAAATAAATAATAATTAATATCAGTCTGTGATTCAGATATTTTTAGGCCAGCAGAGAAGGCCTTGCAGGCCCTGACGGCCCGCCACTGGCGGATATATCTGTGTGTGTTGTTCCAAATCAGTTACAGTAGTTGCAAATGTTTACATGAAACCATTGGAGCTGAACTGATGCAGAAACAAACACGCCAGAGGGAACACTGAAATGTAACTGCTGCTTCAAAGATGCCCACTCTAAACGGTTCTATATTGTGACACTGAGCTTGTTCATCAACTGTGGAGAGGCTGTCAAAATGAATCGTGAAACACAGTCATCAAAACACTTCACTGCCAAAATAAAAGCCCTGGTGATCTTTGTGGGTAGAAAAATACATATAGAAATAAAACGTTAAACAAAGTAGTTAGAAATTCCTCTTAGAGCCTCAAAAAGTGGCAGGATTTAGAGAAACATATGCAGTATTTATTGTTTCTTTAAAGCACTGAACTGTAATTAAGATGAGATTAATTCAGAGATTAACGTTCAGTTTGACTGTGTTTGCTTCTATGCTGGTTTTATTCTAGTTATATGATAGTAACATCATCAATACTGTAAAAAAGAACCAGATCACAGTTGAAATCTCAACACAGTCTGTGACCTCCAGTATAAGGTTCACTTAAGCTTCATTGTGCTTCCTGTTGTCCCACTCTGTTTGCTGCTTTGCTCATTTGCACTTTTTTGATATTTTGATATTCCTACAGAAAGCTTGTATTATATTGCATAATGTATATGATTATTTTCTGAAATATAAGCACACAAATGATCTGATTCCTCCTGAGTGATGTGTCTTTTATTAAATCTCGGTCTTATGCTGCAGACTTTGATGAATTACCTTACATAACATTAAAAAAAGCGAAAAAATACTAATATTAGAAACTTAAGAAGGGAAGCCATATAGGCGGGAGAGAAGATGACAAGAACCATGGATGTAAATGACAGTAAATGATGTAAATGAGTGTTTGACTGAAACCCAATTAGTTGCTGTGATTAAAAAAATGAAACCTGGTGTGACTGTGAGGAAACAGAAAACCTGAACAGAAAATAAATAATGACTTGGACAAAAAACCAAGATAATAAAACATTAAAAATTAATAATCATTTAATTGATAGGATTCTATGTTTTTTCTACTTTATAAAATCCATTCATTCTCATTTTCAGAATGATTTTCAGGGTCATAACCCAGTTACTGTTGGGCGAAGGCGGGGTAGACCCTGAACAGGCCGCCGGTCCTTGCAGGGTTCTTATAACTTAACAATACAATATAAAACAGAAGCATGGATGAGGGGTTTTAGTTTTATTTCTTGAATATTCCATTAGAAACATGAAAACCTCAATATAAGTACTTCATTTTTATTGGAAGAACAAACTTGAGCTAAAAGTTCAGCAGCATTTGAAGATGTTTTCAGAGGGGTTTTCATCAGTTGGTCATTCTGATTCCAGTTATTTTTACAATCCAGGGGTAATAGTGTGAAACTCTGGTGTAGATGCCGTACTTTCCTTCTTTGGCGCATTCCTCCCCCCAGCTGACGATCCCCGTCAGGAACCATGTTCCTTTGTAGTTGGTGGCGTGTGGCCCTCCACTGTCCCCCTTGCAGGAATCCTTCTGCTGGTCGGCGAAGCCGGCGCAGAACATGAAGCGTGTGATTTGGTCCGAGCTGCTCTCCTTGCACACTGGACGCTCCACGTACGGGATCTCCAGTTTCTGAAGCTTGGTGGCTTCTGGGCCGTAGAACCTCAGTTTTCCCCATCCGCTCACCAGGGAGCTGGTGGCCTCCCTGACGAGGTTCTGTATGAAAAACTTTGGGCCCAAGCAGATGGGCCGCCTCTGGTTGGACAGCTCGACGGGGGTGGCGAGCTTCAGTAAGGCGATGTCGTGGTTGTACTCAGATATCCTGGGGTTATAGGACGGGTGGATGTGCTTCTGTGCCACCACATGGTCCCTCTCAGGGCCTTCGTCCACGTTCACGTCATGTTCACCTGTAGTCCATCACAGAACACATTTAAAAAGGGTTTTCCTTTTTCTTGAAGTGCATATCAATGGTTTTCATACCAGCTCTGACTATGAAATTCAGTTCCACGTGTGTCAGACAGTGGGCAGCAGTGATTACCCAGAATTCACTGAGCAGAGATCCACCGCAGAACGGCTGCGCTCTGTTCTGACTTTGTGGGCGGGTCATCAGTGTCACCTGCAAATACAAAACAAAGAGTGTGTGAAATGTGTGTGCATACTTGTTTACAGTTCTCTTACTTGTATTTTAGTTTAATATAAAATGTATTTTTCTGTGGTACTTTTTAAACTAAATGACTAATATTTTATAGCTTCACTGTGTTATGTTCTGTATGTAATAAAGCTAATGAATCCATTCATGACAAATAAATAAAACAAGATAGTTCGCTCTGGAGTGTTAGGGCTGGAATAAAAGAAAATAAGTATATAAATATTTAAGAACAAAGTCGTAAAATTGTGAGAAACTTTTCACAAGAACTAAATTTGTGACATAAAAAGTTGTCATTTTGCAAAAGTGTTTTTAAATAAAGTTGTCCATCCATTTTCTTCTGCTCATTCAGCTATTGAAAATAAAGTTGTATATTTGCAAAAAAAGTAAAACAAATTCAGCGAGATTATATCTCATTTCTCTGAAGTTTGTGCAATATAAATTTCTCAGGTAATGTTTGATTGTTTTTGTTGAAAAGAAAAGATAAATGGGATTTTATTTTTATTAAAAAAAACTGTCATTTTCCTTGTAAAATTTCAACTATTTTTCACATAATTTTCTTTATTATTTATATATATAAATATATATATTGCTTATATTCTCCTACAGAAATAGCCTGTTTTCCTCACAATTTTAGTACTTTCTTTTTGTAAAATTATGACTTTTTTTCTACTAATCTATAAACTTAATTTTATTAAAAAAATATATATATATTTTTTTTATTTTACAACTTTATTCTTGTAACATTGTAAATTTCTTTCACAAAATTGTACTATTTTACTCTAGTAAAAAAATCTAATTATTTTACTGTATTAGTATGTAAAAACTTGTTTTTTTTCTCATTCTGTTTTACGATATTACTCTAGTAAAAAAATGTTCTCATTATTTTACGATATTTATCTGGTAAAAAAAAATTCTCATACTTTTATGACTTAATTTTAGCAAAATTTCAACATTTTTCCAATTATTTTAGAACTTTTATCTTGTACAATTTTGACATTTTTTTCATCATGTCACAACTTTATTCACGAACAGCTTTAAATTTTTTTTTTACAGTTTTACGAATTTAATCCTTATGATTTAACCTTTTTCACACTTCTGTTGTTTTTTATCCTGTTATGTCTTCCTGCACTTTAGGATGTGCCTCAACTAATTTCTTGCTTTTTTATGTGGGAGGACCAAACCCGTTCACATGAGCTGTCTTAAGCCATTTCAGTGGTTTGGGTTTTTTGTGACATAAATATTGGTGTAGAAATTATTTTAGAGATTTTTACTTGAAGTTTTCAGCCTGGGGTCCTAATCGCTCATCTTTACCTATGATGAGTCTGACAAGTGGAGCTCATTTAATTCTATAAAAGTGATTTTAGGTGAAAACAATTCAGGGATATGTTCAGAATTATTTTTATTTATTTTTGCTTAGTTATTTGTACATAGCTTGATGCTAAACCTAAACATAACTATTTACTTTATAGTAACATTGATATATTCCTACCTCAGCACAGTAGCTTATATTTTTGCCAAAACAATACAGACTAATTTCTAAAAATATATATATTTCCTCTAATTTCAGTGTAAAATCACATGGATTCTGATCTGTCTGAGCTGGCGACCCTTATATCTTTAATGGTTTATGTATTTTTAAAATAATTTTTCATGTCTTTTGTGGTTTAAATGTGAAAATTGTACTTATTGAGGAAACCGCTGAATGTTTAAATAAAGTTTTTCTTCTGGCACCAGCATCACGAGAGTAAAAGAAACAATCGTTCATACCTGCCATGGAATTTCTCCGGGAAACGCCACATCGCCTCCCACAATCCTGTGCTGATAGTTTTTCTTTAATTTGATGGGGGCCATTGTGGGGAACCCCCACGAGGAGTCTTGATTTGCCTCGGGGGGAGTGTTGGGGGTATCTCCTTCAATACCTCCTTCAGCTCCAGTTGAGGGACCAGAATCTGGCTCCACAGAACGCGCCTTCACCTTTGCCTTATGGGAGATGTCATCGACGTCTGATTCATTAAATAGAAGGTCAAAGTAATCACTCAACTGCATCAGATCGTCTTCATAGTAGTCGTCCTCCTGAAGGGTGGTGGAATTCTGTACAGTTCTGGGGGAGAATGTGTAGTTGGATGTCTGCTGTCTTTGGATGGACCTGGTGTGAGTACCAAGATTCACACGACCACAGCTGAACTCCTCTGAGGAAGGAAAAAATAAATAAATAAAGTCAACGTTGGAACCATTTTATCAATAATCCAAATTGTGTCATTTTACATTAAGCCAAGAACAGAAAGTTGTATTTTTATTGTGTTTAATAGTCCAATATCTGGTTCTTCTAATCCTTCTTTTAAGATTATTGGTAATCTGTTAGTCTTCTTCTTGCTCAGATTATCCCTAATTGTATCTATTTTTCAGCTGGTTGAAACAACTTCCTCCCCCTGGTTATGAAGTTGATGCAAATTGTCAATAACCTAGTAAAAAAATAAAGACTAATAAACATCTAGATAATCTAAACCTTTAGTTTTTAATCTAAAAAGCCTGTATTAATACAGTTTTTATAATATTTCTGTCACCATTGAGTAGGACAGTGAGAAATAAGTTCTAGAACTTTATGCAATAATTCACTCACAAGATATTTATCAATAGAAATAAAAGAAGTTTCATATACATCTGTATAGGAAAGATTAACTAAATGCTTTTATGGTGCAGCACGGTTTGTGCAGAAAAATATCAAAATAAAAATGTAATTATAAATGCTAAATGTCTTACCGGTTGGTTCACAGCTGGTTTTATCTAGACCGAGTTTGTAACCAGCTGCACAGTGACAAACAACCCGCTGTGCCTGCATCACACAGAAATGCATGCAGCCACCATTGTTGATGGAACACTGGTTAATGTCTATAAAAAGGGGGAAAAAAATCAGACAGTAATTATATGAAAAGAGTTTTTCTGATAAATTCTGTGTTTTGTTTCTCGTCACATTTACCAATTTCACAGTTTTTGCCTCTGAAGTTGGGTTTGCACCAGCACAAGTAAGAGCTCATCCCGTCTTGGCACACACCTCCATTCAGGCAGGGCGGAGGGTCGCACTGGTCGCCGTCTACACACATCATAACACTCCACAGCATTAGTGTAGTCTTAGCACACGGTGTGGAAACTCTGATATTCCTCACCGATATAGATCGCCCAAAACTCCATCTGAAACACAAACATTGACATCAAAGGTAAATATTTTCCACTCGTTTCAATAAATCCAGATTTCGGTTGAACTTACAGTTTTTTCATGGTTCTCAAACACCTCCCTGGCCTCCTCCATAGTGCAAACCTCCTCTTTACATTCACGCTCCAGGTTATCTTTCTGGAGAAACTCCTCAAGATGGCCGCTGTTGAATCTGCGCTGTCGACGCAGCACGGTGTGTGCCGTCTGCTGCGACACAAACACTGGCCCTAAAAGGCAGCAGATCACAAGATAAATGCTTTACATCATTGTGAGGATGTAATTCCTGAGGGATTTTTGAAAGAAACAAGGATCAAGTGACGCAGCATTGATTTACCCAGAATCTCATACGCTGCAGAAACTATCCCGTATCTAAGAGTTAAATATCAATATTTTACTTTACTTTACTTTACTTTCACTTTACTAGACTGGATAAGTCCATTAGTTACTTAATTTGGTCCAGATCAAGACTGTCGTTTGGTCTGTTTTCAGACTGCCATAATGTTGACATTTCTGCTCTAAACCAAAGCTTGTAAACAAAATCAGGTGACAAAAGATCTCTTCACTCATTGGCCAGAAATTATGAGGGCGGAGCAAACCAATGATAGAAGGAAAAATGAAAGTCCTGAGCTTTGCAATTCTAGTCGGGATACTTCACTTATTTAAACTGACCAACTTTGAACGTCTGTATCAGCGTCAGTTACAACACTTTTCACTGCTATGTGGTACAGCGGAGGAGACATTATGACGTTTAGATTGTTGGGAAAACAGTGGAAGAAACTGTGTTTTAGGTTGAAAGTTGTGTTAATGAGCGTGCATTTTAAGGAGTTGCTGTGTCTCATTGTCGCTCCACTACTACTGTTCAGGTCCGAGCATGGAGCCTATTCAGAGTAATCAGCAAACCGGAGCTCAGTCTGATTAGAATCGAGCCAAGACCACTGCAAAAGCTGGATCAGTGAGCGGTTCCTGGTTCTGGACCCGGATCTGCTTGGATGTATTTAGACTGAAAATCTGTTCTGGATTATCGGAGGAAACAAACTGCACCAAATGTGTCCAGAATGAAAACACTCTTAGAAAAAAGCTTGACTTGATTTAACCGTTTAGTCTGATAAAAACTAAAACTTCTCTGACTTTGAATTTACACTGTGGTTGCACCAGTTTTTTAAAGGTTTACAGGAGATGTGAGGGAGAGTTTCATTAGTAACTCCAACAGTGGACCCAGAACCAGGTTGGAAACACGTTCTCTGACTGTTGAAACACATCCTCTATCATTTACATCTAATCTGCCATGGAGACGCTTGGCAGAACTTGTGCAACTTGATATCAGCCTGCTTAGATGACCCATGCCAACCGGGGCGTTGACCCCACTTGGTTGATCATACTTCACTGCACCAACCCAGAATTACAGACGTGGTATTTTCATTAGATTCACTCCCAGAATTGTGTTATAGTTGATGAGCTGCAGAAAAGTTTAATTTTCAGAAACATCAAACTTTACACACGTTATTTTTTTTAAACTTGTCCTTTCCAACAGCTGAGCAAACAGAAAAGAACTGGAGGCCTCTTGTGTTGGACAGATTTTACTGTTACAACAGGATCTTCTGACACACAAGGTGTATATTTGTAGAAACTCCTTTTGTAATTTGGGCTAAACTTCATTTATACTGGTTATATTTGTATTCTTTTAATAAAGAATAAAATAAAGCAACACATGTGGATTATTATCATTAATGTCAGGTGTGATAGTTACCCTAAAGGGGCGGGGCTTGTCATCACACACTCAAATGTTACAAACAAACCTGTTGGCTCCTCCGTTTATCATTAAGACTCAATGCATAGTAATGCAGCATATGTCACGGCAAATGTTACGTGATTTCCAATCCAGTAATATATATCAATGAGAGCAACCTCCTCTGCTGCACCAGGGGGCCCAGCATGAGGAGCTCCCCCAGCCCCAGACGAACAACCTACCATCCCCCGGGAGGTCTGGGACACAAGCTAAGTTTAAACTTGGATCCATCTGGATAGTATGGATTTCCTCCAAAAAACACATTACTGATCATATTTCATTTTCTGCAGTTAATCAAACCAAAACTTAACTTACTGAACTTGAAAAAGGAGAGAAACTATTTCAATCCATCTGAGACAGATAGGAAACGTCTCAATTAGCAGACATTAGGTTGCAGAAAACTTGCGGCAATGAAAAAAAACACACATTTTAATGGAAATATGTGGAATAATAACCCCTTTAATCCAGGACTTAATCAAGTTCTGTTGTTTCCTGGTCTCTTCCCTCATTCTGCTGTGAGTCTTTCAGCTCTTGGTTGGATTGTCTTGTTGTTTACCTGTATTTTCCTGCGTGCTCTCAGCTCTCAGTCCGTACATTTCCAGCTGTAAACCCAGGAGGAACAGCAGCAGGCCGGCTCTGCAGCTCATTTTGTCTTCGTCAGTGGATTCTGATTTAGAGAGGAGCTGCTGCTGAAAAAGCCTGAACCGCCACTCCAAAGTACAACAAGTACAGAACTGTTTACTCACCTTTGTGGCCAATGAGTGTGTGTTTGTTTGCTCGCATGTGCGTGTGAGCTGGTGGGGAAAAAAGGGGTTAAAGGACAGTATGATAAATTAAAGGGGGTGCAAAATCAAAAATAGATGCGTACATTAATAGATTTTTTTAAAATGGTAAAATATATGTATATCTAGTTCTCGCCGTTGGAAATAAATCTGAGTGACATCAAATACCGACAGCTGACGTGACATCTGTTGCATGTGTGTGTGGGTGTGTGTGCGGGTGTGCATCAACATTTGCGCTGAGATTTACCAGCTGCTTGTTTGTCAAGATGAGTCTTGTCTGATAAGAAGCTTTGCAAAATGGTTCATGTCAGACCTTCCAGTGGGATGGGGCAAACTCAAACACACAAACTTTCTTAGAAACACACACAAATACACACACACACACACACACATTAGAGTTGCTTCAGTCTGTAAGTATTTATCTTCCAAAAAATGGCATAAAAAGGTAAACAAATGACACACAAACATGTGTGACTGAAGTTGAATTAATATGAGATGATGTTTGAATGTAGGTCAATGCTTTTTATAAATTTAATTACCAAACTCCTCCCAAGTAAGGAGATTGTGTGTATTTTTTCATCTTCAGAGATGCAAGTGAAGCTTATCAAGTAAACATGAAAAAAATAAATAATAATAATAATAAAAAAGAAGGAAAATCCTCTTTAAAGTTCTGTTCCGATCATCTTTTAATTTATTTTGATTTATTTTATGCAGTTTTTAACCAAAAAAACCCCAAAACTGTCTTTTCCATGGACATAGTTTCTGCAGAGCGGAAGGAGCTCCAAATAAATTTGCCTATGAGTTGTAACGCTGGCACAGAGTAAGCCCGCCCCTATTTCCCATCATCCATCTATTCACAAAAAGTTTACAACCCCATTCTGACATGACCAGGGGAACAAAATATTGGCGCAATATTGAGGCTATCCAGCCGTACGGTTTGTTGCTATTATTGTTATTATCATTACTATCCACTATATGTGCCATATTGCATGTACTTTACTATTAACATGCTTAAAATAAATTTTAATAAATTAAAAAAAAAAAACCTTAGTTCATCTTCTCCTGTCCTGATTCACAACAATTAGAATATAGAAATACTTAGAAATAAGAAATATAACTTTTAGGCTAATTTTCTTTATACATGTTCTCCATCATGAGAAAAGTGTCACAAAAATATGTTTAAAAACACAACTTTTATTGAAGTAGATCTTTTTTTTTTAATCAGCAAGGGGATTTCTGTATTACTAGACAAAATTTAAATTCAAAAACTGTTTTGTGAGTCATTGGCTAAATTCCTCACCAGATAAATATCACTTTAAAAGATGCTTCTTTAGTGAGGTCCTAAATGGTTTTTTTTCATTTGGAAAATATCACAAAATATGGAAAATGAAACAAACATTTCTGTTAGAAAAAGTAGTCTGAGCTGATACAACAATAAATCATGAACTATACATCCAGCCTATACATCTGTCCAACCCCAACACTCATCCGGCTCATGGTCACGGGGGCTGAAGGTTATCACTGGTGTGACTGGCTGATTAAATTCTGAATGAAACCAGGGTAAAACTAAGTATTTTATTTTAATAAAAATGGCTTTATTGGAATCTGAGAGCTTAAATTTAGTCAAAAATATGCAGAAAACTTATATATTTAATAAATAAATGTAAACATGATACAACTTGTGGGAAAACCAAAGGATGACAAAGCAGATGACACTGAAAATCCAACACTAGGAGGGCAATTAACTGAAATGAAGACAGCTGTGGATGATTATTAACCTAAACCAGGTGTGACTGACAGAAAACAGAACTTTACAAAAACCAAGGAAATATTTGGCCTAAACCAAATACAATCTGTGGAAACACATCTGAAATTTTAATGAAAAAAAAATTTATATTTCTAGAACTTTATGTGCTATAAAGTAAACTTGTGTTTTCAAGCCTATTTTATAGACTTTTTGAGTGAGTTTGAGTGAAAGAAAAAACTTTAATAATGTGCAAAAATAAATACAGTTAATTTTTCAGCTTTATACGATTTAAACAAACATTTTAAAGTCATTTTATACAGAAAAAATCAATCAAAACTCCAATGGGACGATCCTCTGCTGTTGCATTTTACATTCTAATGTGAGGAGCGGCCAATCCCTGAGGCTCAGAGCTGAGCGCTGACAGCTGTTTGAT
Organism: Oryzias melastigma; assembly: GCF_002922805.2. NCBI lineage: Eukaryota > Metazoa > Chordata > Actinopteri > Beloniformes > Adrianichthyidae > Oryzias > Oryzias melastigma. Next base: position 19,756,253 of record NC_050525.1, on the reverse strand, counting down.
TAAAGTGTGAGTTATACGGGGCGCTGCTGCGGACAAATCAGTGTGAATGTCGGCCAGTCAGTGGGTTTGGAGCCAGCAGCTTCTTAGCAACACTGGCCTTGCTGTGATTTATTGACGAGGATGATTTAAATGCGTTGAGGGATGGCTGGATCCTATTTTTAACAGCTCACAATCATTCAAAAATAAATCACATTCTCTTTAAACTCTAATTTATCACTAAATTAAAGTAAAATCATTTAAGATTACCTAAAAGTAAATTAATAATGCTTTAGATAAGTGACAATATGCTTTAATATAAAACAAGTTTCAAATGGAAATTAAATGAATCTCTGAGGAAAGTGTTAGTTTTCAGATCTGGAATATTCAAATCTACATTAAAATAATTACATAAAGACAAAAACGGTGCAGACAGATCTAGAAAGAAGATGACGATTGATTGATTGGTTTATTTAAAGCATATATTGTGAAAAATACAGAACAAAACACACAAATATTTCAAACTCATTACAGAAATAATGAATTGCATTGATTAGAAAATAGAAATCAAACAAACATAACAAACAAAACACACTTATACTTCATTTCTTCATTTTACAGTTTTGCATAGTTATAGATCAAATGGAAGTTTTTTAACATAAATTATCAAGTGTTTTATTTATTTATTTATTCTGACAATAAGAAATACATCAATAAATTAATTTATATTTTTTTCAGACTCTCTGAACACATTAAACGACAGCTATACATTAGAAAAATACTCAATTTTTTTATTTAAAAAAGTAGTTTTATCTTAAATAAGAATCATCAGACTCACAATTTGCTCAAATAACTACAAAGTGACCTCATTTTAATGAATGGAAAGAGCACAGAAAAACTGTAAAGAAATGAAGGTTAACTATCAGTTATTATCACTGATATCTCACAGAAATATTGTCAACTTTTGTCTAAAGCTCAAAATTACTCCCTCTTGTTTAAATGTCTAAATAAATGTTGCATTCTTAAATACATTTTCCCATCTGTTTAAAACCTGTGCAAATGTATTTTCTTAACCATAATTAGAAAAAATCCCTTGGTTTTTTTTTGTAGTTTTCACAAATAAATTTCTGCACTAATTTCATCTTAAAGGTGGATTTTTCTCAGTGAATTTGACCTCACTGAGGTTCTGCTTCATTTGAACTGAACTGCAGCTCTTTCTCTGATCATCCATCAACTGCTGGTGTGATCATATCGACGCTGCAGTGATGGATTCTCCCGTCTCTGTCTGGAAGGGCTGCTTACTGAACTTTTTTTTTTAAACTAAATAGTCTGCTGTGATCAGGTGGAAGTACACAGTCGCTCTACTATTACTACCTTTATTATTTATGAGTAGAGTGAGTCTTATTGTGGCTGATACACGTTAAACTAAACTGAAGCAGCTTCATCGTTTTACTGCAACAAAGAAACTAAATAAATGGTTTTGTTTGTGGAGGCATTTATTCAAAAAGCTTTGTGCGGATGGAAACAGGAACAGACTCTGGTGGTTTTTTTGTCCTCTAGTTGAGCAGCTGGTCCCGGATCTGTAATCCACCGGGGAGGGTTTGGCTGACAAGCGGCTGCGCTTTCCTCTGCCGGCTCAAAAATGAGTCAAAATGATGTAATGAGTGGATGTCACAGACCAGATCGACCGAATCGGACAAACTTGGTTGAAAAGTCGTCTTCATTCAAACTATGTTCAAACAAAAAGTTGAAGTCCTACACTAATCATCATTTGCTCTATTTTAAAAGCGCTCAAACTGGTCTTTTGACTATGATTACACTGTTTTCAGCCAAATTCTAAAGTAAAAAAATTTGTTTTCCAGGACATAGTTTCTGCAATACAGGATTTATGGTTTTCCAGAAAGCCACACATAGACAAATTTTAAATAATTAATTTCTGTGATCTTAACAGGAAAAAAATACTACTAAAACGCTTCAAAAATTAACCAATAAATAGTCTATCCTCTACCGTCATAGTTCAGACTGCATAAGGTCAGTCAGTTTTTAGAAAAATTAGAAAAAAATTTGGAAAAATTATTTGTTAAAATCACCGAAAACATGATTTTCTTTAGAGTGGGTCTACAAGTGGGTCTACTTGGGGTCCACAGAAAACAGAGAATGTGGTAAAGAGATACATGTGGAAGCAGGTTGGAACAGGTGGAGGAAGCTTTCAGGTGTGAAATGTGACAAAACAATATCAGCAGAAATGAAAATAAACACGTAGAAGACTGTAGTTGTTCCAGGCAGCTCAGAATGACAAAGAAATAAAAGCATTATATATTGCAAGTTTAAGGCAAATAAAAGAATAGTTACTAAAAACTGAGAATAATCAATAAAAAAAAAACATTTTAAACCCATTTCCATCGATCTACGAAATTCTGTCTATAGCTAACAAAACAATAATAAACTTGAGGATAAACCAATAAATGTACAGGAACTTCAGGTCACAAAGTTAAATAAGAGTTTATTGAAAATCAATTTTCATTACCAGCTGCTACATTGATAAGGATTATCTCACTTTAAAAATCTTTAAAACAAATGTGTTAAATTTAAAATCCTATTCTTGTGCCCTTATTCATTAACGCTTAGACACCTGAATCTATTTCTAGCTGTGAAAAATAAAAATATAGTTATGTTTTTGCTTTGAAGTAGATGATAATGCAAGACTAGATATATGGCATCACCTGCGATAATGCTAGTGTGAATGTTGTAAGCTGAATGTGGCCGCTGAAGATGCAGCTCATAGCTGAAAATGCTAAAACTGATAGTTGGAAATGCTAAAGCCTAAAGCTTGCTAAAATACTAGCGTTATGCCAAATTAGCCACAAAAAAAATGTCTAATTTTGACAAAACAGATAGCATATTGTTAAAATATTAGCTAACCTCTAAATTAGCCTAAAAAATAGAAAAATGTCTCAATTAGCCAAAAATAGCTAGCATAATGCTAAAATATAGCAGTGTGTAAAACAAAAACAAAAATAACTCAGAATTAGCTAAAAAACGAAAAAATGTCTAAATTAGCCAAAAAAAGCTAGCATAATGCTAAAATATAGCAGTGTGCAAAAAAACAAAAATAACTCCAAATTAGACTAAAAAAATTTAAGAATGTCAAAATTAGCCAAAAAAGCTACCATAATACTAAAATATAGCTGAACTCCAAATTAGCCTAAAAAATGTCTAATTTTAGCCAAAAAAGCTAGCATAAAGCTAAAATATAGCTGAACTCCAAATTAAAAGGCAGCGCGGAGACACGGGGGTCCACGGGGGTTATCTGTGATAATGCTAGCGTGAATGCTATAAGCCAAATGTGGCTGAGGATGCTAGTGCTGATACCTGAAGATGCTGAAATTGATAGCTAAAACTGCTAAAGCTGATAGTGGAAAACACTGAAGCTGATAGCTAGCTAAAATATTAGCTAAATGCCAAATTAGCCTAACAATAAAAAAAAAAAATAGA